>NC_069661.1:54527500-54834333 GCF_027244095.1 Hemicordylus capensis
AGTTTTGGCTATCAGCCATCATCTTTCAGAACAACCTAAATGTTCTGTGAAAGATAATCAACTTCTGATGACAATGGCCGACATCCAGACTCAATTACGCAATTCAGGAGATACTCTAAAAGACTGCTTAATTTCAATAGGACTAAGAGTACTTAATTTCAATAGGACTTCCATTGAGTAAGTTAGAATGTCATCCATTGTTAACAGAAAGTTGACAATATATCCATATATATGAGAGCCTTTATGATGATGTGGTTAGAGTATTGGACTTGTATTTAACATTAAGGCTCTGCTTTGGAACATACAAAATAGTGAGTCTTGAGCACATACAACATATCTAACTCTTTACTCCTGAGCAACCACAATCAGCTTTGATACATTTGAGATTATGGAAAAGATTTTCTGGTAAGAGTACAACTTGTAAATCAATTCCTGTGTGCATTGGACTAGGACTCGGGAGACTTGAGTTGTTCAGCCATTGAACTCACTGGATGACTCTGGGTCAGTCATTGCTTATCTCTCAACCTAACTTACATCACAGGGCTATTGTGGGCATAAACATAATGATGTGCGCCTCTCTGGGCTCCTCAGTTGAAGAACAGGATATACAGGTAAAAAATTAATAAATATTAACATATGTTCAAGGACTTTATTTTTTTGTTTGGGAAAAGGTTACTTTGCAAGGTAGACAAGTTTGGCTGTGAATTAAGAAGACTTTGCTTTGTGTACAGTAAGTTGCACTGTTGAAAATATCATCTTTTTTGTGGAGAAAAGTTCAAAACCTTAAGGGATACAGGATTTTTAAACATCAATTTACATTGCAAATTCTGTACTTCTTTCATGTTGTGATGTTAATGATTCAGTGGTTATGACTTACCCAGAGGTGTATCTATTTTTATAAGCCTAAAGGGATAAAAACAATTAATTAGTTAACTACAGTATTTGTTAATACCAAATAAGGTGACATATATTTCCTACCCAAGGGTAATTGTCAGTTCCTCTTTGTTTTAATGGAGCTTTAGGATAGTTGTTCTAATTAATGGATTCAGACGATCTAATGATGCCTGTACTAAATACAGCATGTCTGGTGCTGCAGAGAATAATATTTTACATTCATGCTTCATAAATTTTCAGCTTCAGAAACAAAATAAGCACATGGGGTTTAATAATATTCGTATGCAAGTAATAGCCAATAATATGTTTGGAAAAATGTAACTCTTACAGTTATTTCTGCATCTTAGTCTTTGTATGGAGCTATTATTTTGCATTCTTTACAAGAATGTATAAGAGTTTGGCTACACATTCTCATGATAGCAAAACAATACATCACATTAACCCATTCACATGTTATGTTCAGCACTCGTACAATAAGTGTACAGTGTACACAAGTAAAGTCTGTATGCAGGCACAGCCATTCACATATTCCTTATTTTTTACTATTATTTATTTAATTATTTATTATAGAGAAAATATAATATAATTTATTCAATTATTTATTATTACTATTCATTGTTTATATTTATTTCTTGTTTACACAGTCAGACAGGTGTTATTGACTGGTTTGTTTTATCCAGACATCAAATCCTTCCCAAGGACCTAGGATGGCTGAATTTTATTGTCAATGTTGTTGTTGTTATAGATATCGTCACAGAATATAGGCTGTTCCCAGTAAAGCTGCTTTTTGTAATTGGCTGATGGTGATTTCTGTGGCCCCTATGGTGTTGCTCTTCAAGGTCTTTTGGAACTGCACCCAGGGCGCCAATTACCACTGGGATTATTCTGGTCTTTTTCTGTCTACTAGTGGGCCCAAGCGCAGAACACCTGCGTCTCTAGTTGTGCCGCCACCACGGCCGGGCCGAGTGCTGCCGCCGCGCAGAGTGCCACAGCTGGACCGAGTCCCGCCACCGCGGCCGGTCCTGTCATCTGGCCGGTCCGCAGCCGGACCTGTTGTCCACGACCCACGGCCGGGCCGGACCCGCCACCACAACCACCACCATGCTGACGGGCCAGGCCACTCCCGCCCCGCCGCTGCCGCACCACCACCACCGCGCTGTCGGGCCGGGCCGGGCCAGGCCGCCCCCACTGCCGCCACCTCACATCTGCGGCCGGGCTGGGCCCGCTGCCACCGACTGGCCCACGCCAGGGCCTGGCCCGCTGCCTTGCCTCCGCCGCGGCCAGGCCCGCCACCTTGCCTCCGCAGCCGCCCAGCCAGTCAATTCTCCTGGGTGCGCCAGGACCAATCAGGTGCCCCCGCAGCCCAGCCAATCAGCTGGGCTGCCGGGACGCACGTTCTAAAGGTACACCCAGGAGAATTATATATATAGATATTTAATAGTAATAATAATAATAATAAGTACATGGGCGATCTGAAGTTGTATGGAAAGTACCAGTCAGAAATCGAATCACTACTAAACCATGTCCGTATATTCATTAGTGATATAGCAATGGAGTTTGGACTAGACAAGTGTGCTGCATTAATAATGAACAGAGGGAAAATAACAAAAACAGAAGGAATAGAACTGCCCAATGGAAGCAAGATCAAGAACCTGGAAGAGAAAGAACATTACAAATACTTGGGCATTCTCCAGGCTAACATCGCACACATTAAAGTGAAAAGAAAAGTAGGAAGTGAATACATCAGGAGAGTTAGAAAAATCCTCAAGTCCAAACTCAATGGCGGAAACACCATACAAGCCATAAACACCTGGGCTATACCTGTTATCAGATACACTGCAGGAATAATAAACTGGACCTAGGCAAAGCTTGAGACGCTAGATCGTAAGACCAGGAAAATCATGACCATCAATCATGCTCTGCACCCCCGCAGTGATGTAGATAGGCTCTACCTCCCTCGCAGCTCAGGTGGAAGAGGAATGCTGCAAGTCCATCAAACAGCAGAGGAGAAGAAAAGAGGCCTTGAAGAATATATCAAGGACAGTGAAGAAGATGCACTTCAAATGGTCAATAATGCAAAACTATTAAACACCAATGAAACAAAGCAGGCCTACAAGAAAGAACAAGTCAAGAACTGAGCAGAAAAATGGAAAAATAAGCCACTGCATGGTCAATATTTGCACAATAAAAGAGGAAAATCATACATCACCAAGACCTGGCAATGGCTTAAGAATGGCAACTTGAAGAAAGAAACAGAGGGTTTAATACTGGCTGCACAAGAACAGGCACTAAGAACAAATGCAATAAGAGCAAAAGTCGAAAAATCCACCACAAACAGCAAGTGCCGCCTTTGTAAAGAAGCAGATGAAACAGTGGACCACCTAATCAGCTGTTGTGAAAAGATCGTACAGACTGACTACAAACAAAGGCATGACAAAGTAGCAGGGATGAGACACTGGAACATCTGCAAAAAATACAAGCTACCTGTAGCCAAAAATTGGTGGGACCATAAAATGGAAAAAGTTGAAGAAAATGAAGATGTAAAAATATTAGGGGACTTCCGACTACAAACAGACAAACATCTGCCACACAATACACCAGATATAACTGTAGTCGAGAAGAAAGAAAAACAAGTGAAAATAATCGACATAGCAATACCAGGCGATAGCAGAATAGAAGAAAAAGAAACAGAAAAAATAACCAAATACAAAGATCTACAAATTGAAATTGAAAGGCTGTGGCAGAAACAGACCAAAATAATCCCAGTGGTAATTGTCACCCTGGGTGCAGTTCCAAAAGACCTTGAAGAGCACCTCAACACCATAGGGGCCACAGAAATTACCATGAGCCAGTTACAAAAAGCAGCTTTACTGGGAACAGCCTATATTCTGCGACGATATCTATAACAGCAGCAGCAACATTGACAATAAGATTCAGCCATCCCAGGTCCTTGGGAAGGACTCGATGTCTGGATAAAACAAACCAGTCAATAACACCTGTCTGACTGTGTAAACAAGAGATAATAATAATTCAATTTCTATACCACCCTTCCAAAAATGGCTCAGGGTGGTTTACACAGAGAAATAACAAACAAATAAGATGGCTCCCTGTCCCCAAAGGGCTCACAATCTAAAAAGAAACATAAGATAGACACCAGCAACAGTCACTGGAGGTACTGTGCTGGGGGTGGATAAGGGCCAGTTACTCTCCCCCTGCTAAATAAAGAAAGTCACCACATTAAAAGGTGCCTCTTTGCCAAGTTAGCAGGGGGCATTGTTCATTTATGTTACTTAGTTATGCTGGACGAAAGTTAGTACTCTTCCTCTCTTTACAATGCATCTGTACAGGGCCTGCGTCCAGGTGTTCATCTGAAGGGCCTGTGTCCAGGTTCACTTTTAAAATGAACACAGGTATGGTTGCACACACAAACACATGTACAAGTGTACAGACATGGACATTGCCTCAGTTCTATGTGTGGGACATGCTTGTCTATGTTTTAATGTGTCCACATACTGGCTTGTGGATAGAGTCACAGTTTCTTTGTCTGCTCCTCACTTGCTGTCTTGAATTTCAAACTGATGGTTTCTCCTCCTCTCTGCATAAGAGCCTGTTAGTTTGTTTATTGTTTTCTTAGCCTATGTTTTTAGTTAGTAACAAATATCAAGCTGTTGTTTCTCAGTCAAAGTTTTATTTTTATTTATTTATTTAACATATTTTTATACCGCCCAAAACTTATGTCTCTTACGTTTTTACAAGATAAAAACAAAAGTAAAACATTACTTAAAAACAAAAACAAGAAATTTAAAAACAAGAAATTTAAAATACAACAATTTAATTTTTAAAAAACAATATTCTAAAAACAACATTAAAACAATCTAAACAATATCAGTTAAAAGCCTGGGTGAACAGAAATGTCTTTATAGACTTTTTAAAAGTTGTCAGAAATCGGGAGGCTCTTATTTCACTAGGGAGCACATTCCAAAGTCTAAGGGCAGCAATGGAGAAGGCCCGTCCCTGAGTAGCCACCAGACGAGCTGGTGGCAAATGCAAATGGACCTCTCTTGATGATCTCAATGAGAAATGGGGTTCATGACAAAGCAGACATTCTCTTAAATACCCAGGGCCCAAGCTGTTTAGGGCTTTATAGGTTATGACCAACACCTTGTATTTTGCCCAGAAACATATCGGCAGCCAGTGTAACTCCTTCAATACAGGAGTAATATGGTCTCTCCTAGATGACCCAGAGACCAACCTGATTGCCGCATTCTGGACCAACTGCAGTTTCTGGACTATGTACAAGGTCAGCCCCCCATAGAGCGCATTACAGTAATCCAGTCTGGAGGTCACCAGCAGATGTACCACTGTTTTGAGGTTGTCTATCTCAAGTTGGCATTCTGTTAAGTTATTTACAATAGACAAGTAATTTCTCTGCATCTTTGGGCTATGGGCCCAATTGTGAAGCAATAAGCTGTGAGACAACAAAGAGTTAGTAAGCAAGAAAACTAGACAAGATTACTGCTTTTGCATCTGTGGAGAGGCATCCCGCTGTTGAACTGCTCAACGAAGCAAACTACAAAATGGTCCTTCAGAGTGAAGATGTTGCTGAATACACTTGGACTATCTTATATTCTGAGGAACAAAGACCAACAGAGAATGAAGAGAAACCGTGAGAATGGGATTCTGAAAACAAACAAGCCGTGGGACACATATGTCTCTAAATGATCAGCTAATTTATCAAAGAGAAGATAAAAATACAGCAAAAGAAATGTGGGAAAGATTAAAGGAGATCTTTCAACAAAGAACCATGAATAGCCAAGTTTATCTTAAGCTGCAGTTGTATAACAAAAGATTAAAAGTGGGATAGTGTGTGTAGGAACACATATGCTCCTTTTTTAGAACACTGGGAAAATTGGAACTGCAAGAGAGAAATATTCCAGAACCAGCAAATATATGCCAAACCAGCATGAGGTCAATTCAGTTCAAATCTGGATCAGATTCAAACTGACCCGGTCCGGGCTTGGGCTTAGCTGAACTGGGTCCAGAGCCGTTCAGCCATCAAATGGGGCCGAACTGGTTTAAGAACATAGGAAGCTGCCATATACTGAGTCAGACCATTGGTCCATCTAGCTCAGTATTGTCTACCAAGACTGGCAACGGCTTCTCCAAGGTTGCAGGCAGGAGTCTCTCTCAGCCCAATCTTGGAGATGCCAGGGAGGGGACTTGGAACCTCACACATGTAGTTTCCCATTCAAATGCAAACCAAGGCAGACCCTGCTTAGCAAAGGGGGAAATTCAGATTCACCGCCACCCCCCGCCTCAGACCAACTCTCCTCCAGTATACTTGTCAGAGGGAATCCAGCGAGGATTCCCCTTTACAAGTACAGGGGGATTCCCTAACCTAAGGAGGGGGAGGGGAGGGTGCACTTGCCCCTCCCTCAGCTTCCCTCCTCACTTGCGCTCCATGTTTTAAAAGTCCACCGGGGTGGCAACGTAACTCCCTGCCACCCCGTTGCCCCCTTTACTGGAAGCACGCAGAAGTATCTGATGCACCTGCGCATGTGGCCATGGGCTCGCACACATCATGCATGTTGTGCGCATGTGGCATGACCGTGCATGCATCTGGCATGTGCAGGCATGTTGAATACTTCTGCCTACTTCTGGTAAAGGGAGCAACAGGGCAGCAGAGAGTTACACTGCCGCCTCAGTGGACTTTTGAAACATGGAGTGCCAGTGGGGGAAAGCAGAGGGAGGGGTAAGTGCACCCTCCCCCACCCTTAAAGCAGACCCCCCTCCCCACCTTCAAACCAGTGGAACTTTCTGCCATTCAGACTTTTTCTGAGGTCCATAAAGGGCCTCCGAACCGGTTCTGTGCACATCCCTAGTCACAGAAATGGTTAAACTGTGCAGTGTTGCATATTTTGATGAAAGGCAAAAGCCAAATGACAATGAGATATCTGACTGTGACCTGGATTTTCCAATAAGTGAAGAGGCTTGTCAGGATGTATTGACTGTGAGGTGTTGTGTGTACAGCTTTAAATGCAAAGTGCAAGGCACTGTGTTACAGCAGGTGGTGTAACTGGCAACATGTGAAGCCTGTCAACAAGTAATAAGGCCCTGAGTAAGGGCCTGTGGTGATTGGTCACTACAAGTATAAGAGTAAAGCTCAAACGAGAGCAACTTGTCCACAGTGGTAAATGCTGCACTACTGTGGTCCACCCGGCTGTTGTTGTATATGTTCCTTATGTTGTGTAGCTGGACTTACTGAGACAATACATCATGTACTGTAAGTGTCCTCAACTTCAATATATTCTTTTGTTGAACTTTTACCTGTGTGTGGAGTGTTCTTACTCAACCAAGTGGGACACAGGTGATTTACTCTGCAGTAGGGCACAGCACCCAACAAGGCTGAACAGCAAACAAAGCAACAAAATGAACAAGTAATCATCGACTATGACATAACAGAGAGACTCAAAAGAGAAAGGGAGATTGAGGTGGAACTAGAGAAGTCCAATCAAGAAGGGAAGACTGAGACTGAACCAAAGAGCTCCAATCAAGGAGGGGAGATTGAGTTGGAACAAGCAGTGAGATGCTCAAGCAGAGTTAATAAAGGGATTCCACCTAAAAGATTGTCACAGGCAGCCATAGAAGAAAAAGTACCAGAACCTACAGATTGGCACAAAATTGAAGGCATGCTGGAGACAGATAAATTGTTGCTATCGAGAAAGGAAGAGATTGCATCATATCATAAAACAAAATGTGGGACTTGAAATCCAAGAATGAGATGAAAAGGGGAATGTTCAGATTTTTCCATAGACATTGTCTCAGTTATTTGTATGGGGCATGCTTCTTTAATTTGAATGTATCTGTGTATTAGCTTGGAGGTAGAGTCACAATGCTTGTCCCCCTTCTCACTTGCTGTCCTGAATTCAAACTGAGAGGTTCTCTCTCTCCCTTAGTCTGTTTACTGTTTTCTTAGCCTATGTTTTAGTTAATAATGAATATCAAACTCCTGTTTCTCAGTTAAAGTTGCTTCCTGTTCAATTACTTAGAGGATAAGTAATTTCTCTGCAACAAAAACCACCCATAACCCCAGTTCAGATCCTAACAAATATAGTCATATATATTAATTCTGCAACCTTTCATTCCATCTGCCAAATGGGTGGTGATGTGAATGGCTTCTGCACATGCGCAGAGGTCCCTCTAATGGCCCCTGCATCTGCATAAAAGCCATAACCAGGCTGCAGCCAGCCTGGACTGTCACTTGGGAGACTGGGGGGGTGGGTTGGTTGGAGGAACCCCTGCAAGTCACGGCATCTGCCTTCCCCACTGTCCTGCTGCCATGGAAGCCAACTGGTTGGTTGGAGGAGCCACCGCCAACTCAGCAGCTGCCTCAGAAGCATTATTTATAAAGGTATATTAACTGGTTATCTCTTCTTTTTCATTAGGGAATTCCCCATACTTGTAAAAGGGAATCATCACTGGATTCCCCTTAACAAGTATACCCTTAGAGTGGATTCACAAGCCAGCTTGACCAGGCTTGATGCCTTACTGAAACTGGCCTCTGCTTCATCGAGCTTGAGCCCTGAGCCACGCTGATCCCCTTCAATCTGGTTTGGATTTGAGCCGAAACAGTAAAAGCATTTCCATGCACACTCCTACTTGTTTCTCAGTTAAAGTTGGCTTCTTATTCAATTACTTACAGTAGATAAGTTGTTTCTCTGCAACAGGGAAACAATAAACACTTTTTGTCCCTGGGCCATCCATCTGTGCTCCATCCCTGAGTTGCAAATTACTGTTCCAAGATAATTCACAGCCCAATCCAGATCAAGACTATGGTCAAGGTAAAGAGTTAAATCTTTCCTTCCCCAGCACCCTAATCACAATTTCCCCTTTTTGGGATTAGGGGCTTGCTGTTAAATTGCAGAAATTAAAAAACCAGATTTCACATTAGAAAAAAAATGAGCAAATATTTATGTTTAAAGGTTCAAATTTATCCAGCTTCATCCAGGTTATCATACTGCTTGGTTTGCTGTTTGTATTCTTCAGTTCTATAACGTACACTCTGTACTGTTATGATTGAATTGATTATTGGTTTTTTTTTTTAAAAAAAAGAATTTCAGCCCCAGCCATGCATTTAACATAACTTGTGGTTTGGCCCTGACTGACTCCTCCCTCCCAAAATTGCCCCCAAAGGAACAATTGGAGTGGCTTCAAACTCTGGTTCAGCCTTCTTAGCTCCTTCTTAGCTTCTTTGGTACAAAGCACTGTGCCCATACAGTATTTTGCTGTTTTCCATTCCTTCAGCACCTTTGAATATATTCCCTTCTCTCTGTGTTACCAATCTGCATGTAAAAATTGATAAAATACTGCAAAAAACAAAACAAAACCCAATACATTCTTGCTGTGATCATACACATGGCTGATTCAATGTTTTAGGGTATTTTGCTGTGTTTTAATGTGTAAATAATTAAAAACTACGGAGCAGCACAATTCATGAGGCAGTCATATATATAACAATATGATATAAAAATTGCTCTTTTTTGCGCAGTGTTTCCTTCAATATAAACATATGCATCAGTAATATCAAGGCTAGGAATGATGCACATGAACTGGAGACTGAAAGTTGTGTCAAATGCTTCAGTTCCAAAATTAATTTTAGAAATTCTCATTAAATTACAATTCAGGAAGAGCAGAATGTACAGTGGAGTGGAGTAAGCTAACAAAGCTTAGTGCAAGTGAGATGGAGTTTCTGCTGATTGTTGGTGATTTTTCTGATCAAGAAGTAGGCCTGTACAGCCAGCATAACAGTAATGGATGATCAAATTTGCAGCTTTCATGTACTCTTTGATGTTTAACTCTGGCTTAACTCTTTGATGTTCAAGTGGCAGCAGGAGGTAGAGGTGTCTTTTACCAACTAAGACATCCTTTTCTGGAGAAGAAACTGACACAGTTACATATGCCTTGGTGACCTCTAGACTACACTGCTGTAACCCTCTATGTGGGTTTACAGAGGCTTACATTTGGTCTAGATTGTGGCAGCCAAATTGATTGTTTTTAAAAATGTCATGAATGAATGAATGAATAAATAAATAAATAAATAAATAAAGGAATGAATGAATAATGAAGTCTAGCTGCATCTGCAGTGTAGTATTTAGCTACATCAGCAGCATCTTGATACAGTTTCAGTGGCTCTGATTTTGACCCTAAATGGTCTGGAACCTGACTACATATTTATTGCCTCCTCCATGTGAACCTACCCAGAGATTCTGGTCTTTACTACAGCCCTGGGCTGGGTTCTCTTTTCATTGAGATATGGAGGTTGGTAACTCAAGACAGGACCTTCTCATCACAACAACCTATGTTGCACAAAACCCCAGGAAAGCTCACCTTGCCTCTTCTCTTTTGCTGTTTAGATCAGGCATCCCCAAACTGCGGCCCTCCAGATGTTGCTGAACTACAACTTCCAGCATACCCAGCCACAAAAAAACTGTGTCTAGGGATGCTGGGAGTTGTAGTTCAGCAACATCTGGAGGACCGCAGTTTGGAGATGCCTGGTTTAGTTGTTTAGAACTGAAGACATTTTAGTATTTGTGATCTATTGATTGTATTTACTTCTGGTTGTTTCTGTTTAATGTTTTGATTATTTTTGAAGGTTTTTAAAAATCTTTTTTGTTAGGTGATACATTAAGCTTTTATTTTATTTTTAGTTTAGTTTAGTTTTACATGCTTCATTTTAGACTTGTATTGATTCAAAAAGCCAGATAAAAACAAATTGAATAACTAAATATACAATAAATGAACACAATGGGAAAATACCCATGTCCCTAGATCTTTCCTGTTTCTTCCCTAACACCAGACAATAAAAATAAAAATCTTGTAAGCAGTGAGATGATGATGTGATTCCTCCCAAACAGTGCTCAAATTACAAGGGATCTGGAGGAATACAGATCTCCTTACCTTTGTGATGGCTACCATTTTAGAGCATTAAAAGAGAAGGCTATGATTTGGCTAGGGCCAAATCAGGGGAAAGGCTTGTGGATTTTATGAAGAGTCTTCTATCTTTCCTCTAACTATCTGAGCATTGTCCAAAGCAAGGAACTACTCTGTTCCTTTGCTTTCCCGGCAGGACAGAGAAAGATGACGAGTCAGCCAAAGTTTCTAGCAATTCTGGTTTCTCTGCCTGCTTGAATGTTCAGGGAAGGAACTCTCAGGATTCTAAGCAGTCAGATTTTTCCACATACATACCTGTACTGTGTTGCCAGCCTCTTTTGTGTATAAAGAAAAACTTAACAGATTGTAAACTCATTGAGGTAATTTTATGTCTCTTAATCAATAGAAGATCATTCCAATCTCAGATTGGCACATTTGGAGTTAATATTAAATTCATCTGAAAAATAAAAAAGGAAGTATGTTACAAAAAAATGTACCACACTCTCCTTTCATCTTCTTTTCATTTTGTGCTTTCAGCTGTAAATTGATGGCATTTCATCCTCTATTTATTTTGTTGTCCTTTGAATCTCAGCCTCTCAAATGTCCCCTAACACCTGCAATAAAGCCCAGAAGCTTAGGTTCCCATTTTAGCAACCAGTGTCTGGAATAAAAGCTTTGTAAGGGATTTTTTTTTTCCTGAAATCAAAGGAGCTTACTTACATCTAGAAACAGAAACTTGCCATACAGAATTCATTTTTGTTTCAAGCACATCCAGAGGTGTTTGTGCAGAGTTTTACTAATACACATCAGTGTTGTGTGCATTGACAAAACACTGTAAATAAAAAAGTGGTGTGACTAAAAACATGGTTGAACATATTTTATTTTTATTTTTTAATGTGATGTTTACTTATGTGCAAGAGCCAGACATTAAGGCTGATACAACAAGCAACCTAACACAGCCTTTTCTACCTGGCCTTTAGCCAGGCCTGTTAAACCCAGCCTGTTGTGGCACCTAACCCATGTTTTTGACCTGGCCTTGGTAAAGGGTGCAAGCATGCCCTTAACCTAGTGGCCAGGATCATGTGTTTGCTTGGGCTGCTAGTAGCCTGAGCAGACATAGAGATGGGTGCCTAGAACATCCTTCTGATGGGGGAATCCCACAACGTTCATCGTAGGTGCATTGTGGGAATCCCAGAGCCTGCAAAATCTTTGTTCCATCCTCTTGAAAGCCACACAGCTCCCAGGAGACCCGCTCTTGTGAGCCACACAGCCAGAAGGTGGCAGGGAGGGCAAGGAGATCAGGTTGGGGAAGGTAAGTTCAGCGCAACCTTCCCCTCACCACCCACCTGCCCTGCCTCTGGTCATGTGAATAGTCTTATTACATTGAGCACGTGTACAAGTGTAGAGTGTACCGAGTACATATCTGTACAGTGATTCACATGTTAGGTTGAACACAGGTAACTTCCTATCTGTAGCATGCATTTGAGGGGCTTGTGCCTAGGTTCACTATTAAAATGAAGATCACTAGAGTCATTCAAAGAAAAACATGTATAAGTGTAAGACATCTGCAAACTTGTACATCATAATTTCTGAATAGTGTTTATGCGTGCATTAATAAAATACTGTGGGTAAATCCTGAATTAAGACTATAGTAGTAGTATAATATTACATCATCATTTTTTGCAATGTTTAATCAATATACATTGATAATATGTACAACAAATGCACATTGATAATGTGAGAGAATAAGGAAGAACATAAATCGAAGAAACAAAAAGCTGGGACTAACTGTATATGTACCATTTTTTAATCAATTTTAGAAAATGTATAAGGGAACCTGGAATTTAGGAGAAGTGGAATAAGGATGTGTGAATCAATTTGTAGCTGAATCTGGATGATTTGAGTGATTTGACATTGAATCAAATTACACTTGAGGATGCTTACCAGATTCAAGGTTGCATTGAATTACCCTCTATTTGAGCTTGATTCGATTTGGCAATTCGAACTTCCATTTTGTTGCCAGTGATCTCCATTTCCCCCCCTCCAAGCTTCTGTCATCACTGCAAATGTGATTTTTTAGGAATGTCTATGTGTGGATTCTCAGTTCTGACATGAGTACTTCATAGGGAATCCCTACACCTTCCATAGGGAATCCCTATGAAGTTATTTTACAACTGAGAATTTTTACCAGCTAAGTTCATTCTGCCCACTCCCAGAAGCCTCCCTGGTTGCAACTACATCTCCAGGCTTCAGGACTGCAGTTTTGCTCTGCTCAGGAGCTGCACCACAATGTGAGCTCCCAGTTTATGTTCTACATGGGGACAAATCATTTAGTTGGCAGTGGACTGGTTGCCCTTAGATTTGGCTACAGGCCCCACAAATAACATCCCTTCAGAAAAACTTCTGAGGTGTGAATTCTCATTCAATGATAGCAAATGAGATTTTTTTCAAGTAAAGAACTCTCATGACCCCACTTTCACTTTTTTCACACTCTCACTTACTATGAATATTGAATGAATCAATCTACCACACTGCACTTTATGAAGAAAAACCTCAGAAAATCAACAAAATCCAGCCCTCTGGCCAATCACTCTGAAATTGGGGATGGGTGGTAGCCTCCACCCATTAGGCACTATCTACCAGCCCACCCCACTCTTGGGGCAGATCCACTTTCTGCCCCCAATCTGCCCCAAAGACACCAAAACTTCAAAAATTCCCAAAATATCAGCCCTCTGCCCAATCCCCCGGAAATTGGGGTGTTAGCTGCCACCCATTAGGCACTACCACTCCACCCCACCCTTTTGGGGCAGATCCCATGCTATGCCCCCTAACTGGCCCAAAGTCACTAAAACTTCAAATATTTCCCCAAAATCAGCTGTTTGCCCAATCCCCCTGAAATTAGGGTGGTAGCTTTCACCCATTGGGCACTACCACCCCACCCCAAAATTTTGCCCCTGGGCCCTTTCCCCCCCTGAATCGATTCGGATTCAGGTTAAATCCGAATCCGAACCGAATCAAGGGTGATTCGGGTGGCCCATATTCGGGCACAAAACAGAACAGGGGTGATTTGGTTCGGGTCCCGAACTGAATCACCGAAAATCTGAATTGCACACCCCTACTTAAAATGCATTGTACTTTTCTGAGAAAGCATCCAATTTTATTTGAAGATGTTTAACTCGGTCCCCCCGCCCCCTTTGGTTTTTTTTATTTGGTTGGTTGTGGATACAATTGTGAATAAGATTGATGCAGAAAAAGCCTAAGCATATTTACTCAGATGTAAGTGCCACTGCGCTCAGTGGAATTTACTTCCTCATAAGTGTGTTTAGGACTGTAGCCATAATGAAGCAATTTACCACATACTTTACCACATGTTAAGTCCACATGGATGTTCATAATCCACTTTTGCAGCACACACTTGAGAACACAATTGGTCCTCAGTCACAATGAGTAAGATTAAAAGAAAGATGAAATCATTAAACAGAGTTGCATTTTCACATTTCTATTATGGATTTTGATTATTCAAGTGCAATTGTGTGTTTATTTTCATCTTACAAATGGCTTTTCAATCACAGAGAGCTAGTTTGTAGAACTAATGTTTTATAGTCTTTGTACTATCTAGGGACTGAGATAATTTTATTAGTTAATACAAGACTGTGGCTCTATTACTGCATTCAATGGACAATTTAAGCGTAGATGAAAATAGAGCTTAAGTTTTTTTTTATCATACCCAAGTGATTTAAGAACCATGTCCTTTTATTAGAAAAATCCATAAAATGCCACAAGATTGATTGTGTAAAGAGGCCTAAACCTTAAAGGGCATGAAACAAATTCATGAAGGGCCAGTCTTTCATTAACAAGTAGCCATGATGAGTAAATGGAATACCCCATGTTAGAACCAGGATGTCACTGAATTCAGTAGATGGGCAGGGGGAAACACCATGATTTTGTCTTAATTCTTTGGGGCTTGTTTTTGTTTTTTGGCAGTGTTTAATCAATACACATTGATAATGTAGAGGGGGCAATGATGCATAAAAACTGAAGAAAGTGAAAGCTGTGGCAAACTTTGCATGTCCTGATTTTTGAATTGTTAGAAATTCTCCAAGTTAAATTTGAATTTAGGAATAGCAGAGTACATGGAGCAGCATATAAGAGGCCTGCTGTTATAGGGATGGTGGCCAGTGTTGGGAGAAAGGCCACCATAAAGGAATGGTGGCCACTATTGGAAAAAGGATGCTAAACTTGATGGACCCATGGTCTTATCCAGCCAGGTGCTAATCTATGTTCTTAAAGTCCAGATTCACTTCACTTTATGTTCATGAAGTTAAGCAACTAGCTAATGGCTTACGTGCAGTGAGCCACCTATCCCAAAGCTCACTGCTTCTGCACTCTTTTAAACCTCACCAGTGCAGCACATGCCAGCCAGGTGACACCTTGGCTACAAAGCTGCACCGGTGGGGCTGTGGAAGCAGCTGTGCCGCTTTACCATTGGACAGGCAGCTCCCTGAACAGTATGTAAGCCAGTCACAACTAAACATCATTGAAGTAAATGATACAAATTAGTCATGATTAACTTAGCTCCTTTAATTTCAATGAGTCCTCATTGTGACTAACGTGTTTTGATGCTGTCTTATGAATATGGGCCATTTGCCTGATGATTTCTTTGAGCAGATCATGTTGCAAGCATGTATTGTGAGTGCCCTAGTATTCTACCATGTGATTATTTTAAATTAATTGAGGAAATTAGAAACATTGCCTAAACCCACTTTTTACGTTTAGCTCTATTTGGCACATCTGTCTGGAGTCATGGGAGAACAGTATAAAATTAAACAGAGCCACAAGACAGCAAATCCCAGTGTCTGAAAGTATAGTCACTTAGTAGCCTTTCCGCATACTCTGACCCAAATAGGCTGTTTTCACCTGTTGAGTCAGAGCACAGGAGAAGTTATTTGCTATTTGCAGATCGGTTATTTGGTTCAAAGCACTGGAGTAGACCTAACGTATCAAAATGGCCCGTTTCCTGCCTAGATTCTGTTCTACTTCACTGCTGTTCCACATTAAGATGCTAGTGCCCTGTACACACTCTCTGCTCCTAGCATAGCAAAAGAAATCTATTCATGTCAGGGTGCATAAAGAGCAGTGAACATGAACAGAGGGAAAAAACCTTCTTGTTATTTCCAAATAGAATTATAAAATAAAATAGTGTGGAGTGAAATAGATGTATGGTGCATGGATTTTTGCAAGTTATTTGATACAGCATTACCTTCTATCAGAAAGGATTCAAATAATAGCTTCTATCAGAAAGGATTCAAATAATAGCTTGGATGTGAGCACCAAGGGGTAAAAAGATATAAGCTGGCTAAAGGCTATCAGCTGCAAAGGGTAATAGTAACAATACTTTGAATCAGAGGAGGACTCTGAAAATGACCGTAAAATTCGGTTTTACTTAACATTTGGGAAAGGGCAGTGACCACACATTACCATTCTTTGAAGCAAGTGGCAAATTGGGAAATCAACATCAGAGCAGAAAGTGAAATAATGCAAAGAGGCTTAGAAAGAATAACTGAAAAGTTGTGGATAAAGAAAAAGATTATGTATAATGAAATTAAACTAGATAAATAAAATGTGTGCACAAGAACAAAGATTAGCAGCACAAGACTAACGTCTGAGTTACATTTCCTGGGAGAAGAAGATATCATTCAAAGGTCCTTTGAACCAATAGTCTTCAGCAGGGGTGTAACCCCAATTGTGCGAATGGGTTCAAAGAACCCAGGCCACCAATGGCAGCGGCCGCTGAAGCCCCCCAGGGGGCGTGGTTCGGGCTCCGAAAGAGTGAGTGCTTCCCCATCCTTTCCAGGCAGCATTTGCTACCTGAAGGCATCTATTTCCCTCTCTATCCCTCCAGAGAGGGAGAAAAAGGGAGAATAGGTGCTTTCAGGCAGCAAGCGCTGCTAGAAATGACATAGAAGCGCTCACTCGGGCTCTTCAGAGTCTGAGGCCATGCCCCCTTTGTGCATGATGTCATGTGCAAAAGAGGTGTGGCCTCGAGCTCTGAAGAGCCTGAGCAGCACTTTCTGGACATTTCAGGCAGCTACTTTAGTTTTCAGTCTGAAGACCCCTAGATCAAGTAATTAGTTACACCACCCCATGTGATTACTGTCATGATAAATAAGAAACTGGACATAAAAAGAGGAAGAGACAAAAGGATCCATGATTACATCAGATATATATTTTTTAACTCCCTAACTAACCCCAGTATGGTTTATATGTGTGAGCTACTGTATGAGTTTATTGCCTTAAGGGTCGCAGCGGAGAAATGCTTGATGAACCAGCAGAAGGTTGCCAGTTCGAATCCCCACTGGTATATTTCCCAGACTATGGGAAACACCTATATCTGGCAGCAGCGATATAGGAAGATGCTGAAAGACATCATCTCGTACTGCATGGGAGATGGCAATGGTAAACCCCTCCTGTATTCTACCAAAGAAAACCACAGGGCTCTGTGGGTCCCAGGAGTCAAAATTGACCTGACAGCACACTTTACTGTATGAGCTTTACCTATAAAAGTTAATAGCAGCTGGCCCTTAAAAGTTAGGGGGAAAATACTTTGAAAACTATTGTATGGGACCAGAAAAATTCAGCTATATTATAGCTGGAAACAGTCCTTGTATTTCTGCCCCCCTCCAAAAAAAGAGAACACAACACACTGAGAATTCCAGATGTGTTTGCAAGATATGTTTGGAAGCTGTCTGATGAAAAACAGCTGGGGGATTTGTAAGAGAAAAGCCATGGCCAGAAGTGTCAAGACTGTTCCTCCCACACACTTCTTTCCTACAAATTGCCTCCATCTGACATAGGTTTGCAATGGATGAGTACATGGATTTTCCAAACAAAAGACAACTTCACAACCTGTAGATTAGATTAAGGTAGAAGCTCATTCACCAGATCAGAAAATCATCAGGTTTGCAAAGATTGGACAAATTCTTTTTTTCTAAAGTCTGACATACCACACAAGGAAGAGTAGGCAGTTGAGCAACTGCCTGTGCGTGCGTGTGTGTGTGTGTGTGTGTGTGTGTGTGTGTGTGTGTGTAAATCCTGCTAGTGGTGTTGTGGGACTGGACAGCTCTACTCCAATTTTAAATTGTGGGAATGCGGTTGCACAACACAATCCACATTCTTTCCAATGGATGCCATGTTGTGTCATTGTATTTGAGCAATTTAAAGTTGGAATGGACCTAGGTAAAATGTGCCGTCAAGTCGATTTCGACTCCTAGCACCCACAGACCCCTGTGGTTTTCTTTTGGTAGAATACAGGAGGGGTTCACCATTGCCTCCTCCCATGCAGTATGAGATTATGCCTTTCAGCATCTTCCTATATCGCTGCCCGATATAGTACAAGTGGGAATTCGAACCGGCAACCTTCTGCTTGTTAGTGAAGCATTTCCCGGCTGTGCCATTAAGTGGCCTACCCTGTTCCAAAACACTGGGGATGGGATTTCCATGTGCACAACAGTGCAAGCACTGCACTTCCTGCATTTCCTTGCATGGTATGTAAGCCATTGTTCCATGGCTCTCATATGCCAGGAAATGCTGCTAACACTCAGGCCGCAACAGTATAGTCTAATATCTAAACTTATTGTCTATATGGTCTCCTTATAGTTTTAAGCTATGAGTTTTCTTTATTATTTACTACACATTGCAACACTTGTCACTGGATCTTCATAATGCAGCCATGTGTTGCTAACTGAGTAAAGAGGAACCTTTTTTCAAGTGGTGTTTCTCTTTATTTAGATGGGGGAGAGCAAATGGCCATATCCATCCCCAGCACAACATTGCTCCAGTGGATGTTGCTGGTGTCTATCTTATGTTTCTTTTTAGATTCTGAGCCCTTTGGGGACAGGGATCCATCTATTTATTTATTTATATCTATGTAAACTGCTTTGGGGACTTTTGTTGAAAAGTGCTATATAAATATTCATTGTATACGTATTTGTATGATGCTGGCCATTATAGGAACTACTTTTCTGTATAACAAAAAGACATGAAATAATGCTCTGTTGTATTGATTTTGATATTAATATTGTGTTTGTTGCTTGTTTCTATTTTAAGTTTTAAAGGGTTTTTTTTAAAAAAAATGTATATTGGTGTACATTATTTCGTTGAACTATGAGCTCCAATATGTAAATTGATTTTATTTTTCCTGTCCATTCAGGTAAGAAATCTCTATAGTTAGTCTAATTCTCTGCTCTGAAAACACACACACACACACACACCATAAATAATGTTCTAGAACTGTAGCTACATGGCAGATTAGCTTCATTTTTATGGAACAGGTATAAAATATTAAAGTGTTTCCCCCTAAGGGTTAGCTAATAATCTATGAGTGATTTAAGAGTTTACTTGATAAGAATTCAATCTTAAAGTACAAGAAGGAGTTGTGCCTAAATAAAAACTGTAACTAATTAAATATGCATCATTTTATTCTTTCATTTTGTTTGGCAGAAGCCTTGCAAGCCTTAGTATTACTTTAATCAGTATATTCAAAATGAAGCTATAAAAATTGAAATTAGCATAGAAAAAAAGTAGAAAGTGAGCAAACACTTCCAGAGGATTCTGTTCCTTTGTCAGGATGCCAAAATAGAATGCAAAATATGAAATCTTATTAGAGAATTAGTACAGTTACACAAAAGACAAAGGATGAAATATGGCTCTTTTAATTAAATGACTAATTTGTTGTCAGTACAGTAGATATTCTTGATTAAAAAGTTTAACAGGCCCATTGCACACAACGATCAGCATTGTGACGATGTGGAAGGTTTACTATTCTGCCTTCTAACTATAGACAATAATCTTACTGTCATTTCCAAGGTTTCTAAGAGCTAGTCTGCATACCTTTATTCTGTTTTCTTATTTTATTTAATTTATCATATTTCTTTACTGCCTGATATGTGCATCTCTAGGCAGTGTACAAAATTGAAAATACTTTAAAGTTACAGATTAAAATGCATGACAACAAAAACAATACAATAAAATAGATATTAAAACAAGTTTTTAAATTATTAAAATTAATTCTAATTAAATGCCTGTGAAAACAGGAGAGTATTGAAGTTCTTCTTGAAAACAAACAGAGAAGAAGATGCTCTTATTTCAGAAGAGAGCATGTTCCAAAGCCTTGGGGCAGCCACAGAAAAAGCCCGGTCAGAGGTTGCCACCAAACGAGCCATTGGTATCTGTAACCAGACCGCTCCAGAAGATGGTAACAGGCAGCAGGGTTTATGACAAAGGAGGCACTCTCTTAAATAGCCTAAACCTTTAAGGGCTTTATAGGTAAGAACCAGCACTTTGTATTTAACCTGGAAACATAGTGGCAGCCAGTGCAGTTCTTTCAAAACCA
Organism: Hemicordylus capensis; assembly: GCF_027244095.1. Lineage (NCBI taxonomy): Eukaryota > Metazoa > Chordata > Lepidosauria > Squamata > Cordylidae > Hemicordylus > Hemicordylus capensis. The sequence continues at coordinate 54,547,716 of NC_069661.1, forward strand.
GTGTTATGTGGCCCCTTCGTATTGTCCCAGAGACCAATCTGACTGTTGCATTCTGTACCAGTCATAGTTTCCAGACTAGGTATAAAGGCAGCCCCATGTAGAGCGCATTACAGTGGCACTCCTGGCCACTGCTTCAACCTGAGAAACCCAGGAGAGCTTTGGATCCTGGAGCACTCTCAAGCTACTTACCTGATCTTTCAGGGGGAGTGTAACCACACCCAGAACAGGCAGATCTAAACCGTCTCTTGGGTCCTCTCCCCCCACAGTCAGTACCTCCATCTTATTTGAATTCAACTCCAGTTTGTGACCCCTCATCCAGCCCATTACTGCCTCCAGGTGGGCATTTAGGGAAGATAAGCCATTTCCTGAAAAGGTTGGCATGGAGAAGTAGATATGGGTGTCATCAGTGTATTGATAACACCCAGCACCAAATCTCCTGATGATCTCTCCCAGTGGTTTTATGTAGATGTTAAAAAGCATTGGAGACAGTATGGAGCCTTGTGGAACTCCACATTTCAGTTCTCACTTAGTGGAACCTTAGGGCCAAGCGACACCATCTGGAATCTGCCAGAGAGGTAGAAGTGGAACCACTGTAAAACAGTGCCACCCAATCCCACCTCCCTCAAGCCGTCTAGAAGGAGACCATGGTCAATGGAATCTAAAGTTGCAGAGAGATCCAAAAGGATCAGCAGATTCACACTCCCTCTGTCGATAGCCATCGCATGCATGAGACCTGAAATGGCCTCAGGAACATGTCTTTCATACAGTGCTACCACTATGGTGTGACGTGGCTCCTCATGTTCCATGCATAATTGCATGGAAACAAATACATGACAAAGATTCATCAGATCTACGTGGACATGTAGCATTAAAGATGATTCTTAAGCACTTGTATGATATGCCTTTTTCTCTGAAACAGAAAAACACACCATATGTGGATAATTCTGATAAACTATGCCCCATTGGCAGTAGGTCAATTCAGAAATTATTCTCCTCAAGTGCATTTCACACATGAAATGTATTAAATAGAAGTAGGTTGACTATCCATGTCCCTTATGTCAACGTGATCACCACCAGCCATTTTTTCGGTTGCCGCATGCACAGAGGGCCAAAATGGCCCTGGAATGGGCCGAATCAGCCTGGGGAGACTTGGGGGGGCTGGCAGAGAGAGGGGAAAGAGCCAGAGGCCCACTGTGGCCACAACAGCAACCCCTGAGGTTGCCACAGCCCTAGACAGTGGAGATAAAACGCCCTGTTTTCTAAAAACAAATTCTTATGCCACTCACCACCCCAAACTGGTTCAAGTGTGAACCAGCTCTATTTCCAGCCGGTTTGCACATCCTGACTAGCATTCCCCAGCAGTCCATAGCTCTATTCAGAAGTTATCAATTTGAGCAGCACTCATGGTTACAGCAGGGAAAGAGGGGAGGAAATCCTTTCTCACCACTTCCACTCTCCTCCTCCCATGAGGTGCACACGCTCCCACAGAATGCACGATTGATTGAGGTTGCAGCTCATGAAATCACCAGTGAATACACTTATGGTGCATTCCCCTTCAGAAAAATGGTGCCGTAAGTGTGCTAATGGGGCAGAAGAAGGTGAGTGACAGGGGGGCAGCCGGATTTCCTCCCCTCTTTCCCCACCGTAACCATGAGGACTGCTTACGCTGAGAACATCTGAAGAGGGCTCATGTCTTCAGTGTTTATCTGCACAGGGCACTTCAGAATATGAGGTGGCTTCCTCCATGCTATTCAGAATTGTAGGATTCCAAACTTCATGGAGGAACCCTCCCTGCATTCAGTATTGCCCTGTGATAACAGTCACTGAAAGCACAGATGTCCAGGGATGATCAGTGTGTATATGTGTTATTTATTATTTATTTTGTGGTTATTTATTTGTATACCCTGCCTTCCGCAAGGCAGTTAACATAAAACATTAAAATACAATATGCAATTTTTAAAACACACAAATTAAAGACAACATATTACAACTGAGATGTGTGTCACAAATAACCACATGCCACAGACCAGCACAGCAGTCACAAATCAAAGGCGCATGAAAGCAAAGCTGCCTTAGCCCGCCACCAAAAGACAGATAAGGTTGTAGGGGGATGAACAGCCACAGGGAGAGCATCCCACAGTCTGCGAGCAATAATGGAGGAAGTCCTGTCCTGCTTGCAAGACAATTGAGGATGCCTTAGTATCAGTATGCAGATCAGAGTGCTGAACTTGCTTGGTGGGCAGTCACCTGAGGAAAATACGCAGGGCCTATGCCACTGAGGGCCTTAAAGTTATTTAGGAACATAGAAACAAGCTGACCAGAAACAGGCAGCCAGTGCCACTCTTTAAGGATGGGAATAATCCTCCCACCATGGTCACATTGAGAACCCTGGTGGCTATGCTTTGTAGTAGCTGGAGTTTCTGGAAAATCTTCAAGGGCAGCCCCATCCAGCAGTAGGCCAAATGAAGCTAAGGCATGGGTAACTGTAGTCAGGTCTGCTGGAACTGAAGTTCTGAAGATCTGCAGGAATTGGTGTAAATGGCAGATCAGCTAAAGCTGAGCCAACATATTCCTGGCTATGGCCACAACCTGAACATTCAGGAGCAATGCCAGATCCAAGAGAATTCCCTTTGCAACCCCATTCAGAACAGGCTGATAATCCAATTCCAGATCAGCTTGCTTACTGACTAACAGCATATCCAGCCCTAAGCCCTAGCTTGTTAGCGGTAACAGCTGGTAACAAGCCTCCAAGTGAGGAGAGCTGGTCTTATGGTACCAAGCATGACTTTTCTCCTTTGCTAAATAGGGTCTGCCCTGGTTGCATTTGAAAAGGAGACTACATGTGAGCACTGTAAGATATTCCGCTTAGGGGATGAGGCCACTCTGGGAAGAGTATCTAGGTTCCAAGTTCCCTCTCTGGCATCTCCAAGACAAGGCTGAAAGAGATTCCTGCCTGCAACCTTGGAGACGCTGCTGCCAGTCTGTGTAGACAATTCTGAGCTAGATGGACCAAAATGCTGACTAGGTCTATGGCAGCTACCTGTGTTCCTAAATGTTCAGAGCCTATGTTCCTATGTTCAGAGACTTTCCCAAATCCCTGGGACCAGATGACAAAGTGAAATAGATCTTCATGTCATCAGCATACTGGTGGCAACTTGAACTAAGTCTGTGGACCAGTGGCAGCTGGTGTGGGTGCCATGGGGGTGGGGGGATTGGGAGGCACCTTTAATACTAGGTGCTGACCTCTCCTCCCACCACACCGAAAGCTGTTTTGAACAGTGGCACAGCACCCAGCACCTGCTGCGGGAGATGATCTACTCCACCACTCAGCTGACAGAGACTATTTGCATGGCCAGCAAATGGCCTCCTTGCGTGTGTGGAGGCCAGCTGAGTAGTGGAGCCGATCTTCCTCGGCAGTGGGTGTTGGGCACCATGCTGCTGCTCATAAGAGCTTTCAGGTACGGTGGGAGGAGAGGTCAGCAACTAGTAACTTAGAGTTAAAGGTGCCTCCTGCTGCCCACCCCACCCTCTGCTCACAGCGCCCACACCAGCTGCTTCTGCTCTGGTCAATCCCTTCCAGCAGTTTCATGCAAATATTAAATAGCATGAGTCACCCTGTGAAATCCCATAAGTCAAAGGCCAAGAGGCCAAGCAATAATCATCACCAACTTCTGGAAATAACCTAGCCTTAAAGAAAAGACAAAAAGCAGCTCAAGACCAGTCCTTTGATCCCCATTCCTAAAAGGCACTCCAGAAGGATAGCATGACCATGGTACTGAACGTTGCTGAGAGATCCAGCAGAACCAACAGAGGTATTTCACTCGCTCGCAGCATAGGTTGCTCTGCTCTAGCAGATAATATATAGCATTTTATTACTGGCAGAGTTTTTTCTTCTTCATCATCAGCTACGTATATTGATTATCATATAAATACTCTTCTCATACCCATATTATAGGCTATAATCCAGCACACAGTTATATCTTTGGCTGCTCTCATCCAATATGCTACTTCCCTGGGGCCACTGTGTAGATTACTTGCTGTTTTACATACTGTTTAAAGTTGGATGTAGGTGATGTTTACAAAAGGCACAACCTCCAGCATAGTAAGCCAAACCCCTGAAATCAGATGAATGCCAGCAATGGATGGCAAGAAATGTGCCAAATGCCTACTGACCATAGCCTGTTCTTTTCTTTTGCATAGCAATACAGAATGATATCTAGAATTAACAGCAGTTAACGAAATGCACCACTACAGGGTTGAATACTTCATTACAGATGTAGGCGAAACTCCATGGTTTTGCATAATCAAGTCCCATGCCAAAATAACGAGAACTGGCTTTTGCAGCAAGCTCTATTTATATCCTACTCAATTCCATTTTGCCTTTTTATAGATCTTGTTCCTCTCAGGATCTTACTCAATCCCACAACCATCAGGCTAAAAGGATGCTAAGCAACCTAGCCTATCCTTGCGCCTTAATGCAGGGTTCTTTATGCAGAACACCTTTCCTGTTGTTTATAATTTCCTGTTGTATACTTTTATATATTTACACTCACTCTGTCTTTCTGCTGTTCAAGGCCAAGCCCACCAGGGAGCAGTCCATCCATGGAAAGGCAGAACAGTAGAAAGTCCAAGGCCAAAGGAGTGGAGGTGCATTCCATGAGTTAGGTGCAGGAATGAGAACATAAGAACCTAAGAACAGCCCTGTTGGATCAGGCCCAAGGCCCATCTAGTCCAGCATCCTCTTTCACACAGTGGCCCACCAGATGCCGCTGGAAGCCTACAGGCAGGACTTGAGGGCATGCCCTCCCTCCTGCTGTTACTCCCCTGCAACTGGTACTCAGAGGCATCCTGCCTTTGAGGCTGGAGGTGGCCTATAGCCCTCTAACTAGTAGCCATTGATAGACCTCTCCTCTATGAAGCTATCCAAACCCCTCTTAAAGCCATCCAGGTTGTTGGCTGTCACCACACCTTGTGGCAGAGAATTCCACAAACTGATTATGCGTTGTGTAGAAAAGTACTTTAGCCTGGGCAGAGGGGGGCGGGTGAGTGGCTGGTCAGCTGGCCGGCCTGCCAGAAAGCCAGGCATGCCAGTGTGGTGGTGGTGGGTGGAGAACAGCAGCAGTGGGTTGGCCGGCTGGAGGCGCAGATGCTCTGCACCCGGCCTAGATAAAATGATTTTAATACAACCCAATTGTAATGAAGGTCGGGTTATCTTTCTGTTGTGGTGTAAGGATATGTTTGTATGTTTCCAACACAACATGGCATTTAAACATCACCAACTCTGTTATTTGGAAGACTCGGCACTCTGTTTCCAAGGAGCTCAGAGGTGTCAAGGTAAGGAGGCTTTTGTCTGAAACATATCTGAGAATATTTAACACTTTGGTAACCAGTATCTCTTATCCAGTTTGAAGATGTGAACTACTGCTGGCTGCTCTGCCCACATTCTTGTCATATTATGAAATGTCTCATACAACTCCCCTAAGCCATTTTTGGAAGGATAGTATCTAAATCAGATAGATAGATAGATAGATAGATAGATAGATAGATAGATAGATAGATAGATATCATGGTATTTTGAATCGAGTCCTCCCCCTAAAAGTGTTTAACATCCAGGCTGCTGATTTCTCACAATCCACGAGAAAGGGCTTGAAGGGGCAGGGGTGGAGGCCTCAAAAAGCTTACTGAGTACTCCTGTATAACTTTTCAAAGAAACATACCAACATAGACTATAGCTCAAGTGCAGAAATGCAGCAGCCCACACATTCATTAGCAAGTGTAATTTGTATTATCAATTATCCATATTCTTTTCTTTTTCCATTTACATTTTGTTATGCACTTGCTATTGCTTGGAGGGTGGGTTGCTACAAGAGAATGAGTCAAATGACTCGAAATCCCTTGAACCAACAGACACAAGTCTTTCAAAACATTGTAAAATATCATTCTTTCAGAAATCAGAAAAACATATCAGAGTGGTTGTCATGAATTTTTAGGCTTCAGTTTCCTTTTAATATAATGGTAGATTCTTTCCGTACACCCAGGGCCTCAGAGATCAAGGGAGGCATTAGAGCTAGGGATGTGCAAAAATTTCGGGCACACTTTCTCAGCTCCTGACCTGGCACCTCTCTGTGTGATCCAAGTTGTCTGCTAGCCTTATCACTCATCACATCTTCTCTTTTTCTTCCCTTAAGGGAGGAAAGCTGGTCTTGTGTGATACCAGGTCTCTTCCATGTGTTCCATGACATAGGCTTTCCAACAGTGTGAAAGGGGCTATGAATTTTGGTGAAGTGAAATGTGTGGTTACACTCAGCCCACCATGGAAGGAGAGCTGGTCTTGTGGTGGCAAGCATGAATTGTCCCCTTTGCTAATCAGCGTCTAACCTGGTTTACATTTGAATGGGAGACTACATACTGTATGTGAGCACCACAAGATATTCCCCTTAGGAGATGGGGCTGTTCTGTGAAGAGCATCTGCATGCTTGCATGAAGAAGGTTCCAGGTTCCCTCCTGGCATCTCCAAGATAGAGCTGAGAGAGATTCTTGCCTGCAACCTTGGAGAAGCCACTGTCAGTCTGCGTAGACAATACTGAAGCTTGATGGACTGATGGTTTGACCTGGTATAAGGCAGCTTCTTATGTACCTATGTTCTCATCTTCGCCCACCTTCTTCCAGTCAGCTTTCCCTCCTCTTCCCTCCTTCTCTGATCCACCTTCTTTCCCCACAGTTGCTGTTCACTGGATGACTGGAACCTCTGTTTCTGTCGCATCACCTCCGAAAGTGAGCAGCATCCCATCTTAATATGCTGTAGCCAGTTAAGTGCCTTGACTCTCCCTGCTATTGAGCCCAACTGCACATCCTGGGCCCCGACAATAATCCTGTGTAAAGGTAGTGTGCCATCAAGTTGGTGTCTACTTCTGGCGACCACAGAGCCCTGTGGTTGTCTTTGGTAGAATACAGGAGGAGGGGTTTACCTTTGCCATCTCCTGCACCATCTCCTTTCAACATCGTCCTATATTGCCGTTGCTCAATAGAGGTGTTTCCCATAGTCTGGGAAACATACCAGTGGGTATTTGAACCAGCAACCTCTGACTTGCTAGTCAAGTCATTTCCCCACTGCATGTACTGTCAGGAAACTCTAATTTTCATTATCAAGAAACATCATTTCAGCTGTTTGTGTCCCCCCTCCCCCCTTTTTTGCAATGAAATCTACTCATTTGTCTTATTGGGTTTTTTCTTCTATGTCCATTGAGAGTCTTGTCTTTTAACTAGCCCTAAATAAATCTAATTTATTGCTTTGGCATGCACATTATACAATGGTTCTGAGAAGTATTTGAACGTTTTTGGCACTTCACAATGAACTTGCATTGGCTCTTAGTGTTAGTTCTGTTTTGCACAGCTGCTATTTCATTACCTGCCTTGATAAGTGGGCTCCTGCTGATACACCATGTTAACTGCCAGCAATTCAAGATTGGCTGATATAGTTCAGAATCAGATAACACTTTTACCAGTTCAAGGAAATCTATATCCATCAAAAAATGACTTCTGAAATGTTGCCCACTGTTATGCCAGAGAACCATCTGGGTTATCAGCAAATATGAAACCAGCACGTTATTTCAAAGCATAATTATTTCACAGCAATCCTTTTATACTTGAACAAGTTAATCATTGACCATAATTCATCAATTCTTATCAAAAATGCTAGCAATAGCCATAATAAAAAATTTGAATTTAGCATGTATGTGTGTCAGGTCTTGGAAATATAATGTTTAAAACTTTATATTTAATCTTAATATAATCTAAAATCTGCAAATATATTCATGCTGGTTAAATATGTAACGTTATTTCTTTTTTACCCCAACTTCCTTCAAACAATATAGCCCAAAAAGGGTGCAAATGGTGACATCACCTACTACTTTATGTAGTTTGGAATATGAATTTTTCCAGCTTATAATGGCATCTTCAAGATAGGGCTGAGAGAGATTCCTGCTTACAACCTTGGTGAAGTCACTGCCAGACTTGTAGACAATACTGAGCTAGATGGACCAGTGATCTGAGTTGGTAGAAGGTGGTCTCCTATGTTCCCTGCATTATGAAACAGTTCACCATTGAAAGAGAATGGGTCTTGAATTTTTCTAACATATTTTCAACATATATACACATATAACTAATATATATATCATAAGGTAATTATCTTAATATGTAATCATTTTATCATCTAGGGGCCTTCTATGCTTTGAATCAAGAATCCATATTAAAAGACATTAGTCCTTGTCTCTTCATACAGGCCAACTGCTGATAAATTACTTTGAAAATAGATTCACAAGCACTTTGCAGGCACTTTTTTTGCAGAGAACAGGGAGATTAGCTTAACTACAGGTCAGTTAGATGAATTTAGAGGGGTATATGTCATTTATGCAAATCAGGTACCAGTAAATAGCTTGTTTTCTAATGAGAAAAGCCACAAGAACACAGAAGGGGACTTTTCTGCTGAGAGTTGACCATTAGGTCATGGTCAACTGACAAGTGAGATTATATAATACTAAAATAGTTTTGCAAGATAGTTAGCAATTCAGGTTTTGCATGCAAGGCAATCTTGTTCAATTCCTAATCATCATAAAAGATGTCTTTCTGATCAAGATGGATGGTATCTTCTAATTAGAAGTGGCCTATCAAAACTTAACAAGTACTCTGAACCATCCTCTTGGAAGGGAATAACATTCCCCTAAAACAAAGGAATATAAAAGTCTGGATCACAGATTAGAATTTGAAATTTTTCCCTTTTTACACTCTTTTGATTTTTTAATCCTTTTCGTAGCCGTGGGCTCCAAGCTTTAGCTATAGTCCCCCCCTCCCTTTTCTCCTTTTAATATTCATTTGGGTCTCTTATTTTGTGTTTTTTCTTTTGTATTACTGAGACTGCTTTGCTGAGACTGATTTGCAGACTGATATAGCAGGAGTGGTGTGATGCCTACTGAATCCCTTAAAACCTCTTAAGATCAGCTTTTCTAACCTAACTTTAATGTAATCTAAATACAATGTTAATATTATTTCTGGTGTGTGTCTTTCACTATCTGGGCAGTGGGCAAACCCCTGGTCATAACACAATAACCTCATAGCTGAAATCTGGCTACTGGGGAAAATTAGGAATAAAAAAATTCAAGCACCATTAAGTTCTTCTAAAGCTTATAAAATTAATGGAGCTTGTGAGCATGTATGCATCAGCCATGATCCCTGAATCATATTATTTCCCCCCCAGGGTGCTTAGTTTTCAGTAAGGACATGAAAACTACATATCCCCTAGACTTGTTCCTTGAATACTGGCTAACATCCAGAGCAATGTTGTCCTTGTGGAACAAAGTACAAATTTGTGCTAGTGCAAGCAGATAACTTAGCAGATAACTGTGCTAAAATAGGGGATATGTGGAATTTGGCTATAGCACTCCTGTGCAAAAGTTCTCATTGAAACAAATTCAATGTGGCAGCAGAACACTAGTCTAGAGTGCTCCACACTTTATTATTATTTTGAACTTTATTATTATTTTGCACTTAGTGCAACTAGCTAGCACAACAGTTTTGCATTAGCCAGCATACTGCTGCATGTGCACCGTTGCTTTGGATGTCAGTCATAGTCATAACTCAGTTCTCTACTAGGCACAAGAAGTCTTGGGATGCATAATTTCCAGGGAATGCCCCTACTGAATAATCAGGAGTGATGGAAAACTAGACTTTTCCATAGTTCCTGACACCAGGTGTGCTGCTGTTTCAGTGTTCCAGGTTCTAGGGAAGAACGGGAACCTTGAGGGGTGGCCTTCTGGTCACCAAACCCACTACTCTGCTGCTGTCAGGTATGTTTTGTGGGAAGAAAGGGAAATCAGGGTCTCATAGCTGAGACCTCCTTGTGAGGAAGTTTAGGGGAAGTTTAGGGACTTAGTTTAGGTTGTTGCACGGATTGTTCAGGCCCTGGAGTGCTCCATATAATACAGTGGTCCCTCGACTTACGTAATTAATCTGTTCCGAATGCACGTTCGGAGGTCGAAATTTTCGTAAGTCGAAGAGCGCACCACGGAAGTCTGGAAACATTCGTAAGTCGAGGAAACCGCATCTAAAAATTCGTAGGTCGAGTAAGCTGAATCTAAACCGGCAACTACTTCCGGTCTTTTTTGTCGCTCGTAACTCGAAAACATCGGATGCCAAGTAGTTCGTAGGTCGAGGGACCACTGTACTAACAACAGTGTGATTCAGAATGAACTGGGGGGGGGGACTTAATTGTGGAGGAAAATGTATGTTAGCTGAGCCTCTTCTGAACTGAACTAAGGTGAATATGTCATCTGCCACGTTTATCATGTACTAGTAAAAGGACTTGCAGTTTGCAAGCTCATGAATGTCTTATCTCTCTGTGTCTCTAGGCTTTTCCTAGCTCTGTGAAGTTTCATTCCCCATGCTTTCCAGTGGGAGATTGTTTCTACATTCCATTACCCTCCTGGACTGGGCAGGCATTCTGTACATAGCTAGTAGATGGCAACTAGCCAGAGCAACCATGTGACCTCAGAAGATCTCCGAAAAGCAAAGAGAGTGCTCTGTCAAATAATCTGACCCTTTCTGCAGGGATATATTACATAAACTGAAGAAATTATTCTGAAAAGCAAAGTCAGTGCTCTGTCAAATAATCCTACCCCTTTCTGCAGGGATATGAAGCAAGTGCTCTCTTAAACTAATCAGACCCTGCTGTCCTGCAGGAAAATTTGCATGCTCTGAGAGAGAGGCACCTTGTGGCCAGGCTCCCTTGAGATGTCTCTCTGCAACGGTCTCCTCCCTCAAAGCTGCATCTGAGATGCACAGGACTCTCCGAAGGGTGGGGAAAGTGATGGAAGTCTGAACTTTCCATTGTGTGGTCACGAGCCAAGAAACATGGTGGGAATTTGTGGCTGTCCCAGGTAAATTAGGGCAGTTGGCAGGTATGCAAAAATATAGGCATAAAAGAAAAGATGAAGCTTTGGGGCTCATCTTACGACATGTCTGGAGGTGCATATTTGGTGGGCCATGGCTAATGATAATATCAGTCATGGTCCTTTTTTCTGTGGCACCCCATTTATGTGCCTCCCTCCCCAGAATGGCTCACCTGACACTTACACTGTAGTCTCTTCAGCAGAAGATATAATGAATTACTGTATTTTCATGTTTATAAAATGAACTGTGGGTTTTCATCTTCTTGCTTTCTGCAAGATTCGTGTGGGGATCTAAGTGAGTCTGTGTTATACAAAATTATTTTTGCTTCTCCTTCAGTCTTCCTGCTTTCATGCTGCTTCTGTTTCTCGTCCCTCTTTCCTCTGCAGAAATGCAGAGCTGAGTTGCATGTTCCTTTAAATGGGGGGTGCCGCTGCTGCAAAGAATGATCAAGTGTGGCTGCTCATTTCACCTTCTTTCTTCCCTACAGTTCATGGCAATTGTAATTAGCCTGCTCCATCCTCCCTCTCTTCATTCTGCTGCTGTCATTGTGACCTCTCTCCAAGTGTGTGCTCCCTCCCTCCCCCTTTTCCTTCTGTTTCCTGCTACTAGAGGTGCCTCCTTCAGCCCACCCCACCAGTTTCCTCAAAGAGTTGGCTTGTAGATTACCTGTGCCAGTGTGGGGAATACACAGGTATGGGCTATGCAGTACATAAATGCTACTTTTCTGCAGGTTATACTGATATATGGGTTATACCAGTGTGGGGGGTATATGCAAGGAAATATGGTAAGATCTTTATAGTTTAAATTTTTAGCTGCCCATTTTGATTGCGGTGACTGTCTTATAATTGTGGCTCTTTTGTGTTCTTAATTGTACAGCACCTTGAAAAATCTGATTTTGAAAGGTGGCATAAAAATGATAGAAATAAATAAGCCAATCAATCAATTAACCAATCGATCAATACATTATTTCAAATTAAATGGTAAGAGAATTGCAGACTGCAAAATACTGAGGTGAAAAGAATCAAGATATGATTTCTCCATGGTCACATACGTTTTCCATGACAGAGCTGGATCCATATAATCAGTGCCAGAGCACATTGTACTAAAACGTGCATTAGATACGGTCTGTGAAATGAAAAAAAAAAGTTAAGGTCAGTGAATAGGAACCTTGAAAATACATCTTGAAACCTTTTAGCTTTCAGGCATGTGTACATGTTAGCACCTAGATGTGGGGAGGAGGGAGAAATACCAAAAAGGAAAAGGAAAAAAGAGCATTAGTATTATATTCCACGGCAGCTTTCAGGCTGTTGAATGTAAAGGTCAGCTGCATTTTTTTTTTTTAATAAAGAGGACTGTGCATTTGTTTATTTCCCTCAAAGTTATAAATGGCATACTTCTTGTTGCTCAAGCTTTCCATTAAAATTTACCTGCAGGCAGAGACCAAGCAGAGCAAAAACTTCAGTCTGAAAGGTGAATGTCTAAGAAAGTAATGAGTGACAGAAAACAGAAGATTATAATAAAAAACTGTTATGCAACCTTCATTATAGTAGGTTGTGGCAGCACACTGCACTAATAATGGCATTAGGTATTATATACAGTCTGATGGAGGCATCTGTATAATTTCCCTAAGCCTTTGACAAAAACAAAATAAAAACCTGATAGTATTAGGAAACCAACATATTTGGGAACTAAGGCTTCTGTTGAAAGAGTCCATTTAAAGAAACAAACCCAACTTTCATTTGGACTCCACCTGGTTGTATATTACATGATTGCATAGATCCATACATACACTGTGGAATGTAGGTGCATACAGAGTTTCCTGAAGTACTACAGATCCCAGCAGTCTGTGCAGTAGAGACAGGAAATGGAATCAGAGGTTGGAAGTAATGGCACAGACATGGGCCACATCCACACGTAATGTGAAACCACAGTTAAATGAGGCAGAGGTTGGAACTTGGTTACATCTGGATGTGTGCAATTGTGGTTTCCTGGCAAAAGCAACTTTGAGGTTTGACTTGCCATACTCCAATTTGAACCTTCAGTTTGTAGTGAGTTTCACCACTGATGTATCAGGGTACCCTTGACCCCAATAGGGGAGGTTCGTTCTTGGGCAGATGGAGCCCAATAATCAGCCCAGTCAAGAGGACTTAAGATCAAAGCTTTATTTACTCTTAAGTAGCAAAGGTACTGCTTGGCTCGTGCTCAAAGCAGGATAAGGCTCAATACAAAAAGCAATAGATTTATACTCTAAAATATTTCTCAGAAAACAGCTGCATAGAGAAACAGATTGTCGTCATCATGACTGGCCAAGGTTACAGGATATGGACGTGCAGGCAGTCAGCCAGTCTGTTCCAGCCTTTATCATGTTTAGCTCTTGCGGTTACCCTGACTTCTGGGGAAGGGAAAACTACAGGAATAACAGTAGTGAAATCTACTGACAGGGCTTTTCTGCAATGCAAAGCCTTGAGACTAGTTAGGCAGCTTGATTCAAGCTATGCTAATTTGCCATACATCACCACCATAACCTAAGGTTTTCAGTGGCAGCATTATGTCCAAATGCAGATAGCACCATAACAGCAGTTTCTGGAACCATAATCATAGAGACAACGGCATAGACCCACCCAGGATCGCAACAGCTCCATGCCTGCAGCGCTTTTCACTAGCTACTTCTCTGAGCACTCCCCCCCCCTCCAATCCAACAAAGCAGTTTCCTGGAAACAGGACGCCACGATGTCCCACCCCAAGACTGGCGGCCTGACAAATGACAGAATTACACAGATGCATGCCCCCCCCCCCAGCAAGCAGGAGAGAAAGGGAATGGACTGGTAAGATGGGCACTATGTGTTTTGCTCCCTGAAAATGAAGCAACAAAGACTCAGGGTGGCAACATAAGGAGGGCAACCCATTAGAGCCATGGGATGGCAACGTATGGCAGGGGGTGGCAAAATCTGGGGCAGGGTTTAAAAAGCAGCCCCAATGAGAGATTATTGAATGGCTAAGGCCATCTTTTTTGTACAATGATGTTGGGAAAAATTTGCAATGACATCCCCTTCTCCCATGGATTGCTCTCTCATGAGAATGTCAGGCAATGGGGGCCAGGCGGCAGAAGCCACCCAGCCAGGTAGCTATATACAAGCAAGCCATGTCCTCTGACAGCCCATCCACCCATTTGAACATGTCCATCTTTGATTTTGCCTGCAACAGTGACCCCACTCTACTGGGGTCTCTGGAAACCATGACTCCCCTCTCCCACAATTCCCTGTGGTGGCAGATCTGCATACAGCTTGGGTCCAAGGCTTGGGTCCAGAGAATTTAAGAGAGTGCCTTCTCTGTTGTGAGCCCTGTCACCTATTAGGACCATCCAGATACAGTTGCCGCCGATGGCAACTTGGGACCAGGCCTTCTCTGTGGATCCCCCAGGGCTTTGGAATGTGCTCCCTGCTGAAATAAGAACGTCTCCCTCTCTTTTTACTTTTAGAAGGAAAGTAAATATGTACTTGTTTTCCCAGGCTTTAAATTTTTTAAATTTAAATGTATTTTTATTAATTGAGATTTGTATCTGTTTCATGAATTTTAACTGTTTTATGTTATGTTAACTTGTACACCACCTACAGATTACTATATCAGACAGTATAGAAATATGATAGATAGATAGATAGATAGATAGATAGATAGATAGATAGATAGATAGATAGATAGATAGATAGATAGATACTATGGTACAATGCTAGTCCAATCCCAAGAGATTGGGATTGTGTGTGCGTGTCTTGCTACTCCCTCCTTTTGGGAGTGGTCCTCTCCCCCAAATGTGCAGTAATGCCCCTAGGATGGGGAGATTGGATACATTGTATAGAGATATGGCAGCACTAATCCACTTAGCTAACGTGATCAGGAGACCTTGTTCCCAAAGGAAGAGGGGTGAAGTATACAAATAGGGATTAAGAGCATCCTCCAGGCTTAGTATGCTTAATTTAAATTCGGAGAGCCTGGCGGACATCCAGGGAATGCCAAACTCTTTCTTCAGGATGGGATGGAGAAGGGGATAAGGAGGAGGGGACTATGTTCTGGGGCCAATGGAAGGTGGCATTGACCTGAGGGATAAAGGCTGGGTCAAGCTGGAATACAACAACGTCCTGTTGAAAAATGAAAGATCTGGTCTGACTGACAAGGCACCGAACACTCTGCAGGAAGAGGTATGTGAAACCATTAAGAGGACTTTGAACAAAAGGAGCTGAAGGCGAACAGAGTGGAGGGATTCAAATGGAGCCTGAGTTAGAGCATTCAAAAACCTTGTTGTGAAGCTGCAGGCATGGAATCCTCTGTCACCTAGCAGTGTGCGTGTGTTTATCTATTATTCTGGAGAAGAGGGAAGAAACAAGAAACACAAGAAAGCCGCTCCTACTCTCAGTGCTCAGTGTGGCTATTAGGGGGCTGGGCGTAATTGCTGCTGACCTTATGGGGAGACAGAGTGCACATGTCACCATCCACCTTGCATGCACTCATGTGCAAAGTCAGCGGTGAGTGGAGTGGCTGGTTTAAAAGCTTGAACTGCCCGCATTGCAGCGGCCCATCCAATATCTTGGCTCCCAACAGCTACCCTAGCTTCTAGGTGGGATCCACTGGTCACCTTGTGGGGCTGAGTCAAATTTTTAAATTATTGGTCTTGGGAGGGGGAAAAATGCACTTCTTCCTGAAGCCACTTGTTGTGCTGGAATATAGGCAGTGCATTACTACTACCTACATGCAGAGTAGCATTAGTTGCACTGGTGGGTGAGTGTGAGCTTGGGCAAGTAGTTCCAGCTATGGCGTTCAGCCGCATGCATGGTGTCCCAGCTATGGTGCTCAACTGGAGGTATGCTTAGGGTATAACGATGAAACAGAACAGTAGGGTTCTGAAGCCCTGGATGTGTCTGGGAACTGAACCTCTGAATTATTACTTGGGAAACTCCCCCTCAACACAGGAAAACACATGGCAAAGAGGAAGCTATGGCAGACGGCTTACTGCTGGCATCCTCCATGCTCAGTGGTTTCACCCATCAGTATGGTAAACAATCCTTATAGTGAGGCTGTCTCCACCATGGGAAAGGAGTTGTCCTCACTCTAGTTAAGTTAGATATGTTATGTCTTGCAGATCCTTTAGATCAGGGGTTCCCAATCTGTGGTACTCCAGATGTTGCTGAACTACAACTCCCAAAATAACCAGCTATATTTATTGTGGCTGGGGATGATTGGAGATGTAGTTCAGCAACATCTGGAGCAGTGTTCCCTCTAAGGTGTGTGCATTTTCATGTGCTCACATGTCTTTTTTATGTCCACTCAGTTAATTTTAGACCCCACTTAGGTTGACTCAGGAAGGTCTCACTCTGAATAAAGGTGCACACACGGCCTTGATACTACTGCCCAGAATAAAATTCAATCTGCACATCGATGGAAAAAAAAAATAGAGAGTTCAGCCCATAATGCATGTCCTGTCTTCATTGAGGTCCAGGGACAAAAAAAAAAACTTATCCCAACATTTCCTGATTCACACATTGCTTACAATATATTGTTTCTCATCTCTATAATCCTGCACATAGATAGTAGGGATGTGCAAAACAATTCAGATACAAAATGATTTGTACCCAAATCTGGCTGATTTGGGTGATATGTAGACAAAAGAAATCACCCCTATCCTCAATTGCCTAGATTTGGGTACAAAACAAATCACTTCCTATTTGGATCAAAAAAATAAATAAATTGAGATTTGGACCTTCATTTTGTGGCCAAAGTGTGTTGGGTGGTTTTTAAAGAATTTTTGAAGTTGGCACATCTGTAAGATTTTTACCATATGGAATAATGGAGATTTCAGCAGCTTTATAGATCCATGTGGGGGGCACCAGGGTGGTCCAGGGTGGGTTGTGGTGGGTGGTAGTTCCCAATGGGTACAAGGAAGCTACCACCCAGATTTCAAAGGAATTGGGCAAAAGGAGTGATCTTTAAAGAATTTTTGAAGATCACAAGTCTTTGTAGCAGAAAAGGGGTTTCGGGGGCAGAAGAGTGGGTCAGGAGGTAGTGTCCCAATGGGTGCCTGCTACCATCCAGATTTCAAATAAATTGGTGAAAGGGGTGATATTTAAAGAATTTCTGCGTCTTTAAGCTTTTTCCCATAGGGAATCATGGGGATTTCAGCAGCCCCATAACTCCACTTTTGGGGCAAGAGGGTGGCCCAGAGCAAGTGGTGGTGTAGTGCACATCCTTATGTCAACCACCCCCAAACCCACAAGCACATGGGGTATTGGGTTTTGTTGTTTCTGAGGTGTTCTGAGAGTAGATTCTCTGGTAGCAAATGAGATTGAATCCACTCAATCTGAAATTTGGGTAGTAGCTTCCACCCATTGGGCACTACCATCCACCACACTCTTTTGGCCCCAGGACCCTTTTTAAAATCCAAATTGATTCGGATTTGGGAAAATTTGGGTACAAATCGAATATGGGGTGATCCGGGAGGGGGGGAGATTCAGACCCAAAACAAATCAGAGGTAACTTGATTTTGGTACAAATCGAAACTAATTTTTTTTCCATGCACACCCCTAATAGTTAGGCTATTTAAAGTGTGTGTGTGTGTGTGTGTAACTATTATTAGAGATACATGTGGATATGTTGGAAGTTCTGGATGTGCACTGGAGTTCCTGAATCTCCTGTTTCCAGCTGGACACATCTATGCTAATGATTGATTCCCAGTATTTCCCAATATTTGCATTGTCCAAATAAGTTGGATATTTATGGAGTGATTTCCAATACAGTGCAAGTGCTGGAAGAGTGAGAGACAGAACTCCCATACAACTGTGACACACTATAGATCAGTCTGCACTTCACTTTTCATTGTGCAACTTTTTCATTTGTACACTCTGATTCTAAACACATTACATGAAAGAAAACCCAATGGAAATAAATGGGACCAGTAACAGAATTTGCAGTGTTAGGAGAATTGGGGAAGGAATGCCTTATCTAGTTCAATACACTTGCATAGATCTGATACTAATTCCCTTTCACACAGTGCTGGCTGAAATTAATTAAAAATATACAGAAGATGAAGGGAATTAGTCTTAGCAAATCCCTAAATTTAGGGGAAGATGAATAGTTGTTGAATCAAATCATTAATTAATTCAAGAGCTAAAAATATTTGTAAAGCTTGCAGCTCACTCTTTGGAGTTGTACATGTAACAATTACAATTAATTAGTGCACTTTCTGAAGCTAATGAAACCCACTATTCAGTCACCTTTTCCCAGTATGAGCAGAACAAGGCAGTGTAATCAGTGAGAGATAGAAAAGAACAATGATCCATTTGACAGATTTACAGGAAAGTATGATGACACACTGGCTTCCAAAAATAGTGAGCATTCTTTTCTCTCCTCCCTCTTCCTAAATGAACAACCCTTTTCTTAAAGCAAATCCCCTTTTGCTAAAATTTGCAGTGGAACCCATAGTTCCAGACCCTTCATCATCCCCAGTGGTTTGAATTTCATATGATAGGAACAGGTTTAAAGATACGACACATCTCATAGGTTTGTGGGGAAATGTGTACTTATTCATACTTTGCAACACATTAAGGCTCTCCACATGAGCAGTATGGAGAACCTAAGAGAGTTCTGCGCAGAGAGCGGGCTTGACCCGTTCTCCCAGCAGATGAGCAGGAAGCTCACCCTGGGTGGATGGAGCGGCTACCCACATGATTACTGGCTCCATCCTGGAGCCAGTTGGGGCAGTGGGCTGCTCCCCGGCCTCTGGAAGTCCCAGAATGCCCCGCGTGAAAGGAAACTGTGTGGGAATTAGAAGAAAACCAGAAATTTGTAAATTCCTAGCACATACTTTCAGCACAGTTGTGGCAGCTAAAGCATCCCAACAAAAAACAATAAGATCTCCCACCAAATTATGCACTAACTACATGATGAAAATCATAATGTGATGAAAAGTAAGCAACAACTTAATCCAGTAGATCTATAATTGAAAATATATACAATCTAAGACAAACAAAAAAAAACTAATTGGAAATGATATCCATGAAACAAATATAAGAGGAATGATGAAGTCCATGGTATGGAGAATGATGTAATACATAAATAAATGACTCCACACATCCACGAAGGTAACCCAAGTTATCAAAGAATTTTGCAAACATCTCAAATAGTCCTTGAATTCCCAGATATGATTACTGCAACCGAGCTAACCATAAGACAATTATCAACTCATTGCCTTGTCTCTCAAACTCACAGTCAGAAACTATTAGGTTAGTTTCATTCTAATATCTCCCTTCCAGACTGAATGTGAAAAGACACTTTCTAAACTTTAAAAATGCAGCAATGGTCTCAAAACTAATGCAAATTTAAGACACTGTATCAAAAAGAGTCTTTCTTTTAAAGAAATCTTAAAAAGATATTCTCCAAGAGATTCTCAGCCCAACTGACAAAATATTTAATCCCAATCACAATAAATTCTCCAGTCAAGAAAAGCCTCATCTAACTTCCTCCACATGGACAGCTAATTTGCAGCCTCACAATTCCATCCAAGATAAACTGCTCCAGCTAAAAAATCAACTTACTGCTGTTATGCAAAACATAAGACTGCAGCCAAGAGTAAAAGGAGACTTGTGCTTAAGACTCAGATTCTTGAAGTGATCTGGATATGTAACAGGATATGGAAATCCAGCAATCGCACACAATCTCAAGATTCTCCAGCACCTGAACTCCAAAACCTGGCCATGCTTCAGTCATGCTCACCTGGTCAAACCTGATAGAGGTAACTTCTCCCCCCAATCTCCTACTGAAAGTGCACCCATGAGACTGTCGTAAATCTGTTAGCTCGGCTAACCCAACAGGATTTACAACCCCCTTCAGCACGCCCCAGTGAGTTAACAGAAAGCGGCAGCGGAACTGCACGAGTGAAAAATAAAAGGCTCACAAAGAAAAACAGTAAATGAATTAAGTCCCCTGAACTGAACTAGGTACCCCCACCCCAACAATAATTGAGTAATAAGTGAACAGAAAACACAGAGCAAGGAATGAAAATAGCGAAGGACAACAGAAGCAAGGAATTAACAGAACAAAGCAGGAAAGCATAAACAAGGCAAACTGGAACTCGGAGAAAGTTTTGGAATTCAATAGCACACTGCCTGTAGACCAGCGAAAGTTGCAAACAGCCCTGAGCAATTGAGAGACTGCCAAATATATATGGTTCAAGAGAACCTGCAGTCAATCAAGCTTCCCCGAGTCAGCATTTTGGCTTCCTCTCTAGTGATCTCCTGCACCTGCGTGACTTCCACTGAGCCTCCCTCTTGAGCCGTCTTGCCAAGACAGGTGAAATCTCAGACTCCTCCCCATCAGAAATCATGTCTGGCAGCTGTTGCAAATCCTCAGCTCCATAGTCTGGTCTCCCTGCCAACTCCTGTTGCTGTGCCTCTGAGCCCTCACTAGCAGGTGAATCCTCCTGTTCCTGCTCTGACTCTTCTGAGTTAGAAGTCTGAGCCATGACACAGACTTTGAGTCAAGGTCAGAAACTGAAAGTGAAAGTGAAGATGATAGTGAAAGAGACAACCCTGGAGTTCTGTCTCTCAGGCTTCCCCTGCCTCCCCTGGTTGCCTCCTGGATGCTGGGGTTCCTGCTGCACAAGATATGCACCCCAGAGTAATCCTTGTTCCTGACCCACACTTCAACAGTATTACTGCTCTCCTCACCCAAGAAAGATGGTCCACTCCCCAGGCCTCCTGAATCCTCACCACAATGCCCCCCATTTGACTTCTATGATGGAAGAACTGATTCAGACAAGCCCTTTGGCATTCAATGAGAATGAAGCGCAGAGTCGTGCAGCAACCCCTCTGCCTATAGCATCTCCTCATCAAGAGGCCCATCAGCACAACCCCACCCAAGGCCTTGAATCTGGGGAAGCGACCATCACCTTACAGGGTCTGGGAACTGGTATATCTTTGGACAACGACCCTCTTCTCAAGAACATTGGAGAGTTGAGCTCCCAATGCAGTTTACCCAAGCCAGTGAGCACTCAGGTCCCCCCTGCTGACCTCCCAGAACTGGTCCCAAGACAGCAGACTGCTGCGAAGGAAGGAATTGACCAACCGAGTGTCTCACCAGCACACCCTGGGCCAGAAGGGCAGGTACCAGCAGATGCCCCTCCTCCCTCCCAATCTTGGCAGGAGCCCCTGTCCCCCAACTTGGCTGCCGGAGATTTGCTGATTCCCATATGGAGTTCCCTCGCCCAGGATTTAACTACCACCTCGACCACGTGACATCCCACAGATCAGCATAAGATCAAGGTCCTGTCATGGAATGTGGCTGGATGGTTCCATTTCAGAGACACAGACTCCACCAACTTCTCTCCCAATTCGATATAATCTTGATGCAGGAAACTTGGTCAGTGGACCTTAGTGGTATCCACTAAATGGATACCACTCATAAAAAGTGGGGGCAGTCCCTGAGGTAGGCTGAGGGAGACATAAAATGGCCTGGGGATATTAGTCTCCACTTCCCTGTGTGCAGCAACATCAGCCCTCACCCGCTGATCCCACTCATGCCCCCTGGCGGCTTACGAAACCCTAGTGCCAAAACTGCAAGAGAACTATTATTCAGTGAATTTTATATCAATGAGGTGAGGCACCTTAGTAGCCCAGATTTTCACCCTCCCAAACTGTGGGATAGATGCATTTCCTCCCTACTCTATGCCGACAATGCTGCAATCCTCTCTAGGACCCCCATAGGTCTCGGAACAGTGCTGATGGTGCTAGCTCAGTACTGCAGGAATGATAAATTAGAAATCAACTATCAAAAACCTAAAGTTATGGCTTTGGCCAGAAGAGCTAAGTCCAGTCCTTGGAGTTTCAAATATCTGGGAGTGGTTCTACATGCCTCTGGCTCAAGAATGGTCCACTGTGATCATGTTGCCCTCACCGCTCAGAGGAGCTCCACCACCATTCTAAAATTCCTGTGGACTAGATGGGGCCAATACATACCCTCAGCGCTCAAATTATTTTAGGCCAAGACATTGGCACAACTCCTCCTTGCCCCCTTGGAGCTGGTGCAGTCAAAATTTCTAAGAGCGGCCCCCCAAGTGCCTCGCTGTATCTCAAATGCCACTATATGCTTGGAAACAGGCATGATAAAGGTTGAGGCCAGCGTGCCTGTCCATGCTTAACCTCTGGCTTAAATTATCCCTCAACCCGCAGGACTTGGCCCCTCTGACCCTATTGGACAATTTTCAATCTTCCCGGGAAAGGGCCATGTGGACTAAATTGTTGCTTATGGGCTTTACTCCCCTCTCCTACTTGCTATGGACTATGACCAAGCGAAAACAGTCATCATCAAACAGACGATAATGGACACTGAGCACCAGGCTGACCTAGGCAGGGTTCCATCCTTCCTGACTTCAGAAAGGCTCAGATATTCTGCTTCCCCTGCCACGTACCTGTCACAACTAGAAATTCTAAGCCACAGAATGGCTTATACCCTCACCCATTTTCATGCCCCTCCCTCTGCTATATCGGAATGCAAATTAAGAAAGATGCCAATTGCAGAGAGACTTTGCCCCTGTGATGCTGGGGAGGTAGAAACCACAGAACATGTACTCCTCCCCCCCCCCCCGCTTTTACAGAGACATTAGGACTGAGTTTATATCTCCGCTATTTTGCAAGTACCCTGGCCACTCAAAACATGTCTATACCTGGTTGCTGCTCTTGGATGAAGATCTAGCCTTCACATATAACACCACCAAGTTCTGTGTGGCAATGTGTAGGATCCTCTGGGTCGGGACTGCTAGGCCATTTTCCTGCATCAGCTCTGCAAAGTTTTAAGCTGCTGTTTATACCATTATTTTTAGTGTTTCTATTTAGTGTTTCTAATTTAATATTGTTGTAGCTACCCTCTTTTATAAGGGCAGCAGCCTTTTATTATTATATTATAGCCTTATAGTATTAGAGTAGAAATTTAAAATAACATAGTTCTGTGGTTTCGTAATTTGTTTAAATCATGCTCTACTGCTCTACCTTATGCTAGTCTTTGACCCAAATAAAGATGATTGATTGATGGTGAGTGGTGAGCCTTCCAGACTCTGTCAGACAATCTTTTTCCTACACGACTCTGATGATGACACGTCCCAGCATCACCATCAGGGAAATGACACTCTGTGCACCATTCCCCACATTCCCCATATGGGGAATGTTCCCTTGATAGGCAACGACACACACAGTGCCATTTACTCATGAAGACTTATGTATGTATGTATGTATGTATGTATGTATGTATGTATGTATTTATTTGATTTTTAGACCGCCCTTACAAAATAGCTCAGGGAGGTTCACAACTTGTATTGTCAGTCCTGTCCCAGCAGATGAAAGATGTTCCACTGGGTTTTGAAGCACCTAACACAGCCATCCACTTCTGCTGCTTTGCCTTTCTGTTGCCTATACGTTCGTTGGAACCTTGAGACATGAGGAAGGCATTGGTGATGCAACTGCTGATGCCATCGACTCTTAGCGCCAGCAACCCTATTGACCACTAGGGGCATTAGGAGTAGAGATAGCCAGTAAGGACATTCCCCCCTGACCATACTTTCTCTACTCTGATTCCCCTTTGTTAGACTCATAGTCTCAAGTTTCATTCTCTCATAGGAGAGAGAGACTGCCTTCTTCTCCCTTTCCTCCTCTTGCTGTATGTAGCTAGCAATGAGGCATGATAGGTCTAATCTGTTTTCCAGGATGGGTTTCCTAAATAAACTACTTTATTTGGAAGTTTAACTCCATATCTCCAGACAACATTAATTAGCAGTGCTCACTTACCTGTGCACTTCTGCTGTAGCTGGGGCAGATAAAGGAATCTCCCCTCCTGAACTCTCTAACAGAAGGGAAGGAGGCAGAGCTGAACTATTGACCATATCTTACTTTTCCCTCCACCTAAAGCCCCCAGAACTGACCTTGCAAGAGACGGAAGGAGAAGTGTTTACAAATGGCGGATGAGTGTTTACAAGTGAACATAACCTCATCCTCATGCAAAGCCTCTTGGATGTGTATGGATCAATTGGAAAACATCCAGACCTTGAAAACTTTTGATGCAGATACTCATGAAACAAACCCTTCTAGGTCATGAGTTGAAGATAAGCTGGTAAGAAGAAGTTTTTGGAGTCTGCATGCTCTATTAGCTAACAAGGTTATGGTCTGGTGACAAAGTCGAGTTTTCCTGAGTACACCTTTCTTTAACACAATGAAGCTATTCTCACGACCAGTAGAAATAGGGCTAAGGGAGCCTAGCCTTATTTCTCCTGGTCGTCTGCTTCCATGGGAGTCACATGGCTCCCGGCAGCAAACTACCAAAAGAACCCCGAAAGCAAGCACTCCGCTAACCCTGTTTGGTTGATTGTGTGCTGCCGTGCTGCGGCTCCGTGCTGCAGCAAGACACAAGGAGACCCCCGCTGGGAGGCTAAAACAAGTCTCCTGGCCCCGGGGGTCTCTTCAGAATGCCCCCCACACTTGCATGGGGCATCCTGGAACTTTTTGGGGCCAGCTGGCCCCTGATCCCCACCACCCCTGATGGCTCCGTGATGGAGCTGGCAATTGTGTGGGTGGCCGATCCAGCTGCCCAGGGATGGCTCCCTGCCTATGTGCGGGGAGAAAGGACTAAGCCCACTTTCCCTGTACTAACCCTAACAGCGCTTCACACCAGTCATGTGAAGCACCTCAATGTATGTAGGCAATGAAAAGCCTACACACGTGACAATGACAGTGGCCTTGAGCTTTTAACAAAAATGGGGGGTCATCTAAATACATTGGCAGCATAAGACAAGAGTTTCCTAAAGTCACCGGTAAACCACACTCCACAATTATACAGATCTGCTGTTTGGGGCATAATTTAGCCAATGTATGTCTTTGTGTCTTTATTCAAGGGAGAATTGTTTATATTTCAACCCATGTGGTTCCACCCCCTGGAGCATTATGGAAATTATTTTAGGACAATAGCTAGTACTTGAGCCTCTTTATGAACAAATAAAACTTTTGTGAATGCAAATGAATATGAAAGAAATAATCCATAAATACTGTCCTTGCCCTTCATTTTCGTCAAATAATAGAAACTGCACAAGCAACAGGAATGGGAAATGGCCACTTCATATTTTCTAGGCTGAGAAAACAGACCATGTCTAGCATCCAGGGTAGGTCATTTTACACTTATGTTCAGTCTTGGCTGCTCATTGAAAATGCCAATAAAAAGAGCTAATTAAAGCAATAGTTTTTGAGATAATGTGACTGCTGAGATAATCAACACCTTTCCAATAGGCCATTGAGCTGACATTTTTGTCTCCTTTTGACTGATAATTTCTGTGTAAATTTCTGAAAATTTGCATACATTTTTACTTGTTAATTTACATTAAAAGCATATATGGTTTTTAAAAAAAACAAAACAAAAACAGAGTTATTTAGAGATTAGTAAAGGAAATATCCCTATACTGTGTTTTCAGTGTAACTAGTCAACTGTTGTTCAGTCTGATAGAATGGAAGAATTTCAAAAAGAGAAAATAATTTATTCTTTGTGCTTGTCTCTCTGCCAGCACAGAGGATTCTTAGGAGCTGCTGGTTAGAAAAATGATTTGATTATCAAATGAGAATTTAATGTTGCAGCCTCTATAACCAAGGCACAGATGTTATGCTGTAAATTGGAATTTATTATTGAATATTTTATTTACAGCATGGACATCAGGGGGGAAAAATGGGTTTGTTGTAGACTTGAGCCAAAATTCATATTAATTTCACTTTGTCTCAGTTTTCTTTTTTGCAGACAGGCAAAGGGGTGAAACTTCAGAGTACAGTATTCCTCTCATTCTGGACATCTCTGGCAATACTAGATATTCCTTAAGCAGGAACATCATTTTTTCCACATTGGCAGATGTTTATAAGCTGTGCTTTCATTTTCTTCCTTGTGTGAGTTTTAAAAAGATGAAGATTCCTTGAGCATCATTCCTCAGATTCTGCTCTTCTTTCATTGACCTATGGGTTCATAGAACATTGTGCTGACTTTCCAGTTCATGAAAGCTTAAACTTTCTCTATGTCCACTAGCAGGCAAAAATGTTTAAGGAAAAGAAACTTTCAGTACATTCTATCCCTTTTATAGTCCCATTGTATTTCGATTCAATCTTTTTGATTCCTTTTCCCCTCCATCTCATTCAATTCCTGAGGCTACTATAGGATAGCTCAAACCGCCTTGGGATTTTTAATGAAAGGCGGTATATACATTTAACAATAAATAAATAAAATAAATAGCTCACCATTTGCCAGGTCCCTGCTTTCTAGATGTTCCAGACCCCCTAGTCCTTCAGACACTTCTGGTAAGCAATCCCTTTCCATGCTCTTCCCTGTATTTACATGCTTAGCTACCATATCGAAGTTGCCCAGTAATGCACTGGATATTTTTATTAGGTTAAATACCTACCAGTTCTGAAGGTCTACATAATTTGTTTGTTTGTTTGTTTATCATATTTTATACCACCTGATGTATATCTCTAGGCGGTGTACACAATTTAAAATATTTAAAAGTCACAAATTAAAATACATGACAATAAAACAATAGAATAAAATAATTATTAAAACAGGTTTTTAAAATTATTATAATTAATTATAATTAAAAGTCTGAGAAAACAGGAGAGTCTTGAGGTTCTCCCTGAAAACAGAGAAGGATATGCTCTTATTTCAGCAGGGAGCATATTCCAAAGCATATGCTTTGGGAGCATATTCAATTATACATTGAATGATAAATAAAAATGATAAATACAAACTGCTAATCAGGGGCACTGTTAGGCACAGATATGGGGTGCCCAGGTCTGTGTGCCCACTCCTAGAGGGCCCCATGATTTTTCCAAAGGAAAAAAAAAGAGTCCCTTTTATATTTCTGGAATGGCTTGGCCTAGAGTTCTGAAATTTGGTACAGATGTACGACGGGTTATCAGGACTCTGTGTATTCATATTGAAGTCAGTCTGTTGATTTTTAAGTACCAAGGGGAAGGGGTTGGTCAGCACCCAGGTCCTCCTCCTTGGTGTTCAAGCTCTTTGCTACAGCCCCTGTAGAGGCCTGTAGCTCACTCTCTGCCTGCATCATCACTGGTCCTGGCCCTCCTTATAAGCCCCTGTGCAGGCAGCACAAGTCCAGCCCTCTCCCAATGAGCCCCCACCCTCCCAATGAGTCCCCGCCCCTAAGTGATAATCAGCTCCTGCTGTACTCTCTCTCATCTTCTCCCTGCCCCCTGCCTCTTATGTCATTTGTGCACATCATTGACGTCAGCACAATGTGCCTCCACTTCTCCCCTCTAGCTGGGTCTCCCTGCCTCGGGAGCCTCCCAGCCCAATGTCTCTCGCCCTTCTCCTAGGTCTCTTGGCTAGCCGGGGAGCACAGCTGCCTCTCTGCCCAGGGGATCAGACTCAATCATCGGCCCCACATTGGCCCCACATGTTGCTGCTGTGACCCCGAAGATGCCAGTAAGGTCGACAGGTGATCTGGACAGACAGTCTTCACCACCAGATTATAGTTTTATTTTCTTGGGCCTTACTGAGCAATGTCCTCTTAGCTGGTTTATCATTATTGTTATTGATTCTGCTGTTTTTCCCCCTAATTTGATCTCTTTTTATCACTTAGGCAGTATTAATTCATTTGCCCTGAGTTTGCATTCCCCCCCCCCCCCGCCCCAGCCAATTCTGTAGATTGGGGAAGTTAGACCACACAATGCAAACATCAGTAGGTTTGCTAACTGAGCAAAGAGGCACCTTTTTAATGTGGTGACTTTCTTTATTTTGCAGGGGGAGAGTAACTGGCCCTATCCACCCGCAGCACAGTACCTCCAGTGACTGCTGTTGGTGTCTATCTTACATTCCTTTTTAGATTGTTACCCCTTTTGGGACAGGGATCCATCTCATTTATTTATTTATTTATTTATTTATTTATTTATTTATTTATTTATTATTTCTCTATGTAAACTGCTTTGGAAACTGTTGTTGAAAAGCAGTATATACGTATTTGTTGTTGTTGCTGTTGTTGTTTGTAGTATTCTCACAAGACATTTATTTTGATCCATTCATGGAATAGTTGTAATAACTCAGATTTAAGAAATAAAGTTTTATTTAATATTGCTAAAAGAAAAAGAAACCCCACACAAGATATTACTAGAGACTAACTCAATCATGTAATTAATAAGCAACAGATTAACAGCACTCTTCCACATCATTAAACTGGAGTGTATTAATATTATTTAATGACCAGGCATAAAATCATTTTAATTAAATAGGAACTATGGGAACATTACCAAATTCAAACACAGACACAGCAGATTGTACACATTTTATTTGCAGCTAAAGAAATCATACCAAACTAGTAGATCTCTATTGGGTAGGCAAAATGTGATTTCATTGAACAGCAAGTGCATTTTCTCTGAGATATTAAAATTCCATAACACAGTTAAACTGTGTTGCTGACATGAGAAATGTTAGAAGATAGGAAAAATAAATGAACCTAATATTTGGCAAATGTGTCAATGATAGAAAGCACTAACATCAACTGAACTCTGTATCCAGCTTAAAAATGCTTCTTTAGAGTGATTATGGACACTCTATAGAATTTGCCCTTGTAGTCCTAAGGCTCTAGAGCTCCTGAGTTCCAGGAAACACAAGAGGCTTTGCATTAATTGAGGTCATGGGAAGCACAAAATAGGAAGTGTTCTAATGCTGTGATGGAGCACACTGCAATAGGCAGGACATAGAAGAGGGAACCACAGCAGGCAGTATATGATAGAAAGAAGCCAGACTGCAGCATCTTAATGGGGTAAGCAGAGTATGTCAGATCTGTCTTCTTATAAATAAATGTCTTAAAGAAACAAGAGCCCTAGTTATCGAGGCTCTAGTTATACTGGCCTTTGAGAAATGTCCCTGTCTGACCTCTGTCTAACTAAAATGCCCTTCCTGGTTGTTTTTTTCACCTTAATCAGAAAGCATCTCTCTTTCTCCCAAAGTTCAGGAAATCCATCACACCAGATCAGTCATTACTAATCCCAAATTCTCCTGGAGTTGCTATATATTGAACCTTTTCAACATTGCACCCATCTACACATTAATAAAACAACATATGGCTGTTCTGTAGAAGTATTTCGTACCTTTCCCTTTGATAGAGATTAAAGAAATAAGAATGCTGTGACAGAAAGAAAACATTTTGATTAGTGTAAACTATTGCTGCTTTCTAAGTAACAGACTCAAGTGTTGTCAGTAGACCATAAAACCCTGAGGCCACAGTATAACAACCTCCACAATGGTACATACAGTATGTTGTAACCTTTGCACCATCATTTTCTGGTATATCATCCCCTTGGCATGAGGAGTTATTTGAGTAATAACACAGCATCAGATAAGGATGGCACAATGGACCAGGGGCGTATCTAGGGTGGGGCAAGCAGGGCTGGTGCCCCGGGTGCCACTTGAAGGGGGGCGCCATTTTTTAAAATTTTTAAAAAATTAAATGGCGACCAAAAACAAAATGTCCAATGAGCATGCTCAAATGGCCTCTGTGAGGCCCTAGGCCATGCCAGGCCTCACAGAGGCCCTTTGAGCATGCGTGGTGGACATTTTGTTTCCAGAGGCTATTTTTTAAAAACCAAGATTTATTTTTAAAAATGGCCACTGCACATGCTCAAATGGTCCCTGGAAGGCCCTAGAGGCCAGCAGGGGGAGGAGGACTCCCCCCAAAGCCTTTAGGAATCCCCCCAAAGGGGCTACAGGTTAAAAAAAATTTACAAAAATTAATATGTCACTGTACACATATTTAGTTTGGCACTATGTACAGAGAATCAGGGCTTGTGAATACTGAGCTGAAGCTTATGAGCTAGGATTGTATTCATTTGCTCTTACTTTGCTTCTTGTGATAAGTGAGTTAAATGTGATGTCTTAATAATATGGCTATTAATGGTGAGTTTGTCTTTGAATCAGTGTGAAATCCTTAGTATTAAAGCCCACTGGGAATTTCTTGCTTTCTTTCTCTCATTTTAACTGTCTTTCTGAAATACCAGAATATATTCCAAGCAGTGACACAGTTTACTCTGCATATCCTTTAATTATTTCCAGAGTATCTGGGAAAAGTCAAATTCTCCATTTATTTTTAAAACTTATGTAATAGTGATGCTACAATGCATAGTAGAGAATTAGACAGGCACTTCTGTTTAGTTTTTCAAGTATACCTCCACATAGTATTTGGATATTTCATGAGCCCCAGCATACTGAAATTTGTAGTTTTCCAGCATTTTTTGGTCTGGCTACATCCACTGCTAAATAGTTTTTCAAATATTAAAAGATTAACGAGCTTGACTTGTATTTTTCAGCTGATATTATGGTAAAGTTATCTGAAAGATGGGTGTCAGATGTCTGGACAGGGGGTGCAATTTCAGTGCTTGCCCTAGGCGCTATTTTCCCTAGATACGCCTCTGCAATGGACAAATATGAATACTGTATAGCATGAATTGACATCATTCTCATGATCATAAATATTACTGTTATAGGTCTCTGTGATGAGAAGGGGGAGATTTCATGGGTTTTTACTCCCTAATCTTCCCAACAGGGTCTTGTTTCACTGCCGCCATATATGCTCTCTTAATAACCAAAAACTCTTTATTGTGATCTTCAGCTTTCGAAACATAGGAAGGTAGCATGAGGGTACAGAATGAGACACTCTCCTTGGTTATTTCATGAAAAAAAGAGGTTTATTAATTTACATTTGCTGAGGTTTGCTTATTTCTCTACGATAGTTCTCTTGTTCAATTACAAAATGGTTTCATTTACAGAACAGTACTCTTTCATTTACTAATGGCTAACACATTTCTATGAGTATGGTTTTACACACTTTTTCCTCACAGAACTCAATATTAATATTACAATTATATTTATTTTTTCAGAACCTTCACTGGTTCTCCTACCCAAACTTCCAGGCTGTATTTCAGATACACAGGCCGCATTCACAAGTAATGTGAAAGACCTGTGGCTAATTATTCTAACTATGAATCATTGCAGATGTTTGGCAGCCTCTGGTTTAGGGAAGGCTATCCCTCCCTCTTCCTGATCTGCTGAGGCTGCATCCCAGCAGACTCTGTAGCATTCACATTGCCAGACTGTGGGCAAGGCATCAGCACATCACTAGAACAGCAGTTATTGGCCATGAGCTTAAAGGGGGCGTGCTGAGCACGATCATGCATTTTTGGAATGGTCTACCTGCACTCAGCAGGGAAAAGGCATTTAAACCACACTCCTGCCTCCCTATTAGCTTGCTGCCAGTGGGCTAGCACTCTCATGAGAGGGCCAGTTTACTGGAGAGGACCTTAGGCTATTCTTGACCTTTGGTCTTCTGTTGGACTACATGCTCATGAGTTGAGCAAATCAACAAAAGGGGCCCCATCCATTCTCTGGTTAATGATAGAACTTCTGCACAGCTACACTCTCCTCCCTAGAGAAGCCTTTCATGCACCCAAAGGAGATTTTGACACTCCATGCATCAGAGCATAGCCATGTGTGCAGAGACTGGGGAAACACCGGGTGTGGGGACAAATCTTTACTCTCATTCAAAATTCCCGGGTTTGGTCTGGCATTGCACTGTATGCAGATCTGTCACCACAGGGAATTGTGGGAGAGGGGAGCCCCAATTTCCAGTGACCCCACAAGAGCGGGGTCACCATTCTGGGGGAAAAATTGAGATGGATATGTTCAAATTGGCAGACAGGCTGCCAGAGGGCATGCTTTGACAGCTTCTTCATGCCAGTCCCAAAGACAGGGAGAGCTTCTGGCAGGGTATCTATCCATGCAGCTTTCTTATCTAGAGCAACCTGGCTGGGCGGCATCTGTCTGGCCCCCATGGCCTGACCACTCTCATGAGAAAGCAGTCAGTGAGAGAAGGGGGATTGTCATTGCACATTATTAGAGATTCAGCTCAACACCCCTGTCTCCACAGATGGTTGTTCTCATAAGTGACTCCATGGGTGACTTACACCTGTGGCTTTACATTCTCATGAGAGAGCGGTCCACTCAAGATCAGCATCTGTCATCGTCATATATGCAGAAACCCTCCTTTTACCAGGGCAATGCTGATCCTGCTGCCCAGCCCTTCTCATGAGTAAGCCTAGGGACTGGTACCCCTAGGTAGGGAAAGGGAAGGGGCTGGTGTTGGGGCCTCTCTTCCCCAACATCATTGTACAAAAAATACACCTTGGCCATTCAAGAAGCCCTGCATGGGGCTGCCGATTTAACCCAACCCTGGGTATCACCACCCTGCCATATGTTTCTGTCCTAGTGCTGTAATGGAGCCAGTGCAGCTGATGAAGCAATTCAAATCAAATGCACATCTTCATGCTCTAGAATGCATTAGGGCAGGAAGCAATGCCATTATGTTGCATCATTTCCCAGATGCATTATTGGGGGGGGGGGCAATGGCCACACCTCAAATTAACTGGCAGCATCTCTTTCTCTTTATTCTTTTGGATGCCAGGGGAAGACTTCTCCGTTCACCTAGGCATTTTTAAATTAATGTTTTTACAAGTTTTACAATGTTTTGTACTGTATTTTCTATTGTAATTTTGTTTGTTTTGTGTTATGTATTTTAACTGGATGTTTTAAATTGTTTTGTAGTGAGCTGCCCTAAGAACAATTTGTTATGGGGCAGCTAACAAATAAAGGTGATGGTGATGGTGCTGATGATGGTGGTGGTGGTGTTGATGATGATGATGAGGAGGAGGATTATATTAATCAAA
Source organism: Hemicordylus capensis (assembly GCF_027244095.1). Lineage (NCBI taxonomy): Eukaryota > Metazoa > Chordata > Lepidosauria > Squamata > Cordylidae > Hemicordylus > Hemicordylus capensis. The sequence goes on from NC_069661.1 coordinate 54,580,448, forward strand.
TTAAATAATATGAATGAATAAAATATTATTTGGATATCTGTCATAACTATTTGGATATCTGCTAAACATACTTGGAGAAAACAAGTGTGAATTATGTAATCGATGAGTCGGTTCAGACAATACAACCTGACACAGACTATTAGAAAGGGAACATTCCAAGAGTGCAGCTCTTTGTGAGTTCATAATTGCATCTGCATCGTCAGAACCAGCCTTATACCATTTCTACACAGTACAGTCAACCCTCGCCAGCCACAGGTTTCCCAGTTGTGGTTTTGAGTATCCGCAACCAGAAAATCATGGTAGGTCTCGCCAACCACAACCTAAGCATTTGTGGATTGGTGAGATTTTTCCCCTCAATTGGGGGGTTTCATGATTTTGTGGGGTCATTTCTGGGGATTGCCATCATTTGGGGGAGGTCAGGGGTCATTTTTGGGGCTTCCCTTCATTTCTGATACTCACTTCTGGGGATTTGGGGGGATTCCCCCCCTAATTTTTAGTGTTTTTTGTGGTCCTTTTGTGAGTGTGATTCCCCTAACCTCCTCTTTGCCATTGATTTCAATTGCTTGTCTACCACAAATTCACCAACCATGAGGTTTTCCCAGAACGGAACCCTCGTGGTTGGCAAGGGATGACTGTATTTGTCACTCCATGTTGCCTATGCAGGTGGTGAGGAAAAATTGCTGTGTAATTTATGGATCTGTACACAAAAGTGGAAGTCAAGTCCTTTCCCAATGGCCACATTTACATATTTTGTTATGAGGTGATGGCAATCTAGCTAACATGAACTGAATATAATTTATGCCCAACTACCAAAAATATCCAGAAATGATATGATATGGGCCCTGATGTTTTTTTTTAAAAGCAGAAAATGGAAAGTCAGGAGACATCAGTAGCTGATTTTAGTGCAGCTCTGGCAAGTGTATGTTTACAGAAAAGGGTAACAAGATCTTCTGTGTTATGCAGCTGTGTTCACAGCTGAAGGAGTTCATTGGGCCCAGCCATCAAATCTACAAGTAATGAATAAAATCATCACATAAAATCGCATTGAAATACAAAGTGGAGAACTTAATTTCTGTTCTTTTTTGTTGTTTTTTAAAAAACCCTACATACCTCTGTGGAATACTTGTCTTGGCGCAATTATTTAAGTGTCAACAAACTGAAGGGAACAAAGAGCAAGAAAGATAAGATGAATAGGCTGAAGGGAATGACATGTGAGGAAAGGTTAGGGGGATTAACTATGTATAGCTTGACTAAAAAACAATTAAGTTGGGAATAGAACTGTCTCACAAAATGTGAAGGTAAACACGAAGGAATGCAGTAATTATTCAGAGGTACAAAGCATATATCTAGTCATAGTGAGGTTGTGTTACACAAAGGACAGTTTGGCGTGACTATCAAGATAACTTTCTGAAAGAGAAAAAGATCTGTCATCGAGTAGTTATTTTTCTCTGGCAAAAACAGTGAAAATGTTATCTCTTAAAACAATTGGTTGTATCCAAAACATCAGTGCAATCAGAGCCCGTGTGGTGTAGTGGTTAAAGTGTTGGACTAGGATTGGAGACACTCAAATTAAATTCAACCATGAAATTTAGTGGGTGACTCTGGGCCAGTCATGTATCTCGCAACCTCCTACCTCACAGAGTTGTGATGATAAACTCTGATGATGTCCACTGCTCTAGGCTCTTTGGAGGAAGAGTGATATATACATGTAAAAATTAATACATGAGTAGTACTGGAAGAAATATGTATAGAGATAAGGGGAAATTGAGTTCAAAATCCCACCCATCCTTGGAGTTTTCAAAGTGGCCTTGAGTAAGCCATGCACTTTTGGTCATAAAAATAAATGGGTGAATCTTTCTCCCCAACTCTGAGTCCCTTGGAGGTAGTTCATGATTGGCTATAAATGATTTTAATGTTAATGATTTTAATGTTTAAATGATTTTAATTGTTTAATTGATTTTAATTGTTTTTATTTTGATGTAAACCACCCTGAGCCATTTTTGGAAGGGCGGTATATCAATCAATCAATCAATCAATCAATCAATCAAATAAATAAATAAATAAATCAGTGACTTGGATTGAAAAAATTTTCTGCATAGAAGAATGCTTCTGCCACCCACAGAAAGGCTGTTTCTGACCTAGTGGTAGAGGGTTGTGTTGCATTAAGTGAAAAGTTAATTTGCTTTATGTAAAGCATGCACATGATCTCCTGCAAGACTTGTAATGCCCATCTAGATTGTATATGCTATAGACTATATCTAACTCATGCACTATGTTTCATGTACAGCAGCAGCTGGTAGCAGCTGGTATGGGCAGAACAGGGAGGCAGTAAATGACCCACAGGTACAGCTCATTCCTGTTCTCCTCTCTCTACCCTGGCTGCCTTGTTCTGCTTTCTCTCATCCATCACCACATTAATCCCAGGCACACAGGACAATTATTTGCTCAGCTGGCAAGCCAGGTGAATAACCAGCCTGTGTGCCAAGGGTTAATGCAGAGGCAGGTGAGAGAAGATGTGGCGAGGCAGTCAGGGTAGGAAGAGGAGAGCAGGAATGAGCCGCACCTACCACTCATTTATCATCACACCACCCCACCTGTACCAGCCACTACTGGCTACTGTTACACTGTGGCACATACTGTAAGAAGTCTTCACCTAGCAGCATTTGATGCATAAGCCAAGCCAATAAAAAGCACCACAATAAAGTGTTGTAGTAGCTTAAATATCTCTGATTGTAAAGAATAGGCAGCAGAATAGCCTATTCCTGTCCCTAATAATATAAGTCAGGAAGCTCTTGTTACTATCGTCGGGTATTTATTTATGCTATACCTCCACAGCATGTAGTCTTCTTCTGCTCTACTGATCCTTCTCTGTTCTGTGTTGTGCCTTGCACCAGTTAGCCACAAAAGCTCGCTTGCTTATTTATTTATTTATTTATTTATTTATTTGTCAAATTTGTACACTACACCAAACTTTCATCTCTGGGTGGTTAACAATAACATTTAGTTAAAAACATACACAAAGATCTTAAAACAATTTAGGCAATCTAAAAATCAAAAACATACTAAAATTTAAAAATTTAAAAAGCTGAAAAAGCTTGGGTGAAGAAGTGGGTTTTCAAGTGCTTTTAAAAAACTGCCGGAGTTGGGGAGGATCGTATTTCAGTAGGGAGTGCATTCCACAGTCTTGGGGCAGCAACTGAAAAGGCCCATCCCTGTGTGGCCAACAGTCAAGCTGGCACCAACTGGAGTCGGAACTCTCCAGACGACCTCAATGCCAAGGGAAGATGACCTTATATGCTAAGGGCAGAAAGGGCAATGTGGCCTCCTAGGATTTTTTTTCCTTCCACAAGTGAGGTAGGTGGGAGATGGCATGACATCCTGGAAACAGAGAAGTCATCGGACAGGAATGTTGCAAAAGCAGCATGTGATGGGACCATCAAGATAATACCAAGGACACCAGGTGAATGCACTCTATGCTACATTTCCAAACTCTAGCCAAGCAAGTCCTGTAAGAAGGCATTAGTCCATTTGTAACAATGTGGAAGGGATATCTTTGCATCTGGATTGGAAAAACAATGTTTTGAGGGATTTAAAGGTTGCCCCCATCTTCTATTGAGGGTTAAAGGTTATCCATTGAAGAGTGACATTTTACTGTCACAGTTAAAGATGGCCCAAACGCTTGCCAAACAGTGCAAAATAATTCTCCCCTATTTCCAACACTTCTACAAGCAGTGACCAGAACATGCCAATATAGTAAGCCATACAAATTCTCCATATTCCCAGCAGTGTCACATAACAGCCAGGGGAATAACAGCCAGAGGGATGAGGCAATCTATTAGGCTTTAAAAAATGAATCAAAACCAAACCAAATGTAGTGAATGGATTTATTAATAATAAGTGGACAGGAGGAAATCAAATGAATAAAGAGTTGGTGGGGGAGATAAGGAGAGGATTTACTGAGCTGCAATATAATTAAATAGATGATTATAGGAATTTCCATGACACAACTCAGGATTAGCCAAGGAATTTACAGTGTACTGTAGATCACCTCTGTTTTACCTAGTGGCATGTTGTGTAGCATAACAGTTCATGAAAGCATCTATTTAGTTATTTTCTAAAGCAGATTAATATCTTGTGCGACAATAATTAAGGAAAAGATCGCCTGCATTTGGCATGTGGCTGATAAGATAAACTCATGTCTGGTGAATCACAGGTACAATCCACTAGGTTGTTTCCCTGCGCTAGCCTAGTTAATGAATGAGGATTGCACACAGGGAGATTTCCTGACAGCCTTTCAACAACAATGTTTTTACTGGTTTCCAAAAGGCTTTGGACTTAATCCAAATAAGCAGAGATTTGACATTTACGAAGAAATATATTTAGGACATAAGAATAAGCAGACCAAACAAGATGGAGGTGCTTGTTGTGGAGAGTCTAAATCTAAAGGATGGGATAGAACTTCCTGTTCTGGATGGGGTTGTGCTCCCCAAAACAGAACAAGTATAAAATCTGGGTGCACTCTTGGACTCTAGTCTCATTCTGGTGAATCAGGTTGAGGCTATGGCCAAGAGTGCTTTTTATCAGCTTTGTCTCATATGGCAGCTTTGTCCAATCATTGAAGAAAATATCCTCAAAGCAGTGGTGCATCAGCTGGTCTTGACTACTGTAATGTTCTCTATGTGGGGCTGTCTTTGCACCAAGTCCAGAAACTTCAGTTAAAAATGAAGCAGCCAGATTGATCTACAGAGTAAACAAAGTATACCATATCATGCCCATTCTTAAATGGTTGCACTGCTGGCCAATATGTTTCCAGGGAAAAGTGTGTTTATTACCTTTAAATCCTTGAATGGTTTTAGCCCAGCTTACCTGAGAGAGTGCCTTTTTCTGCAAGATCCCCACCATTTATTCAGATAATCAAAAAAGGTTTGTTTCCGGGTACCGCCAGGCAGCAACTTGGGGCTGGGCCTTCTCAACAGCCACCCCTAAGTTTTGAACCATGCCACCATGGGAATAAGAGGTCGTTAGTCCCTAGATGCATTCAAGAGAACCATAAAGTCCTTTTTGAAAAAGCTTGGCTTTTAATAATATTTAAATGGTTTTAATGAGTTTTCTGTTAATATTTTAAATGATTTCATTTCGAATTGTGAATCGCCCTGAGCAATATGAGGACTATATACTATATAATCCATCAATAAACAAACAAACAAACATTTCATTTATATACTGTCCATCCAAAATTGCTCAGCGTGATTTACAATCTGAAATGAATACATTTAAAATATTAATGGAAAACGTATTAAAACCATCCAAAACATGTTATCTATCTATCTATCTATCTATCTATCTATCTATCTATCTATCTATCTATCTTTTAAATTTATGCATTTGTTTGTTCATTTGTTTTCCATGCAAAAGTCACATCTCTGGGCAGTTTATAGCCAAACAGCACACATTAAAACATTAAAACAATTTATGTCATACAGTCGTGATTATGTCAACAGTTACTAATGTCAGTTCTATGAGGAAAATTACCATAAACACACATAGCTACTTGGCCAGCCCTTGTAGATTTGGACCACTTTAGAGCTTGGACTGGGCACTCTATACCTGCTCCCAACTCGTGCTGGATCTTTGGAGCCTCAACAGTCCCCTGTTGACATCTAGCCCCACTTCCTGTCCACCTTCTGCTACCATCTGCTGATGCTGCTGTGACCCTTATCACCTCTGTCAAACAGAACTTCAACAGCCATGCTGGAATAGCATTCATAATATAACCTTATTAGCTCATATAGGCTGGAAGCCTGAATAGACTGCAGAGTAGAGGTGTGCATGGAATGGGTTTTGCATTCCATTCCAGCCGCAGAATGCTTGGAACATAACGCAACACAGCCCAAACGTTCTGACTGAAACACCGGTGGCAATGCGAGGTGTTGACAGAACAAGCCCATTCCATCCATTTATTCGTCAAACAAGCCATTTCCATGACCACGCAAATGGCCTCTGTATATGCGTGCAGCCCAGTCAATCTCCAGTCAGAGACCTGCTGTTACCGCGCAGGATGCCAGCCAGAGTGCCGTGGTGGGGGCTTGTGGCAGAGCCAGTAGTACTACTACAGGTAAGAAGGAGCTTCATTAATTTAATTTTACTGCTAGTGGTAAGAGAGAGAGTTTCATTGATTTAATTTTAAAGGTTACCTGTAAGAGCTTGGATTAATTTAATGCTAAAGGTACCTTTCCTCACCTCACTATCTTTAATTTAAAAAATAATTAAAGCCAGAACATTCCAAATGGAATGGGCTCAGAACATTCTGAGCTAGGAAAAGGACCCCCCCTCCCCTTCCCACACAAACACACTTTTAGAGGTATTCTGTTCCGAGCCTGGAACACTTGAAATAGCCTGTTCCGAGCTTGGAACATTCCAACTCAGAATGTTCTGCACATCAATTCTGCAGAGCTGCAAGTGTCCATATTTCATGTTCACTGAAGCCAAGAGCAGCTACTTGCCCAGTGACCATGCTTATTTTTTGCACTGGAAACATCCTGTCAGTTTCTGGTCAGATTAACCTGCTGTCTGCAGCCATTTTGTGATTTGTGGTGGTAATTAATTTGCAAGAGATAATATGGGTTGGTGTACAGATATGTCATAAAATAATCTGATTCATTGTTATTCAAATCAAATAATCTTTGTTACAGTCTTAGACCAGCATAAGTACAAAGCATTAAAAGGATATGAAAGGCACAAAGGTTTATAAGGTATAATAGGCATACAAGGCATAAAGGCATAAGAGGTATTAGGAGGTATCACAAGACCTGAGGTTCCAGGAACCCAGTGGCTTGGATTTTCAGGGTCTTGGTAAGGACTATCAAACTGTAAAAATCTATGTAGCCGTGGAAGCTAGAAACCATAGAAGACTATAAGGCTATAAAAATCTATGTGGCTATCTAAAAACTATAAAAGCAGTGAAAACTGTAAAAGCACTAAAATTTTAAAACTATATACTGTGAAACTGTAAAATCTTCCATATAGCATGATTTTGGAAGCTATAGTGTGGAGAGCACACCATAGCTGGGCTGTGAAGTTGTTTCATCCTGTTCAGAACCTGCTGCATGTCTATACCCAGTGAATTCTACTCGCTGCCACGAAGAACTTGGCAATGTTATGTGTGATGATGGTTTCAGCATCAGAGAGCAGCAGAGAGGTGTAGGAGGGGCTTGAATGTCCAGGAAACTTGAGTAGTAGCAGTAGAATGAGGTTGGTGTGAATGTCTGTATAATATGGTCAGTAGAGGAGGACATGTACTGTTGTTTTGACCTGCCCAGAACTACAGGGGCACAGATGCTCCAAGGGTGGGGTCTTTCCCCGCCCTGTCATCTAGTATGGCTGAGTCATCAGACCAGAGTAAAGGCACTCCTGTGAGTTGGTACTTGCAGCTGCCTCAAATATGCAGCTCGGGGTGCAGAATATCTAAATATTTCATTGAAGTGGAAGTTGGGGCCCTGTCGAGATCGTTTTGGCATTCTATGTCCTATACACTGTTTGATAAGTGATTTTGCGTGATCAGCAAGTGGTAGTGAGGAGACACAGAGATAACATTTTGGACTGGACTGTCCACTCCTAGTTGGATTGGAAAGCCGGACCCAGTGGAAACTGACCTGTAAGGCTAGGGGAGCTAGACCCAGTAGGCGGAGGGAGAGTTTGAGCCAGTGGTTGAGTGTGGCCATCCATGCTCTGGCCACCACCTTCATCACGCCTGTCTCCAGGTACAGGACAGTGTTGGAGACACACTGTGGGACTTGGAGAGCTGCTCTTAGGAATGTGGACTGTACCAGCTCCAATGGGGTGAAGTTGGAGAAGGGGCCCTATTAGGCACCGTAAAGGAGCTGTGTCAATGGCTTGGTTTTAAACAGTTGGAGGGCTGCAGGAATGTAATGGCCACCTCTAGTCAGGAGGAACTTGAGGATGGTGGAGGTGCTCCTCTGTGCATTATGGGCAACATGAGCGCTGTGGGCTTTTCTAGTGCCAGCAGCATGCAGGACCACCCCGAGGTACTTGAATCAGGTGACCTGAATGGCTTTTTCACAAAGGCCATAAGTTTGGTTTTTTGGTAGTTGATTTCCAGCTGGTCTTCCTCCCACTATTGAGCTATGGCCCCCAGAGTTCTTCTGAGACCTATGGGGGTTCTTGAAAGAAGCGCTGAATCATCTGCATATAGCAGAATAGAGATGTGTCCCTCTGCAAGCTGGGGGTGGTGGAAATCTGGGTTATTGAAGATGAATAAGAGCAGGGCAAGAATGCAGCCCTGTTTGACACCCTTCCGGGTGACACCCTTCCGGGCTGTGACAGTACTTGAAAGGTGTACTTGAGGCCTGCACCTTACCTTGAGGGACATATCTGCATGTAGGATATGGATTAGGTAGAACAGGCGCCAATCAATAAAGGAAGATTCCAGCTTCTCCCACAGCTTTACTTGGGAGATGGAGTCAAATGCGGCCTTGAAATCAATGAAGGCTGAGTAGGGGCAGTATTTTTCAATGAGATGCTGGAGAACTAAGCACTGATTGATCATGGATATTGATTGATTGATTGTTAAATTTATATACCACCTTTCATTAAAAACAAACACAAGGCAGTTCACATAGAAAAAATTAAAACAGGACTATAAAAATTACACAATTAAAATCTGCTAAAATAGAAAAACAGATCTAATTAAAAAAATTAAAATATATACATAAAAGTAACCATATCATAAGGATCGACCTTCCCTAAAGCTGGCCTGCTGCTCTGCAAGGAGATTTTTCTTGGTTCAGCCAAGAAAAGAAGCTACACTGAGGTTCCAGTGTAGGTGTCTTGCGTAGAGCTTGCTGTTTGTGTTGAGCCAACTGATGGGTCTGTAATTTGCAGGATATTCCTTTCTGCCTTTTTAAAATATGGGGACTATGATTGCTTGTCTCCAGGAAATGAGACTATGAGTGCTTGTCTCCTTGTCCTTGGGAATACGACCATGTGTGTTGACCAAGGTGAAAAGTGAGGCCAAGAGCGGAGCCCACCACTCTGAGTTGTTTTTGTGAGCTCCGAAGGAATTAAGTCCCCGCCCCGGGCCTTCCCCGGTCTTAGTTTGGCAATAAGGCTCTTAATCCCAGATGTTGTCACAGGTGTCCATGTGGGCAGGTCTTCTATATCTTGTAGAAGGTGGCCACATTCTGTGGTGGCATCTTCATATAGAACTTGAAAGTGTTTATCCCAGATTCCTGGCAGACTGTGGCCATCCAAATGTGTCAGGTCATTACTGGGGGTGTTAACTATGAAATTGGTTTTCAAGAAAATTAAATAGCCTCTTCCCATATTCTGACGGAGCAGTCATCTGAGCTATTTTGTCTTCCTGTATAATAAACTGGAAGAAAGCTATCCTTACAAGTATTTTGTGACTATGGTTCTTTGAAACGAAAGAGAAAATTGAAATAGGCTCTGGCAGGGTATCTCCTTGATAGCTCCACTGTATCAGGCATCATAAAACAACACCGATGAAGGTCATCACTCCTTGTCGTTGTATAGAAAAGGAATCAAACCTGAGGAAGCATGGTTTATTCAGGGTTACCTTGTGAATCCGGCCGAAGAGAAATTTGAACTCTGGTCCCCAGGCCAAAAGTTCTATCCAAACACCTGTTGGCTTTCTAGTCTAAACTGCATATTTAAACTCAGAACATAGTTATGGTATTTCTGGGACAAATTTGTTACAGAAAATAGGCTTAAGGTTTATATTTAAGTATTCCACATGCAATATAAACCTTATGCATGTAAACCTAGTAGCTGCAACCTACTTTTCTAAAGCAACTGTACAGATTTTAACAAAGCCATGCTACAGCAAGTTGTACTATGGTTTGCGGGCAGACAGAGCATTTTTCATTTAAAAAAAAACTGGGTATGGTGAGAAAGAAGGGGGGAAGAACAGGGAGCAAGAGAGGAAGTGGGGGGTTGGAAGAGAGAGAATATTACAAATCCAACAATTTCACAGGGATTGACAATGAAACTGTTAGTCCACAAATAACATTTCTGTGCAAAACCCAGGGATTTTAAAGGGTTTGGAAAATCCCATGCTATGCCAGAGAAAATTGGAAGACTTATGTCCAAAACAGAAGTTTATATCCACCCACTTGTAATTCATCCCAGGCCTGACTGGTAGTACGTCTCAGGTGGCAACATTTAAATTAAATAGCTTCAGTACCCTGAAATTAAAAACCTTCCATCTGCAAAAATATTTAAAGAGTAAGAGACCTTTATTTTTATTCTTTTGTGATGAGTTTGTTCAAATTACTTTGAGCATCTGAGCTGCTGTGGAGGTATAAAGTAAATGTGGTTATACACACATCTGTACACTCAGGCAATCTGACCTGTTTAATACATGGTTTATCTATATGCCTGTCACACTGTTGTGCTAACATGAAATAGGAAATCTGTTTAGCAATTCTATGATGCCCTTTCCATAGCCACTGTCATGTGCAGAACTGAGTATTTTATGCTAAGTGGCTCTTTTAAGCTAGGGATCTTTTGCAGTTCATCGCACTGTACTATTTTTTTACAACTGTATTCTTGTATATGTACTGTCTTATTGCATACACAACAGCCAAAACAGAAAAAGTATCACATATGGCAAAATTCAAATATTTATTCGTAACCCAAAGTAAACAAAAAATGAAGAAAATAATAAGCTGGGTCTGAATAAGCTGGGTCTCCGTAGAGCAACCATTTCCAAAAGGAATACACTGATAACATTATGGTGCAATTAAGAAGGTTATGGGACAAACTGCAGCAGAAATTGACTTTTTCACAGGAGACCAAATATCTTACTACAGGTTGAGAATTGCTTATCCAGACTGCTTCAGACCGGATAGGTTCCAGATTTTGGAATTTTCCGGAATTTGGAATACTCCATAATAGTGAGTCGGAACTCTTGCGAGAGCGTGCAAGAGTCCCACCAGCAAAAAAAATGGCAGTGGCGAAGAGGAGGTGGGAGAGTGGAGGAGGCGGCAGGTGCCAGGTGCCAGTGACGATGGCGGTGGCAGGGATGGGTGGACCGCGGCAGCGGTGAGATGGCCCGGCACGCCCAGGCCGGGCCTTAGGGAGGCAGTGGGATGGCCCTTGCCCTGGGGAAGGCATTTTTAAAGTGAGCTGAGGCATGGGGTTTGGGTTTTTGTTTGTTTGTTTGTTTGTTTGTTTTTTGGGTTTGGGTTTTTGTTTGTTTGTTTGTTTGTTTTTTAAGGCATGGTGTCCGGATTTTAGAGCATTCCGGATTTCGGGTGTCCGGATAAGGGATACCCGACCTATATCTGCTCTACAAATAGCACTCTAAAATTGTATTTGTAGTGCTTGTAGAAGAACTGTAGAACCATATACCTCACAGAGATAAGGAAAGGTGCCCCAGAATTGGGAGGTTGTACATATTCAGAGCATGCACACCTCCTAATTTTGTGTACTTGGGCCCATCAGAGAAATATCATCTGAAGTCGTTCATTCTTTATGATGGGACTACAGATTTGCACTTTCACTAAACACACACACACACACACACACACACACTGCAATCCATTTCTCTGAATGCACTCAATAAGATGAGAATCAGATTGCAAAATGGAACTTACCATTTTAGACTACAGGTAGGTCATACTAATTTGTGGTTTCACTTCTTCCTTATATAAAAATCTACTTTCAAATAGAAAGTTAGCTCATTAGAAAGAAAAATTCTTTCTAGCTGGAAGATTCCCCTTTATTTCTAGGGAAAGAAAGATTCTTTCTAACTGCAGTTCTTTGCCTGCTGCCGTGGTTTTCTATATATGAGGAACTATCAGGGCTTTTCAGGGGGACAAGGAAGCAATTGGCCAGGACCCACGTATTCCCCCACATCCAAAGTTCAGTATCAGATTGCTTCTATCAAGGCAATAAAACAAAGCAGTTTAAATATAACTCCAGGATCAAGAGTCATTTCAGTATTTGGGACAGTATCTGGGACATTTCACATTGACACAGGATGCAATGACTGACATACTGCAGTGTAATGTGATGTTTGCACAGTTACACAAGAGCGCTGTTGTGCAAGTGTAGCCATTATATATAGGCTGCATTCACACATAACGAGGGGCTGGATTTGCAGGGACCTACGATTTCCTTAGCGTTATGTCCAAACGCATGCAACTCTGGTCCTGTTGGTAGCGCAATTCAAGCTTGCACTGAGGAAACTCCAATTTGAACCCTTGGTTTGTAGTGAGTTTCACTGCTCCAAATTAAGTGTCCATGGAGCCTCTCTGCCATGCAAATGCAGCACTGGAGGCTGTATTCAGTGGGGCTGGAGTTGATGGAGGAAGCTCCTCCCTCTCTTCCTCCCTGATTGGCTATGCAGGCTGCCCTTCAAGACAGAAGGAAGCCTGCACAGCCAGCTGCCCCGCCTCTCTGCAGTCTCACTGACTGTGGAAAGGAATCTCTCCCATATGTCCAAATATGAACAAGTGAGTGGGGAAAGGGGGGGGGCACAGAACTGTGGGTCCATTCAACCCGTGTTTTCAGGTTACATGTGAATGCAGCCATAATGGCCATTATGTAACATAATTATGTAACTCAGTTTGCATAATTTTATGCTTTCACAATAGTGCTCTTCTGCTGCTGCGCAAACGATATATTCTACTATATGCATAAAGTGACACGTTATGTCAGCCAGAGAAAAGAGGGGGGCTCAAATGAATATTCTGATACACACACACCTGCAGGCTTCTCAGAGTCTTAAAAAGGCCTTAGGAGCTATTAACAAAAAGGAGCAGTCCACAGTCCAATCAACTATCTCCAGTCTGTAATGACTGCAGATATTCTACCACCTTTGCATTCTGTCAACTTACTCTACTGTATATGTAGCCCAGAAGCCCTATTCAGTTGTTCTTTCACTGTGTACACAGTTGCAAATTCTACTCGGCAAGCCCCACCACTTCTCTGACACATTATGTAAACAAGGTTGTGAGGAGGGGTGGGCCAGCAAACCCTGCATACAAAGGTTAGCTCAAATGGTTTTCATCATTGGCATGTGACTCTAGGCAGTATAGTTCTATGCCTCTTGTTTAGGGCAATCAGTTCCCAGTCATAATGGCTTTGGTCACTAGGTGGCAGCAGTGTTCTATAAGAGGCTGTTGGAGCCACTTTTGGGAATCCCCATGCTCCAATCAGAAGATCAGTTGACTGCCCCTCTTGCTCTATCTCCACCTCTTTCTGTCTGCAAGCATTGGGATGTGGGAAGGACATCCTCTAATTTTTTTTCATTTCTGGTTTTCCACTTTTTTCTTACTCTCCAATGCTGGCACCTCCCAAAGAGCTGCAGAGGCAAAGGCTTCTGCTGTATTGGATACTTGACACCATGCCCACTCACCTCAGGAGTGGTCCCACTCCCAATTAAGAATGCTATTTATCACTTCAGACCTACTGTATTTATTGTGAGGAGCAATTGTGGATCTACTTAGAGCTTACCAAATAGATTTTACAGAACAACTGATGGGGACTGGGGGCTTGCTCTTCATTGGTTTCTCCTGCTCATCCTCTATACTAGGCTTGCCATATTCAAGCTCCCCAAATCCGGGTGGTCTAATTTGCATATTATGCAAATTATGTGGCAACTAATTTGCAGTTTATTTCTTTATTTGCATATTATGCAAATTATGCGGCAACTAATTTGCAATTTATTTATTTGACAGATTTGTATACTTTCCCCTCCTTCTCTGCCCTCCCATGTGATTGAATCCAGAGTAAAATCCGGGCAATCCGGGCAGTGCATTTGAGATCCGTGTAAATCCAGGCTGAATTTAGCAGCCGGGTGGAAGATCCGAAATCCAGGGGCTACCCTAAAATCCTGGGGGCATGGCAACCCTATTCTATCCCACGTATGAACAAATTTAGAGTGGGAAGGCTATAAACATAACTAAGACTTAAGATGTGGCATCAGCTTGCTGACTCTGACTGAAGTTGTTTTTCCCCACTCCCTTTTCCCCACTCCCTTTCTCCCCACTCCCTTCCAATATTCTTGAAAAATATTGAAGCTTTTCCCCTGAATATTCTCCCAATATATTTCACAATATCACACTATCAGAATCTTCAGGATTGCTTTTAATAGCCAGAAGGAAATTTATGCTGGTTCCTGGGGGCCCTAGATCAGTCCTGGAAGGTTAACAATTAACCAGGCATACTAACCATACAACTAACCATACTGAAATATTGGTTCAGAGAACCTTTAGTGTTTCACGGGATAAATGGATGTGTAGAAGTTTGACATAAGGCAGCTAACATCTCAAATATTTCCAACAAATTGCCACAGCCTTAAAGATCTACTTAGGCATCCAGTATGACTGTTCACTTCAATAGGGAAGAACTGCAGTACAAAATAAAAACCTTCAGGGACTTCTCCAAAGAATATCTCAGTACAGAAGGTATAGAATGGTTCTTTAAGATGAGCCACATCATGGTTGAGGTAGCAACCTGGTGAATTGGTACCATAACTCTTTTAGGATACCTTCAATTGTAAGATAACAGTGGAGAAATAACCTTTTTCATAAGTTTTATTGCCCTCTGCTCCTACATAATATTTATTTAATTGCCTAACAAACAGTCCAGCTAGGTATGTAACACATTAAATAATTGCTATGTGCCCTAAAAGGGGATAGTTTATATACTTCTCAAAACGTAATGTTCTAGTAATATAAAAAGCTAGGATTCTGGGAATAAATATTGATTTCTGGCACTCAGCCGGTTTCTGTAATGTTGAGTGTTGCATAAAAAGTCTTGCACAAAAATATTTATTTTCCTTTACGCAAACTCTGCATCTGAAGTATTGGAACAAAACGACAGTTTGAATTACACATTTAAGGAATAATTCACTGTTCTGTCCAGATCTTTACTACCAGCACTAAAATAATTTTGTTAGTAGTCGAAATAAAATATAAGCTCTGGCAGGTGTATATTTGCAAAACTGAACAATAATGATTTTTAAAAAATATATTAAAAAAGAAGTAAGGCTTGTTGGAAGTGATTTGAAGAAGAGGTTTGACTGCCTCAGATCAAAAGTGAGTAAGCTTTTATATATCCATGGGCACTATTAGCAAGCCTCCAGAACAAGAACTTTGGATAAACAGGAATGTTATTTGGGGGTCCCAGGGCTTATAAGAACAGCCCTGCTGGTTCAGGCACAAGACTCATCTAGTCCAGCATCGTGTTTCACACAGTGGCCCACCAGATGTCTCTGAGAAGCCCACAAGCAAGAGTTATGTGCTTGCCCTCTCTCTTGCGGTTGCTCCCCTGCAACTGGTATTGAGAGGCATCGTGCCTTTGAGGCTGGAGATGGCCCACAGCCACCAGACTAGTAGCCACTGATAGACTTATCCACCATGAATCTGTCTAAACCCCTTTTAAAGCCATTCAAGCTGGTGGCCATCACCACATCCCGTGGCAAAGAATTCCATAGATTAATGATGCACTGTGTGAAAAAGTACTTCCTCTTGTTGGTCCTAAATTTCCCAACTTTCAGTTTCATGGGGTGACCCCTGGTTCTAGTGTTGTGAGACAGGGAGAGAAATGTCTCTCTGTCCACCCTCTCCACTCCATGCATAATTTTATACACCTCAATCATGTCTCCCCTTAGTGCCTCTTTTCCAAGGTAATTGATGTGAGGGCATGCAATACAGCCATGTTGCTGAAGCTAAGCAGCTTTTGATGTAATCAGTGCCTGGATAGGGGATCCATGTATGGGATCTTAGCTCAGTGGACCATGCTGAGCTAGATGGACCAATAGTCTGACTTGGTAGAAGGCAGCTTTGTATGTTTCTTTGTAACTTGATAAAATAACTTTCATGTCAGAATGAACATTTCAAAGTAGGCCCTAGTCTGAGGGGCACAAAGGGCAAAGGCCATGGTGGCTGGGAAGGATTGGAACTGTAGTCCAACAGTGTTTGGGGACCTAAGGCTGAGAACCTACCTTAGTCTCACGTAAGGATAAGCAGATCCAGAGGCTGACATCCTAACAGAGTGTTGCTCTCCTAGGGACTTAGGGCTGCAATGGGAACTCTCACACAACAACACTGTTACACTGTCTGAGTGCAGTTATGCAAGGGCTGTGTTAGGGATGTGCAAGAGCAGAAGCACATCACTAGCACTGGAAGCACTACTAGATGCTCACTAATCTGATTATTCACACCTTCCTGAAACTTTGTCTATGAGAAATTTAAAGCTACACATTGACATTTTGTGCAATTTGTCAAGAATCAACTTACTGGAGGGGAAAAGACAGAAATTTGAGACTGGTTTTGTTCCACAATCACAACTTCAAATCCAAAGTGAACAAACTGGACAGTACCCCTCCCCCTCTTTTATCTGTAAAGAAATATTAGCAAGCCATGCCTCACATCAGCAAGAGATGTATATAGTTTCTAAGAATATTTTCATTTCTCTGTGAGTTGGCCAATCATCTAGAATCATGGAATATCCTAATTGGTACTCTGGGATCAAAGCAGTGGCAGGATTGGATTCACGATTTGTTTGCTTGAGGAGCTTTTGGGGGGCTGCTTTCAGAAGCTGAAACAAACAAAAAAACAACTAATTCATAGCTAAGCAAACACAAAATAGCTGCACATACTGGGCAAAAGACTGTGGCCACCTGCAGACATCATGGGTAACCTGAGGCAAACTCACCACAGGGAAGCTCCTCCCACTTGAATTGCATTGAATTGCATTGGCTGGCACGACTTTACTTCCTGGGTCAGAGGAAGCCTGCACAGCCAGTTCTGTTCCCTTGGCAGTCTCCCAGGCTGCACATTCTCATCATGTGGGAGCATGCCAGGGGACTCAGGGGAAAACTGTGGGTCTGTTGAACCCACAGTTACAAGGTACTTTCGAAGGCACCATGTGTCTAAATGTTCTGCCCTCAGATGCACCCACCTTGTGTTCATGTGCTGGGATGTGACATATAACAAATATGCAAAGCATATTTACCCAAATAGAAGATGACTGCATTTAAGACAATTTCCTTTTACAAATATAGACTATATACAAATTATACAGAAATTCCCTTAAACCATACATTAATATAGGTTATACAGAAAGAAAGAGGATTCTGAATTTGAGATGACTTGACTACTCCAATTTCTAACATCAAGGAACTCAGACAAAACCTAGTCTTGGATTGAGATAAATACAGGTATATGCCTTGCCAGGAGACAGCATGTCTCCAAAGGGCCAAGGGATCAACTAGAGGAGGGGTGACAGGCTCTAGATGCTCAGGTCAGATCTAAAGGGTTTTTCTTGGGACTGGGAATGTCAGATGGGGCATGCTCAGCTTCTGTCTCAAAGAAGGTTTGTCAAGTGAGTCTTGACACTGGAGGAGTCCTGAAATTCCTCTTCAGATTTGGTTCTCCTTGGAGGAACCCTTAAATTCTCTTTCATATTTCATTTTGGTGACACTTTGATTCCAATCCTGCTTTTTAATTGTGCAGATAAGCCAATGTGCGAGTGTGCAGGGATAAATGTAATAATAAATGTAATAATAATAAATGGAATGAACAGGTCAGTGGTGGGATCTACAACAATTCTGCTCCCTCACCTGGCACTCAGTGACTTCCACACTGTGCAGCACCCTGCTGAACCAAGAACAGATCATGCACACTGGTGCTGTTTGATTCCAAGCCTCATCCATGCTGCTAGCGAGCTTAGAAGGACACTGTGGCTGCTAAGAATTGCTTCAGTGCTGCAGTGATTATTTCCTCATCATCCTAATGGGACTTAATTGCTGCAGCAGCAGCACTGACAGAACCCCTCTGCACTTGCTAGCAGCATGGAATTGAATTAAACCAGCATACATGTCCTGCTCTTTGACTGGTGAATCACTGCACATTATGTAAGCCACAAAATCTTGTATAACCACATAAAAATAATGTTCTTATTTATCCAAAATAATCTCTGTTCATCTGCATGGTGTGAAGGCTTCCAGGCTACAGGAATAACATAAATTGTATTTAATTTCACAAACACACATTTGGGCCACAAATGAAATAGATTTCTGAAGAAGTAAATGCCAGAAGTGAATAACACATTGCAATACAAATTGTGCACTTTCTGGTCACAGTGTTCTTTGTAGAACCTCCGGGGATTGGATTATTTATGTCCATTCCCAGTATCAGGCAAGAATTTATTCTGCCAAATGGAAGCCTGAAAATATAATTAAAGCAGTTGTAGTACTTACTAAAAAGATTTTCACCATTCGAATGTATTCATAGTGGTTTATAATTCTGTTATTTTAAGTCACATTAGAACACAATTTGACATATAACTGGTGCTTATAAAATAACGTGAAACTTGCTTCAATCACACTTGAGACTGGAAAGTAGCAGGAAATGAATGTTTACCAAAACTGGACTTCATCCAAAACAGCTTCACTAAACTGTTTGTTGGATCAAACTGAAATGTTGCAAACCACTGGTAAGATAATTCTAAACACTAAATACACTACGTGTATGTAAACTTAATTGTGAAAGGCTGGGTCCTAGTGTAAAATTATCATCTGAATTGTTAAAGAGCTATGGTTTCATGTCTTTTTCTTTTGATTACTTTTTAATGCCAACTTATTTCAAAGTGCTTTGGTATCCATCCCAGTTTATAGTCCAAATCATTATATTTGGAAGGAGAAGTTTGGCTCCAACCAATTGGTTCTGGCATTTGCAAATTCTCATCTTGTATGGCCTCCTTGACACTATATTTTTCACCGACTTGATTTTTGAGAGCCTTAATCAAATCCTCCTAAAACGTCTAAAGTCTGCCTCTTACTCATCTCTTGCTTATTTATTTATTTACTTATTTATTTATTACACTTATATCCTGCTCTTCTGAGGAGGAGTTCAGAGCGGTGTACATGGTTATTTTTTTGTTATGGTCAAACCTATAGGAACTGTGAGATTGTCATCAGTCCATTGTGAAAACTTTAGTACAGCTTTCAGGATAAAGAGAGGAAAGTTGCTTATCTTTACAATCGATTTTAGATAACGTTTAGAGGTGTGCAACATTTTTGTTGTGGATTCTCTCTCTTTTCATTATTAAAAACCTCATTTGTTTCATATTGCTTTCATTAACATCACATTTGTTTCATTGTTCTTTTCTTTCTTAAAAAATGTTTATCAGCATCTTCAGTGGTAGCAGCAAACTCATTCTGGCAGCTGCTTCCTTATTATTAAAAAAATGAGTTCTTTGGCTACCACAGGCACCCACAAAAACCTTTTGTTTTTTTTAAAAAAACAACCACTCAAAAGAACACAAAAGTACTTTCAAGGGCAGCAGCAGGGGTTGTCTAGGGTTGGGAACTACTGAGGACCCACACTAACCAAGCAAAGAACATAGGAACATAGGAAGCTGCCATATACCGAGTCAGACCATTGGTTAATTTAGTTCAGTGTTGTCTGCACATACTGGCAGCAGCTTCTCCAAGGTTGCTGGCAGGAGTTAGGGATGTGCAACAGGTTTGAATCTGAACTGGTTCAAATTCGAACTGGTTCAGTTCGTACGTTCAAACTCGGACCAAACAGGGCATTGCATTGGCAATGTTGGTCCGTGTTTGAACCAATTAAGCCTGTTCGGTTTGAACCTGTTCAAAGGGGCTTGAAAGCTCAAGCCTCCATTTTAGGTCCTAGGCTCTATTTTGTGTCACTGGTCTTGCTTGATTTCATTTGCCGAGCTACTGCTTCCCTGACTGGCCAGATGTCTCTGGCTATCTGGTAGGCTTTCCAATAGTACCTATCCTTGAGAACTGGCACCCTATGGGCCAAGTGGGAGGGCAAAGTTGGGGGCTCCAAAAGGAGGGAGTTTCAAGTTCTATTTAAAGGCAACCCCTGGCCTTGCCAAAAGGGAGGGGGGGAAATCACTCTTGCTGCTTGCTGTTGCTGGCTGCTGGTGGTGAGAGAGTTTGGCTGAAGATTTCTTGTGCCTGCCTGCCTCTGTGCCTGTGGAGGTGAGGTCTCTCCAGTCTCCTCTGCCTGTTCCCCCCTTTCCCCTCACTCCCTGCCACTCCTTCTCCAAAGTAATTTCCCCTGCCTGAGTGTGTGTGTGTCTGTGTGTCTGCTGCTATTGCTGAATTGTTTGTTTTCTGGGTGAGTGACTGTCTCTGTCTCTCCTGTTCTGTGCCCACTGCTGGGGGGGCTGAGGGGCCTCTCTGGCCCATTTCCTTGGTTCACCCCCTGCCCCGCCCCGCCCTTCTCTTCCTTTTTGCTGTTATTACTGACCAGCTGCTGCATTTAATTCTGGGCTGAGCTGAAGAGTCCTCAGCTCAGCAGCCTCAGTTGATTTATTTCATTTTGGATTGTGTATTTGGGGGTGGGGGTGCCCCTTGTTTTCTCCGGAGCAGGTGCTTTTCTTTTTTAACCCTCTTCCTGCTGTGCTTAGCACACTGCCAGCTCCAGACTCCAGTGCAGTGGCTGCCTCCCCTCTGTCCCCTTTCTCTCCCTCCCTTACCTTCCCCCCTCACCTATTCCAGCACATTTTCCCACCAGCTTTTTATTTTATTTTATTCAGTGTTTCTTTTAATTTGTTTGATTGGGTAGGTGGGTAGCTGGAAGGCTGCCCATTCTGCCACCCACCCACCCCACACACACACTCCAGCTGTGCCCACCTGCTGTTCAGGTAAGGTTTGTTTGTTTGTTTGTTTTGTTTTTTCCTGACCAGTGTGTATGGGGGAGAAGATTCTTCAGGACAACAAGGGGTAAGTGGTTTCTTTTTGATGCCCCTTTTGCCCTTCATTTTAGTTAAATAGTGCCTCCATTCTTGCTTCAGTTCGGGGGAAGGTTTTTTCCTGTGCTTTTCTTTGCAAACTGTTTCTTGTTTTTGCAGATCCCCCTTAGGGGACCTGCAATACAAAACAATTTGTATTGTTTTGTTGTGGGTGGGTAGGTTAATGGTTTAATTTGGGGGTTTTATAGGGTTTTTTGTCTCTCCCCCCCCAATTGTTTTCTAAAATGTTACTGAATATTTTGAAAGCCCACACCAACAGGGGACATGTCTGAGCGCCGTGTGGTGAGCGAGGCTCGCACAGAGGCGTAACTAGGGAAAACAGCACTGAAATGGCGCCCCCGCCCCCCCCCCCAACATACTACATTATACTTAGGTTTTTCCTCACAAGCGCCCGCCGCCGCCAAGCCAGGCCACTGACTGGCCGCCAGGCACCAGCAAAGCAATGGGGGGGGCACGGGCGGTGCGTAAGGGACCGCGCGTGGGGGAGGGGGCGCCAACGCACTCCCTTGACTGCTGCAGCGCTGCTGCACTGAGCAGGAAACATTTGTATTAACAAAAAATTAAAAAAAAATTTTTGGTCATGGTGGCGCCCCCCACGTGACCAGAAAAGATGGTGCCCGGGGCACGTGCCCCCCTGCCCCCCCTATAGTTATGCCTCTGGGCTCGCAGCAGGTTGGCAGGGAGAGAAAGGAGGGGTCCCCAAGCTAGTGAACTCTGTGAACTGTTCTTTTTCTGAATGGAGGAGCAACTCCTATTCATTGTATTGAAACAGGCTAAAATCTTTTCAAAATTATATTTCAAAAACCATGAACCTCACTGGATTGGGGCTTCAGGAGGGAGTTTTGGCACAATGTGACTTGCCCCCAAACCCACTCTGATGCCCAGGCGCGCGCACACACACACCCGGGATCAGATGGGGCCTCCTCAAATCCCGTTATTCCCTAAGGGGAAAATGCAAAAAATGTAAAAATCTTCAAAACAAAAACAAGCAAACAAACAAAAACCCCACAAAAACCCAACCATTTTAAATCACAGGTGTGTCCAAATGCTTTGGGGTTTGGTGCGTGGTAGATACCCATGGTTCAAAATGGGTTTGAATTCTAACTGAACCAAGGGTGGGGGGTGGGGGTGGTTGAGCAAAATCAGAATCAAACCTACCTGCCCTGGTTCGAATTGGGTTTGAATTTGAACCAAACAGGCCAAGCTGGTTTTGTGCCCACCCCAGCAGGAGTTGCTCTCAGCCCTATCTGAAATATAGGAAGTTGCCATATACTGAGTCAGATAATTGGCTCAATATTGGCTATACAAACTGGCAGTGGCTTCTCCAAGGTTGCAGAGTCTCTCTCAGCCCTATCTTGGAGATGCTGCCAGGGAGGGAACTTGGAACCTTCTGCATACAAGCATGCAAGTGCTCTTCCCAGAGTGGCTCTATCCCCTATGGGGACTATCTTAGGGGAATATCTTACAATGCTCACACATATAGTCTTCCATTCAAATGCAAAGCAGGATGGACCCTGCTTAGCAAAAGGGATAAGTCATGCTTTCTACCACAAGATTATGAGGTGGGTCTCACGATCAATGAGACCCGCTTTTGTCGATACTGCAGGGAGAGCGGGCTTTTGCCGATACTGTGGGGAGTGCGGGCTGTATCGGCCACCCACACAATTGCTGGCTCCGTAGTGGAGCCGGCTGGTGGAAGCGGGGGCCCTCAGAAGCTCCAGCATGCCCTGCGCGAGTGCGCGGGGCATGCTGGAAAGATGCCCGGAGCAGGGAGGCGGCTATTCGTCTCCCCTCCGGGAATCTCCTCATGAGTAGCCACAGCTACTCACGATCAGAAAGCCCAGGTTTGTGGAGTGCTCACTACGCAAACTCAGGCTTTAGGGAGGGCTACTTGTGCCGGTTACCCGCTCGTAAACCACCGGGTTAATCTGTGAGCCCGGTGGTTTACACAATCAACAAAAATTGGGCTAGGCTCTCCTAGCCCGATTTTTGTTGATCGTGAGAATAGCCCTTATATCTCCTCCCCTGAATCCCACCGCCTGGACTGGTGGCAACAGTGGCACCGGTCAGCCAAAGCTTCACACTGTCACTGTGTCTAGTTTTAGGGGATAGTCCAACTGGTTATGGGAAGGCCACAAGATTAACATCAGCTCCCCTTCTCTTACCCTCCCCACCAGCCTAAAGGTGCCCACATCTTTTATGAGTTTCTGGGAGAAAACCCACTGGCCAGTGAGAAAGGTAAGGTAAGGAAGAGTTGTTGCTGCTGAGGGACTCTCCCTCCTTCCCTCTTGAGGATGGGAAGGGAAGAGCTGCCACCACCACTGAAGATTCACTCCCATTCTTATTGGAGAAGCTGGGAGGAGCCTTTGTCCAACACTTCTGGTAAGCTTGGGAGGGCCCAGTAGGCCCAGTCAGGACTTTACCTCAGGATCCTTAGCAATCTGGTGCTACTCCTCTTGGCATATTTTGGAACAAATGAAAAATGCAAAGAATACTTCCCATTCTGTTCCTTCTATTTTTTGTCATGTCTATGCACAGCCCTATTAAAATGTGAGGGAAACATGAATAGCTAGTGGAAATTGGTACAGGGATAGTTACTTTTTAACCTTTAAAACCTGCACGCAAGGAAAACTTTCTTTTTCCTGTCAAGAATCTGGCTTCATTTCATTTTGCTTAATTGCTTTCTAATTTGCCTGGCAAATCACATAAGAACTTCCTTCATTATTTAGAAGCTGATTGGAGCATCTGGCTGATTAGTTCCCAAGAGAGAGGGTGCCTAAAAAGAGGCCCAAGCGGAAACTGGAATTATGTATCATACAAAGACTGGCTTGGCCTAAGTGTTCATCATTACCCTCCTAAATGTGCACAAATTCAGATGGTTCAGAATGAAAGTAGCCTGTCTGAGAAAGTATGAAAGATCATGAGGCAATGGTTCTGTTAATCTTCAGTGGGTCCCAGGAGGACTTGTATGGTGCTGCTTCTCATTAGGCACTTGGCTTGAATAAGAATGCTCATGGAATGCTTGTTTCAATATATTTTCACAGTCCTTGTCAACAACATGGCACAAAAAGCCAAAAATGAGGGGTCAAATGAGAGCCTCTTTTAATTAGGCCACCCCTCTTAAGTATTGTCCCTTCTTCTGATTTATTTAGGAGGGGACATTCATAAAACCTGTTTGCTTCCCCACATTCAATAGCTTAGGAATCTGGAATGGGGATGCCATGTAGCACATTCTTGGTGAAGTTGCTACTGGTGTATGGTGTAGTGGTTAGAGTGCTGGACTAGGACCGGGGAGACCCGAGTTCAAATCCCCATTCAGCCATGAAACTAGCTGGGTGACTCTGGGCCAGTCACTTCTCTCTCAGCCTAACCTACTTCACAGGGTTGTTGTGAAAGAGAAACTCAAGTATGTAGTACACCGCTCTGGGCTCCTTGGAGGAAGAGCAGGATAGAAATGTAATAATAATAATGATGATGATGATGATGATGATGATGTGTGCCAGGCACCGGTTGTATGTCCGTAGTTCAAGTGCATATGTTCAGCTTACATTACTACAACAAATAATAATTCTTGAAATTGTTTAATACTTCCTCATAGAAATGTGTCCTACAATTATTCATCTACATGGAAATAGTCAGAACAGACTTTCTGAAAGGAAGGATAACTTAAATAGTGAGTGCCATGTCCTGAGGAGAGCTGGTCTTGTGGGAGCAAGCATGAATTGTCCTCTTTGCTAAGCAAGGTCTGTCCTGGTTGCATATGAATGGGAGACAACGTGTGAACACTGTAAGACATTCCCGTCAGGGGATGGAACCGCTCTGGGAAGAGCACCTACAAGCTTGCATGCAGAAGGTTCCAAGTTCCCTCCCTGGCATCTCCAAGATAGGGCTGAGAGAAAGAGAGAGAGATTCTTGCTTGCAACTTTGGAGAAGCTGCTGCCAGTCTGTGCAGACAATACTGAGCTATATGGTCTGACTCAGTATATGGCAGGTTCCTATGTTCCTATGATTATCTGAACACATAACGGCCCAACTGCACATTCCTCTAAGCATGGATTACAGTTATTCAGCAGTATGCTTTTTTAAATAAGTAGAACCCATGGCAGGGGGAAGAATCCAGATAAGTGGGGCTTAATCCTTTGCCCCTGCCATAGTCCTAATGCAGATTTCCCTTGCTTCCTATTTAATAAAGTCAAAGCAAGCATCCTGCTGCAGTGCAGGTGCTTAAATTAATGTGTCATGTGTTTCTTACGAAACCAGCAAATGCAAGCTTCAGTATATGAGGTTCTATCCATGCCTTAAAAAGTCTGCAGATCCATCTCCCAGAAAGCCCTCCATCCTGCAAGCCTAATATATATCCTGAGGTGGATAGTTTATAGTTAACTGAAGGCATTCTGGGATGCAGGTTAAAATGAATGGATCTCTACAAACACTCCCATGACTTTCTTGAAATGCTTCCTGTTCTTTGGCATTACCCTAATGTTTCTATTTTATGATAAATCTAAGCTCCCCCCACTACCCCGGTTTCTTTCTACCTCCATTGAAGCACAATACAAAGTAGAGAGGCCTCTAAAGTGATAAAATATAGGCCACAACTATTATAATACACTATTCAATAGAAGCACTTTGTATTGTGCAGACAAAGACCTTTTCCTGCTTTAATTTATAAAGCACCCCCAGCTAGAAAATTATAGAAGTGTTTTTATAATGCAAGCAATATCTTGGGTGGGTTCCCTACAGTTTCTCAGCATGTCAGGGACTTCTGAAAGGTCAATGTCCAACCGCTTTGCCATTTGAAACTCCTATGATTTTAAATAAATCAAAACAAGTGGTCTAAAAGGAACTTCTAAAATGGAAGCCATAGAATAGACCTCCAAGGGAAATCAATTTTGGCTCTTTGTATCATTAGATAATAAGGGCAGGCATAGGAAAAATGATGGGAATCTAAGGGAAGAAGTGGTTATTGTAAAGGTCATATAAAGATGGGAAGGCTTAGCAATATTTTTGAAAGAGATTTGGAAGAAAGGTGCATAGAATATTTTGCTTCTTGGGGAAAATATCAAGCTACAGTACATGATGTCCACAAAACAATTAATTTTGAAAAGATCTTCATTTTATAGGTGCATAGAAGAATTTGTGTTCTGCACATGCCCGTAAATTCATCCTTAATCTATAACAGGGGTTCCTCCAGATTTTGCTGAACTACAACTCCCATCATCCCCAGCTACAATTTATAGGAATTGTAGTCCATTATAATTTGGAGCACTACTGGTTGGGAATCACTGGTCTATAAGGTTTCCCCAAGATTTGTACTTTGCTTTTACTCAATTGTGGCTGGTTATTAGGTTTCAATAAGCAAGTTTGCATGGGCCTGATATACCACTTATTTGAAATCTAGCCGTTCACCCAGGCTAGTCCTGGGTGTGGATAGTTTGCCCCAGTCTGCCTTTGAAACAAGAGACAAGGCTTTGGGGCTTCCGGATTGGCTGCCAGGCTCAGGAAGGAAGGGGACATACAGGTGAAACTCGGAAAATTAGAATATCGTGCAAAAGTCCATTAATTTCAGTAATGCAAATTAAAAGGTGAAACTGATATATGAGACAGACGCATTACATGCAAAGCGAGATAAGTCAAGCCTTAATTTGTTATAATTGTGATGATCATGGCGTACAGCTCATGAAAACCCCAAATCCACAATCTCAGAAAATTAGAATATTACATGGAACCAAGAAGACAAGGATTGAAGAATAGAACAATATCGGACCTCTGAAAAGTATACAGTGTACTGTGCTTGATTGGCCAGCAAACTCGCCTGACCTGACCCCATAGAGAATCTATGGGGCATTGCCAAGAGAAGGATGAGAGACATGAGACCAAACAATGCAGAATTGCTGAAGGCTGCTAATGAAACATCCTGGTCTTCCATAATACCTCATCAGTGCCACAGGCTGATAGCATCCATGCCACGCCGCATTGAGGCAGTAATTGCTGCAAAAGGGGCCCAAACCAAGTACTGAATACATATGCATGCTTATACTTTTCAGAGGTCCGATATTGTTCTATTCTACAATCCTTGTCTTCTTGGTTCCATGTAATATTCTAATTTTCTGAGATTGTGGATTTGGGGTTTTCATGAGCTGTACGCCATGATGATCACAATTATAACAAATTAAGGCTTGACTTATCTCGCTTTGCATGTAATGCATCTGTCTCATATATCAGTTTCACCTTTTAATTTGCATTACTGAAATTAATGGACTTCTGCACGATATTCTAATTTTCCGAGTTTCACCTGTAGCAGCAGAAAGTCTGCACCCTTCCTCCAACCGGCAGTCTAAGAGTGGAGGAGCGAGATGGAGGATCATCCACTGCAGCTATCCCTTGGACTGAGGGCTATTGGTGGTGCTGCAGTCGTGGTGCTGCCGTGGCATTGGTGCTGTGGTGCTGGTGGTGCGGCTGCACAACAGTGGTGCAGCGGCAGCCCAACTGCGATGGCGGCAGCCTGCCTATATCAGTCTGACTGTGGTAGTAGAGACAGAGTGATAGCTGTGGCGGTGTGCAGCAGATCTCCTCGCTCCGAATGGTTTGGCTAGTGTTCTCCCTACCATGTGGCTTAGGGTTTCAGCCCCTGTACTGGGAAATCTCTTTGGGCTTTTATTTTGCGTCAGGGGTGAGGCAGTGGCACAGGGGTTGCTACCCAGTAGGGCTTCCCTGCCCCTGTGTGGCAGCTCAGCAGGTTTTTTTCATCTCCCCCCCCAATACATCTGATGCTAAGTGGTGTCTGCCTTGCTACGTTTACAGCTATCTGAAAGCCTTGGTTTGTTTGTCCCCCTGTGGATTGGCTGTCCCTGCCCCCGCTTTTTGGTTTGGTGCTCTTGGGCTTTCTTTTCCCCTTGTTTTGACCACCATGCCCACCCCAATTTGGCCTTCTCACCCCCACCTCAATTGTCCTTTGCAGATGAGGATGAGGACATGTGGTTTATTAAGGCACTCATTGACTAGATGGAGGCCTTGGAAAAGGCCAAGAAGGCTGAGCCTTCTAGGGGGGCCCTCTGGGGTGCCTGACAAGGCTGGTGGGTTACCAAGGCTGCCCCAAAGGCCAAGCTGAGGTACCCATTATCTGATAGGTTTGTTTGTTTGTTTGTTACATTTTTATACCACCCCCATCCAAAAGGCTCTGGGCAATGCATGGGGACAAAACATAACCCACAACTCGATCATTTAAAAACAGTCAATACAGAACAAAACAAAAAAAATAAAAACATAAAACAATAAAACAATTTAAAACATTTAAAACAATTTAAAAATTGTTGGTGAAGCTTGAAGCTGACGGTGTGTCACCTCTGGCACCAGATGTTGATCTCATGCAGGACAAAGGCAGTTTGATACCCTCTCAAGCTTCTCCAGATGCTGACACGTTGGACCTGCTCCTGATGCGCATGGAGGTGAGGTTCCTGGTAGGGCAGGGCCCTGGTCAGTATGGTTTTTACCCACATGCCCAAGGCTTGGGCTTTGGTCAGCTGGGATCACTCTATGAATCCCAGGCTTGTCCCGCAGCCCCTATTGGTCAGCATCTGCTTCCCTATGGGCCCTGTAGTCTGGCAGGGTAGTTATCCTCCAGGTCACACTGCATGGCCCCCCATGTCCAAGGAGCTCTTCGGCCTGTTTGGTCAACTCCCCTCTGCTGACAACTATTCCTATGGGGCAGTGTCCATTCCTGTGGGTGACCATCTTCTTCCCACCACCAAAAATGCATTTGGAGGGCAGATATGTTGGTATTTTTCATCGCTTATTTTGTGATCCCATGAATATTCAAAAGGAAGGGTACCAGGACAGGGAGTCTGAGAAGTTAAAATGCAAACCCAGTAAGAAGAATTGGATTAATTGGCTGTCAGCTTTTATCCTGTATATGAGTGCAGTTCTTCATTTTCAACCTGCCTGTGGCCTTGCCTTTGTTAAATACTTCATCATCATCATACATAGGACATATATGGACTTTGTGGACAACACCTGGGAGTTCAATGACTAGGTGTTTAGGAGAAGAGCAGCCTTGGAGCCCAGCCTCCCCTGGGACAAGCAGCAAGGTGAGCTGTGGCTGCAGTTCATGACCCCATCCCATCCCCCAAAGGTCAAGAGGGCTGACAGTGGACACATCCTTTCCAAATCACCTGCCTCCACAGCACCTCCAGCAGCCTCCCAGCAGTGGTTCAACCCCAATTACTCTTTTGGAAATATAATAGTGGGGGAGAATGTGCTCGCTCCACACGCAGGTTTCGGCACACATGTGGGTTTTGTGGAGGTAAACACCCGAGTTCCAATTGTCCTAGGGGATGTGGCCCCAAAGGGGGCTCCAGGGAGCTATTTCCAGGTGGTAAGAAAGAAGGAGGAACTGCCTTCCCCTCTTCTTGAGAAAGGGTCTTCTCCCATAGTACTACTGTTTTTAGATGTTATCCTGACCTATTATCCATTCAGGGACAAGGCTGATTATTTGCTCAAAGGTTTCACTGCCATTTGTAGGATTCCCTGCCAGCTGCCTCGGCAACATGCATGAACTGCTGGTCTGTGCTCTGTGGCTGGCATGGAAGGGGAAGTTGGGAGGAAGATCCAGAAGCAAATGACTTTAGGTAAGGTGCTGGGCTCCTTTAGGGCCTTGCCACTTCCCACGCTGTGCATATCCCCATTGGGTTGTTCCCAAGAAGATCCTTGATGAGTTCTGGCTCATTTATCATCTGTCTTTGCAAAAAGGGCCTTTGATTAATGATGGGATTCCGCCTGAACTTTGCTCAGTGCAGTATACATCATTCGAGGTGTTCATTGTTTGCTCTTGTGGACCAGCTGCCCTCGTTGCCAAATGTGACATAGGTTCTGCTTTTCACCTTCTGCCTGTTCATCCCCTTGATTTTGATCTGTTAGGGTTTGCCCTTGATCTGTTAGGGTTGTTTTTACAATGATTGTGCACTTCCAATGGGATATTCTGTTTTGTGCTTGGCCTTTGAGGTCTTTAGTTCTATGCTGGAATGGGCTCTTAGGAAACAGACTGGGCTTCTGATGACTGCCCACTTTCTTGGTTACTTCTATTCTGGCCCAAGGAATTCTGATCAATGAACTTCTCTCCTAAACCAATTTCAGCAACTTTGCTAGGACCTGGGCGTCCCATTGGCAAAGGATAACATGGAGGGTTCCATCCCACAACTTAATTTCTTGGGTACTGAACTGGATACAGTGCAGGGCTGCTCTAGATTGCCATTGGACAAGCTTAACATGCTCTGTCAAAATATTGGGGAATGTTTGTCCTCTGCTAAAGTTACCTTATGCCAGTTACAAGTGGTTTGGGGGCATCTTAACTGCTTGTATGGTGGTCACCCCAGAATGGGCCTTCCTGCGTCATTTGTGCAATGCCATGGCAGGCACCACAGATTGCGGGTATCTGTTTCCATGAGAGCAGACTTGCAGATGCGGTCTTCCTTTTTCGATTCTTTCAATGGCCTCTCTTTCTGGCATCAGGATCTACTGCTAGAGGCCTGCCTTCAGGTAAACTCTGACATGGCCAGTGGCTTTGGCCTGAATGTATACTTTCAGGATCACTGGTGTGCCCATTTTTGGCCTGCAGAGTGGGCAGTGCTGGGTATTACTAGGGACCTTATCTCTTTTGAGTTCTTTTCTATTGTGGTGGTGGTCCACATTTGGGCTGATTCGCTCAGGAACTGATTAAATTTTGGTTTGACAACCAGGCATAACATTTATGTTATATATTCTCAGTCTTCTAAGTCTGATCTGATGCCGCAGTGGCTGTGGAACCTTGGCAGTTAGAGGCTCAGAGGGCTCTTTTGGGCCTCTTTGATCTCCCAGCACCACAGCTGAACGAAAGTACAATGCAGCCTCATATACTAGAAAGTACAATGCCTTTAAGGGTGTTATACAAAAAAGGGTCCAGGCAGGTTTGCCCACTAGTTTCCCAGTTCTTCCCAAGGACCTGATGCAGTAGTTAGTTCAATTTCATTTCACTGGCCCGGCAGTTAGCACCTTGTCCTGCTACCTTTTGGCTTTTACCTTCTACTTCAAGGCTCAGGGCTTTTCAGATTCAACTGAAGACTTCAGGGTACATAGGATGATTGCAGGGTGGCCTTGTGAGCACCCTCTGCAGCCAGATTCCAGGAAGCCCCTGTCTCCTCAGATGATCAAGTCTCTAGTGGGGTGTTTTCAGTTTCTTTGCTCCTCCCCTTTTGAAGCTGCCTTGTTATGTGCTGCTACAGTGGTGGCTTTCTATGCGACCTTCAGGATCTCTGAGCTATTCCCCAAGTGGAAAGCAGCACCCCTCTCTAGAGTGGTGCAAAGAAATGACCTCACTTTGTCACCCAAGTATGCAGCAATTCACCTTCACTTTTCAAAAATGGATCAGAGAAGTAGGGGATAAACTGTCATGCTCCAGTGGGCAGTTGAGGGACAAAGTGAGGTCCTTTGTCCTGTTAGTGTTTTGCATTCCTTTCTTGATTTGGGAGGCCCTGCTAGTGGGTGTTTGTACACCCTGATGTGTCCCCACTTAACCAGTACCAGTTTTGGTTAGGGTTAGGATTAGGGTTAGGGATAGGGTTGGGGTTGGGGTTAGAGTTAGGGTTCCATAACCTTCAGTCCTTCAAAGGGGATTGGCCATTTTTCTCCATGGTTGGTGGGTGGCTGGAGGTCCAAGCTAGGCTAGCACTCCACTGTGGCAGGTACAGTGCAGTTTGGGGGCATTTAAGTCTGATTGGTGAGCATCTTAGGTACATATTTGACATTAAAAGAATCCTGGTCAATTCCTAGATGCTGTACAGCTCAGGGAGTGCTGGTCGAGGGCTCTTCTAATCTTCTGAA
The DNA here is from genome assembly GCF_027244095.1 of Hemicordylus capensis. Taxonomy (NCBI): domain Eukaryota; kingdom Metazoa; phylum Chordata; class Lepidosauria; order Squamata; family Cordylidae; genus Hemicordylus; species Hemicordylus capensis. Next base: position 54,612,083 of record NC_069661.1, read on the forward strand.
ACATCACCAGTTCACAATTGTGTGGCTTGGAGCTGGTGATGTGGAGGCAGTTACCTGACCTTAGGTCATCTAAGAAGGACAGCATCCGCTCTAGACAGGATGCTGTCCCCTTCAAATCTGATTTGTCAGTCAATAAAGTCATGACCACTTTTGTTCAAAAGTTATGGTGTCTCATGTCCTTATTTGTCTGGGTGCAATCCCATAGTTTAGAAATAATCACCAATAATTTAGTTCCTTATATTGTATTTTTTGTTAACACATGACCTTTGTGTGTAGGGTGTGTGGACAAGAGGAATAGAATGAAACTGGCATTTCACCAATAAGCATGAACAACACAAATAGAATATCCTATTGTTATCCCCCCCCCTCCGTAAGTCATTCTCTCTACTGTAAACTGAGTGGTGCTGAAGTGCTATATGATTCCATACTCCCTGTAATGCTATTCATGCAATTTTTGTTATGGCTTTTCACTGTGATCTGATATTACACACCACTCATCCCTATCAGCAGTACAGGCCATGTCATATTTGTAGAAGCAACATTTGGAAGAATATATTTTTCCTGCTTGCTTTATCTTTTTTGGATGTTCAAGGGAAATCCCAAGGATAACACATGGTTGCTAACACTCCTGCAGCTGCCAAGGTTCGTAATATATTTTGATAATATTGCTGTCATTTAATATGAACTAGATCTGGACTCAAACCCAATGACGGACGGAGGAGGGGAGAGACTAGGACTTCCAGACCAAACTGAGGGAAGCAGTACCACAGCCTGAGGGCTTTGTAATCCTCTCTTGCCAGAGAATCCAGAAACAAAAATCTGAAATACCAGGAGATCCTTCTCTGCAATAAGGAATTCAATCTCCTTGATCCCACGGTCAAAGCTCGGTAATTTTGAGAGAACTTAAACATCAAGAGCAACAAATTTAAGCTTTTGAGACACCTGAGAATCCTCTGGATTTTGTGTGAAGCACATTAAATTTTGTGTGAAGCACATTAAAGAAGCAGGCATGCCTTGATGCCCGGCACTACTTTTTAAAGGAACTCAAACTAATTGCAGCATAATTTAGTATTGGCAGGAACAAGGCCAAAACCATTAAGACTTGAGTGCAGGGCCAGGAAATCTACCTCTGGAACTAGTACTTAAGCAGTTGGTCCAGAGCTAGCAGTTGCTGGAAGTCAGTTAGCATAGTTCTTACTTCTAACTAAAGAGTCTTTCAGCAAGTAACAGATTGTTGGCAATGGTAAAGGAACTGTGAGTCAAGCAGAGTTTGTGTAGTGCTGTGGAAAAGGGCTGCCGGTATTGTTTAGGATCCAACTTGTTGAATAGATTTCCAAATATATTTCTAATTCTGAGTAGTATTTGAAAGAGATATAGGATGTGCGAGCATAGAATGAAAATGGTTCGAAAATCCTTTGTTAGTAGTTAAGGTTTTCAAGTCATAGTGAATTTATATGGTCCACTAGCACAGTAAGAAAGAAGCAATAGACACTTGAGTGAAAAGGAATCTATTACATATAATCAAGTAGAAATGAAAGTTTTCAGGAGAAATGTGATTCAAGGATTTTTGAAACATTGACTTAAATTTTAATTAGGGGCAGACTATAACCTATAATTAAAATTATCTTGTGTGCTTTGATTCCAAGGAAGAAGGTGCTAGAACTGGATTTCAAAGCCTCAGTTTATTTTTCCTTATCAATGAACAAATTATATATATTCATTTGAAAAACAACAACCCATAAAACATTTAGGATATGTGCATCATAACAATCTATGCACTATTTGTCCAGAAATGGAAATGAAGCACTCTGGGCACATTCAGACATAGCGTGGAAACCTCAGGTAGATGAACCTGTGGTTAATCTGTGAAGCTGGGAATCATCCCACAAATGATCATTCTGGACAGAGGGACCTCTTCCTCTTCCTGGTCTGCCAAGATTACATCCCAGCAAGCTGCATGCCGCTTGTGTCATCAGACTGTGGGCAAGGCGTCAGGATATCAGCAGAATGGCAACCATTGGCCACAATCTTTGAGCGGGGGTGCCCAGTGCAATTATACGTTTTAAGCATCACTTGCCTGACCTTGGCAGGGGAAAGGCATTTAAACCCTCCTCTCACACTCCTTGCACCACTGCCTTTGCAAGAGCCATGCAGCAATACAATCTCACACAAGCACAATTATTGGTACCCGAGGATGGAGAGGGACCCTAGTTTTCTGTTACTCTGGGAAGAGATCATGATGACTTCCTAGGAAGGAATGTATGTATCAATCAATCATATTTCTATACCACCTGATATAGACATCTCTAGGTGGTGTACAACGTTGAAACATAGCGAATGTAAAACAATATAAAAGTTAAAATTCACAAAACAAGTAAAAATAATTAAAAATAATCTCAGAAGATAAAACCATATTAACATTTTTAAAAAACCAGTTAACAACCTGAGAAAACAGGTACATCTTGAGGTTCTTCCTAAAAGCAAGCAGAGAAAGAGATGCTCTTATTTCAAGAGGGAGCATATTCCAGAGCCCGGGGGCAAACACAGAAAAGGCCCGGTCACGAGTCGCCACCAAACAAGCTGGCAGCAACCATAACCGAACCTCTCCAGATGATCTTAATAGGTGACAGGGTTCATTACTCTCTTAAGTACCCTGGATCCAAGCTATTAAGGGCTTTATAGGTAACTAGTATTTTTAAGCCCGTTAAAATAACGGGCGCTAGTAGGGTTGTGTAGATCTGTTTGTTTGATCTGTAGTTCCTCCACAGAAAGGGTTGTAGGCTGTTCTCTGTTTTTGTTTTTGTTTTTTGTTGTTTTGGTTTTTAGTAATTCTTTATAAGTAATAATTTTCAGGTTTTGTTTATTTCTCCGTTGCCGCCTGCTCCGCTGCCCTCCCAGCCGCCCTTCCTCTGAAGGTCTGGATTCTTTTTTCGGGCCAAATTGGCCCACGGAGCCGTCACCACTGCCTTCCCGCCCGCCCTCCCATGAGGAGAGTCCTTCGCCCCAGCTGTGTCTGTTGGGCGAAGAACTGCCTAATGTCAGTGGGAGAGAGGTGCTCGCAAGCAGAGCTCCTCTCTCTTGCAAAGCCTCTGCCCGTACTGTCAGTTTGGACGCAAAGGACGCCTATTGCGTCCTTCACAGCCATAGTGTCAGTTCAGGCAGAGCCGTTGCAAAGAGAGGAGCTCTGCTTGCGAGCTCCTCTTTCTCTCTTGAATTCAGTAGCTTTTAGCCCGACGGACATGGCCGGGGTAAGGAGGACTCGGGAGGAAGGAGGTAGGTAGGGAGGGCGGGCGGCCATCGGCAGTGCTTGGGTGGAAATGGCCGCCCGTGGGGCTGTGAAAGGAGGACTGGGGACTCAGGAGTCGGGAAGGAGGGCAGGCGGGCGGCCAGCGGCAGCATGCGGGTTGAAGTGGCCGCCCGTGGGGCCTTGAGAAGAGGACTGGGGATTGGGCCGAAATGGCCGCCCGTGGGTCCGGGATGGTGGTGGCGGGCGGGCGGGCAGCGATTGGCCCGTAATGGCTGCCCGTGGGGCCGCGGCAAGAGGTCAGGTGTTTGTTGGCTAATGGCCGCCCGTGGCTTTGGGACACTGGTGTTTGCGGTCCTGTCTCCCTTGGGCTGTTCTGGGAGGCAGGGACGCAGATCCCCAACATTCCAAGGCCACGGCCACTCACTTAGCCTTTTATTATACAGGATAACCATCACTTTGTATCCCATTTGGAAACATTGGCAGCCAGTGCAATTCTCCTAAAATTTGTCTTATATGGTTCCTTCAAGTTGACCCAGCAACCAATCTGGCCACCACATTCTGTACCAGTTGTAGTTTCCAGACTACATACAAAGGCAGAATCATGTAGAATGAATTACAGTAGTCAAGCCTAGAGTTAACCAGTATATGTATCAATGTTTTAAGGTCATTTATCTCTAGGAATGGACATAGACATATCAACCGAAGCTGATAAAATGTGCTCCTGGCTACTGCCTCAACCTGAGAAACCAGAGAGAGTTTGAAATCCAGACACACTCTCAGACTATGAGGGTGTATATGAAGGCTGGCAAAAGATCCTCGGGTTTGGTCTACTGTGTCAAATGATGCCCTTGTACTCATAGACCTGGGCCAAGCAGTCCAGGAAGTCCGCACACACTCCGGCCCCTGTGTCAGCTTGCCAGCCAGGAATTAGCCCTTGCTTGCTGGGGATTAGCCCTCTCATGAGAGGGCCAGTCCACTGGGGAGAACCAGAAACACCATGAGCTTTGGGTCTCTGTTGGGTTGCACTCTGTTGAGGAAGGCCATCTAAATATAGGGCCCCCCACAGATGTGGAGCTCCCGGTATCTCTGGTCAATTATAGAACTCATACTCCATACCTTCCCCTCTCCACTCAACCTGCAACTCCATGTGTCCGAGCAGTTTTGGGTGGGCAGAGTTGGGAAAGTGTGGGGATAAATCCCACAGCCACAGACAGACAGACCAGGCTGGGAGCAACATTGCAGTGTATGTAAATTGGCTGCTGCCTGGCATCTCAGAGCAGAGCACCTGCAGATTAGAGTAATCTTTGGCAAGCCAGGTGGCTGTGTGGGACAAAAAACCCACCAACCCATGGATATGTGTTGCAGGGAGACCAGACTGTTACATGGAAGCACTTGGACTACTGGTTTGTTGCCAGGACAGGGGAAGGTGTTTCCAGGGAAGGTGCTGCCTTCCCCAGAACTTGCATGGATCTTGTAACTGAGCTAGGTGACAACAGCTCTCTGGCCCGCATGTGTGTCTCAATGGCCAGGCACTCTCATAAGAGAGCGGTCCTTGGGAGAAGGAAAAGTGCATCTATTGCACATGTTGCTATCACTCTGGCCCCTCGAGACCATCCCTGATTCCCTTTGGAAGGCTTCATTCATAAATTATGGCAGAGACTGCATGCTTGCACCCAAGGAGAAGGGGCTGGACCACCCTTCACCTACAAACTGGTACAAAAAATGGAACAGAACCAATGAAGCAACCTAGTAGCTTTCCTTTAACTTAAACATTGGCTTATGCTAGTCATAGAGGCTATTCACATGATGGGAGAAATTAGGGCTAGCGGAGAACCACTCGAGCCCAGTGGTTCTTAAGCGGGTAACCTGCTAAACTACCCCTGCCCTTAAACCAGGTTTACGGAGCGAGTGCAAAACCCAGTTTTTTTAATTGTGCGGCCCTCAAACTCCCAAGCCCCTGCCAGCTCTGTGATGGAGCCGGCAGTCGTGTGGGCAGCCGCTGCAGCCGCCTGGAGTGGACTGACTGCTAGTCTGAAGGGAGAACAGGCTAAGCCCACTGCTCTCCCTGCTAACCCGCTCCAGGGTGGCTCCCACTGATCATGGGAACTGCCGCATAGTATATTTTCCTCACCAGGCTGGAGAGAGAGAGAGAGAGAGAGAGAGAGAGAGAGAGAGAGAGAGAGAGTTGAGGCCACTCCTCTATGCAGCTGGAGGGAGCAGAACCACCCAAAGGAACATTTAAAGAAAAAGACACTGTCCAAGCATCCAGAGAAATCAATGACTTGTTGCCCAACCTGACAGCACACGCAACACCTTTGAAAGGATGCCTTGCTGGGCAGCCACGTTTGATCAGTGTGTTATTAATGAGAGGGTTCCTTGTGCATGTGCCCTCTCCCCTTCCCTGGATGGAAGCTGTCAAAATGTTTTGTATGGTAATTTCAATTACAGGTCCTGCATGCCGGGCAATGCGCCAAGCTGTGCATTGCAGGTTGCTAAAGTAATCCAAGCAAATGGACAGAGGCAGACATTAGATTTGTGGGGATACATGTCATCTCTTTATATGATTAGACAACAGAAAGGTTTCCACAGCCAGAGTTTCCACAGGTTTATGCATGGAATCGGCACATTGGTATTTCTGCCAAGTGATGTGGTATCACTCCCCTTGCATGTGTGCCCTTTGCTGGGAAGCAACAGAGTTGCTCTGTTTCTGGTGTCACTAGGGTGCCATAACTTTATGCACATATTTCTGCAGTCCTGAATTGCTGCAGTCCTCTTTTGCTGTACCCATCTTTCCATCCCATTCTTTTTGTGCTGAGCATAAGACACAGTGGAAAGCAGACTTTCTCCTATGTGGTTCTCCCCTTTAAAATGCATTGAGGCCATGGACTCAGCATCCCTGTTGCCTGGAGTGGGGAGAAGCTGGAGGGTGGGACGCCAGCTCTGAGAACTGGCAAGAACTGATGCATTTATTGGGTGCTCTGAGCTGGCCTCACGATGGTAGTGAGAAGAACTTGTGTACAAACCCAGGTTACACAGGCAGCAGAGTTCGGACAACACAAAGCTGCCTGAGATTTCAACAGAGAAACTCAATACAAACCAAAGGATCAAATTCAGGTTTGGGGTTAAAAGCTGACTAGTGGTTGGATGACAAAACCACAGTTTCACACATTCCAGTGACCACAAACCCGAACCTCTACGATGTTTAGTTCCTGTTTGGCATTATGTCCAAATGCGGCCTAAGTGTTCCCTGACAAAACCACACATAGAAACGAAGATATTTCTAAGGAATTAGTGAAGGGCCCCTATCTAAGCTCTTTTTATTTCTTTTGAAATTGCTCAGATATTTTTCCTGAGTAGAAAGTTCCAAATTCACCTCAGAATTTCATTCTGAGCAAAACAATGTAAAGGTGTGCAAAAATGCCTGAATGTTGCTCATCTTTACTGGAATTCTTTTTGCTTCCACAAAAATTCTTTGGATGTTTTACTTAAGCAGAGATAGCTACATTACTCTCAAACGTTTACCTTAGGCACTATTTCTTGGCAACTCTAATTATTGTACTTGTTCTGGTAAGCTATTTTTATTCCTTTACTTCCTCTTTATATTGCATTTTATTTCCTCTATTGGCATATTTGTAATTCTCTTCCTAATAATGAACTACTACTCTTCCATTGCCATCTGGCTGTTCTCTAGTCTGTCAGCACTCATATTCAGCACTGGAGGTCAGACCCTTGGACCTCTTACCCACCACCACTAAGGAGAAGCAGCAACAGCCACAACCACCCTCTCTGGTCAGCAGTTATGTGGTCACCCTGTGAGGGTTTGAGTTTTTCCACTGTGCCTTTTTTGTGGCACTAATACTAGAGATTGTCTTGCAAATCTCCTGAATATGGAGCAGGCCCTGTCTGCATTATTTTTTTCACCCAATTCCATTTTCCCCAGAGGTTGCAAGTCTAGGAAAAAGAATTTAAGAAAACAGGGCTGGGTGGCATCAGGGATTAGTATCACTGGGTAGCTTTTTAGGGTCAAATGCTGATCCTTGAGACCACTGCTGTGCCCACAGATTTTATGTGGTGATGGTAAAATAACTCTCTTGGCCCCACTCCACACACCCCCACCACAGGTATGAAGACAGTTTTCTGAGGATTTTCTGAAACCTGGGTTTGCCTCTCTCCACAAATAACATTATTAATATTGTTGGCATGTTGAAACTGTAGGGGAAGAATGCCGGTTCAGTCCCCTTCCATTCTCTTCTCTCTCTATGTGTATCCAAAAACAGTGTGAAACTGACCCAGGTTCTTTATTTCACTATTCAGGTGCTCTATTATTTCAAGGCTGTCCTCTCTATTTTCATAGCAAATTATCAGATCATCTACGGAAGTAAGTATATAGGTCCGTCTGTTGCCTTTGAGCCTCGAGTACAGGCAAGAGTCAGCCTTTCCTTGGGTAAATCCCTCATTGACTAGCAACTGGCTTAATTTGACATTGCAGGCTCTTGCAGCCTGCTTTGGTCCATAAATACTTTTCTGCAGCTTACATACAATTTTTCTTTACCGGGTTCCACAAATCCTGGAGGCTGCTCCATGTAAATATCTTCTTTGACGTCTCCATGAAGAAATGCAGTTTTCACATCTATGTGATCCACTTGTATTCTCTTTGCTGCTGCAATGCTTGGGAGAGAGGTGTGTTTTACAATGAGAGCAAATGTCTCATCATAATCTTCCCCATATATTTGCAAGAATCCCTTTGCTACCAGTCTCACTTTGTAACGCTGGACATTTCCTTCTGCATTTTGCTTAATTTTAAAAATCCACTTGCACAGTCTCCCTTCCCTCAGGTAGCTCTGTAAGTGTCCTTGTGTTATTTTTGTGCAATGATTCCATTTCTTCTTTCACAGCTGAAAGCTCTTCCTAGCAGTGGTACGCCACCCAGCACCTGACATCGGAGGATTGGCTCCATCACTCAGCTGGCTGAAGCCATTTCCATGGCCAGCTGAGTGGTGGAGCTGATCCTCCGCTGCAGCAGGTCCTGGGCAATGTGCTGCTGTAGGGGAAAGCTTTCGGCTGCAGCAGTACGGGAGGTAAGCACCAACTAATTTACCCTTAAAGGTGTCTCCCACCACCCACCCAGCTGCGCCCGCACCAGTCATCACTGCAGTAACCTATACTATCAACATAATACCAGCCCATTCAATAGCTGTAAGTTTAAAATACTGAGCCTCTTTTCATGGTCCATGAGGCGGGCTAGAGGGCAGTCTGAGGGGAAGGCACATTAAACTTGCCTTCCCCACAGCCGACCGCAGCGGCGTTGCTGGGCGCGCTCCCCGCGCTCCTGCACACCAGGTCAGCAGGGAGGGTCGGGGGCCAGGATGTGTTGTCCCAGCCCCCAGAACTACCAGGATGCAGCTCATAAGTGCGTGGTGCATCATGGGGCTCCCCACAGTGTGGCAGCTGCCACACAATAGGAGAAAAATGAGGTTAAGGGAGTGCTCTTTCCATTAACCTTGTTTTATATGGTGGCTATTTAGGTGGGTTTGCCACCATGGAGCTGCCGGGATCAACCAGCATTGACACAGGTTCACACGTGTGTGCAAAAGCTGGCTGGGCTCCTTTAGTCTGGTTTTGCACGCACATATGAATAGCCTCACTATCATAACCGTAGCCACTAAAAGCCAGCACAAACAATGCAGATCTTTCTTCAGGTCTAGAAAATGCTTATTCTTGTAATCTGGTAGGGTTTTAGTGCAAGGGAATTCCATAATGACTGGGCAGCCAAAAAGAGTGCTTCTCTGTACACCCATGCTGTAAAACTCTGGCCAATCAGGAACATATTCTGACATGATAATGGTAGAGATGCGCATTTCTTTCAGACTAGCTCATGCTCTGAAATAAATCACCCCTCTTCAGAGCCACTTTGGAGGAATTCCTGAATGAATGAGGTCCCCCTGAAGTACTCTGAACTGAAGCAGAGCTATTCAAAGCCTTTCTGAGCTGATTCGGATGACTGGCTGCTTTGTTTGGCCTCACTGCCATTTATATTAGACTTACTCTAACTGCCTGTAGCCTTGACTTCTGTATGTGAAAGGTGACTTCCAAGTAGTTAGAACAAGGAGGGGGGAGTTACTCAAGGGACAATATGATTGTCAACTCTGAACTGTAAATGAGGCATATGGCAGCTTAAGGAAAGCAGCTAATTGGTACTTCTTTTGATTCTCCTCCAATCAGTGCCATCCTTGGGAAAGAGTTTTTGAAATGTGAGAACCTAGGTGTTGGGCAGCTGGTTTTTCTGTCCTGTGTGAATTGTGCCTTGTAGTGAATACTTGCAGGAACTCCTTAAATGCTATTTGCAATTGATTAGCAGAAAGGAAGCAATTATGTCTGGGCTTGCATTAATTTCACGTTAAGCCAGGACTATAAACCCTGGACAGAGAGGCCAACATGATGTGCAGGTGTTTGGTTGCCAGAACACTCTGCCATGAGGCAGCTGTGAACTCATAATTGGCCCAGACACTGCTCAGAACGAATAGGGAAAGCTGTGGTGGTATTAATTGCACAACCACTCATTCTGAACACAGCATCGAGGCTGCTCATTAGTCTATAGCAACCCTAGGGGGAGGGTTCCAGCAATGGAACGGCTGTCTATCATGTAGTCCAGTCATTTTAGGTCTTTTTTTTTTTTTTTTTTTTTTGGTTGGGGGATCCCATAAATCAGCACAGATGTTGAGGACACTGTTGTAAGAAACAAACTAAAAGTCCTGATCATTACGACTTGAGCTTTGGCTGCCATCTTGGAAAAATGGCCACCAAAAATCCTTTATTGTATATATCACTCAAACCATTGCTCTGATGGGAAAATGTTAAAAACAAAAAATGCAGAGCATCAAATTATCTATAAAAATGTCATGTGCAATGTAGATTTCAACCAACTGCTTTGAGATTTTTTTCAATTAAACAACTCTCATGACCCCACTTTCACTTTTTCACACTCTCAATTACTATGAATATGAGGAAGTAATCAATTTAGCACACTTCACCTTATGAAGACAAACCTCAGAATTCACCAAAATTCACCCCTCTGCCCAATCACTCTGAAATTGGGGACGGGTGGTAGCCTCCACCCATTAGGCACAATCTACCAGCCCACCCCACTCCTTTGGGGCAGATCCACTTTCTGCCCCCAATCTGCCCCAAAGACACCAAAACTTCAAATATTCCCAAAATATCAGCCCTCTGCCCAATCCCCCTGAAATTGGGGTGGTAGCCTCCACCCATTAGGCACTACCACCCCACCCCACTCTTTTGGGGCAGATCCACTTTCTGCCCCCAAACTACCCCAAAGTCACTAAAACTTCAAAAATTCTCAAAAAATCAGCCCTTTGTCCAATCCCCCTGAAATTGGGGTGGTAGCCTCCACCCATTAGGCACTACCACCCCACCCTACTCCTTTTGCCCAGATCCCATGCTATTCCCCCAAACTGCCCCAAAGTCACTAAAATTTCAAAAATTCCCCAAAAATCAGCCCTTTGCCCAATTCCCCTGAAATTGGGGTGGTAGACTCCACCCATTGGGCACTACCACCCCACCCCAAAATTTTGCCCCTGGGCCCCTTTCCCCCCCAAATTGATTCAGATTTGGATTCGGATTAAGTCCGAATCCGAACCATATCAAGGGTGATTCGGGTGGCCCATATTTGGGCACAAAACAGAACAGGCGTGATTCGGTTCGGGTCCCGAACCGAATCACCGAATACCTGAATTGCACACCCCTAGTTATGATGCTGTGTATACAGTTTTGCATTTACGCAACTCAAAGAAAACTGGGGTTGAACCTGAAAATCTGCTTAATGACACTTGATCAACCTTTGTATATGAAGGCTCAAGGCATTATTTCCATGTGCAATGAAGACTCATCCTTATCAAAGTTGTGGTTACACTTGGCGGTTTTCATCTTCTGATATCATTCATCAGCTAAAATTGTTAAATCTTAGAAAGAAGTGGATTGAAAGAGATCTTGAGCACTATTTATACACCCAAGAGCTTCGGAAAAAGGTTGCCAAGCCGTGCTTTTGGGAGGGGCATAAAAAGCCCCTTTCTCATTCACACAGAACTTACAATTATTATGTTAGAGGATGAACATCATAGGAACATAGGAAGCTGCCTTCTACTGCGTCAGACCCTTGGTCCATCTAGTTCAGTACTAGATGTTTGCACAGACTGCCAACAGCTTCTCCAAGGTTACAGGCAGGAGTCTCTCCCAGTCCTATGTTGGAGATGAGAAGGAGGTGCTCTTCTCAGAGCTGCCGAATCCCCTAAAGGGAGTGTCTTACATTACTCACATGTAGTTTCCCATTGAAATGCAAACTAGGGTAGACCCTGCTTAGCAAAGGGGACAATTCATGTTTACTACTATAAGGCCACTCTCCTTTGAACATTGTGAGATGATTCAAGAAATCCTTCATGATTTCAGTGGAAGTCCCCCTTCCTTTGAATCAGTAAATAATGAACCTGCACTGAGAAGGATTGCAGAAAAATTCAAAGGGCAACTGCAAAAGCTGGAAAGAATAAGAGCCACTGCAAAGCTGTGGATTCACTACTTTTGCATGGTTACTATTTTGAAGTACTTAATCCATGCAGAAAGAATGGACAATTGTAACCTGCATATTAGTTGTGTGCAAGATATGCTTCCATATTTTCACACCAGTGGCCACTTCCCACATGCAAAATCATGCCAACTGTATTTACAAGACATGTAGAGATGTGTGAAATGTTTTGGGTACAGAAGAATCTGTACCCAAATCTGCCTGTTTTGGGCGATTTGTGCACAAAACAAATCACCCCCTGCAAGTCCGGAAAGATTAGGCTCCAAAACAAATTGCCCACATTTCAGAGCTGAATGTTCTGTTGTTTCGGACCTCCATTTTGTGGCAATCTCTGTGTATTCTCCATTTTGTGTTTGACATCGATTTGAATTTCCCTCCCTTCCAGGCTTCAGATTGGTGAACAAAAGCATGGGCTGATCTGCTGATGAATCTCTCCTTGTTCCAGATTGGATCTTTTGGCTCTTGCAAGTGCTAAATGACCCCGCATTGGCCAGGGGAAAGTCGAAGAAGGGGCAAGGGTGGGGGGAGTTCAAGGAGGGATTTTCAAAGAGATTTAAAGCGGCAGCAGCCAGCATTCTGCCTTTCTGCCTCATGAGATGAGAGAGAGAGAGAGAGAGAGACTGAGCTTTGCTTTGCTTTGCCTTGCTGCCTATTGTTCTGCCTTGCCAGCCTGCCTTGCCACCAGTCTGCCAGTGCCTGTGCCTGTCCCTGCTGCATGCTAGAATAGAATGGATTCTCTGCTGCATTGCGTTTTTGTTACTGCTCCTGATTCAGGAATAGAGAAGAAATAAGGATTCTATCTTTTCTCACCCCCTTCCTGCTGCTGAGAGAATCACTGCCTACCTGTGCCTGCTGTCTGTGCCAGCCACCCGTCCAAGAGCACCTGTGGCCACTGGCAACATGGCCAGCCAGCCACCCCTTTCCCTCCCAGATTTTCCAGGCTTTTGCCCCAGCCCCACCCATCTGAAGACTGAAGCAGAGTGAAGAAGAAAGAGTAGACTCACAGATACCAGACCACAGAAGAAGAATACTGGACGCAACATGGGTGAAGCCTTAGACTGAGTGAGTACCCATTTAACACACACAGCCACACACACACCATACACAGACACGTCTCTGGAACTGTGTATTCTTGGTATGTGTTTTTCCTGTTTGGAGGGAGGTTTTGGGTTGCAATTGAATTTAAAAAGTTGTGTATTGTTTAGTTTAGAAGAAGTTTAAATAGGGTTTCTGTCTGTGGGAGGGATCCCCGTTAGCTAGTACTAGTAGGTGGTTAGAAGGGTAGCATAGCCTCGTGGTTTAAAAAAAACAATTCTAACTTGGCAAAGAGGCACCTTTTAACATGGTGATTCTCTTTATTTAGCAGGGGTACAGTAACTGGCCCTATCCACCTCCAGCACAGTACCTCCAGTGACTGTTGCTGGTGTCTATCTTATGTTTCCTTTTAGATTGTGAGCCCTCTGGGGACAGGGATCCATCTTATTTATTTATTATTTCTCTGTGCCAACTGCCCAGAGCCATTTTTGGAAGGGCGGTATAGAAATTGAATAAATAAATCGATTCAGATTCAGAAAATTCAGGTACAAATTGAATCTGGGGTGATTCAGCGGGGGTCAGATTCGGACCCAAAACAAATTGGGGGCATTTCGATTTGGGTACAAATCAAAATGAAAAAATTGATTCGTGCACATCCCTACATGTTACACCTTGAAGCAAAAATGGACAAGGAGGAGTTTGTGAACAATGGGTATGTCACAAAAAAGTTTCATAAAAGAAGTTTGTGAACAATGGATATTTCATGATCAGGAGGGCAGACATGTTTTGGGGAGGAATTTGGTCTGAATTTGGTCTGAACCTTCGAACAAACATTGATGTGTTCTATGAAAAGTTCAGGAGGACTTACTCATGGAAGAGGAATGTCAGAAAGTGTGTTGAGTAAGTTGATTCTAGGAATGCCTGCTGCTCATAGTGTATGTGACAGTTCAGAAGGGTTCTGTGATGTAAACTTTGGTACTATGGAACATCATGTTGATTTAAGGAAATTGTGCATAGCCAAAGATGATGCAGACATTCAGAAACCTGTTCAGTGGTTCATAGCTCATTCTCCTTTTCCAGTTTTCCTGAACTTTGGGGTTGGAAAACATCCACCACAAGCCTTACTCCCATTCCAGTGCTATAGCCACCCACTCCAGACGCTGCAATTTTTTCATGTAATTGCTCTAAAGGATTTGCGATGTTGATTGAAATGAACATTGAACACCACATTTGTGTAGAAAACTTGATGCTCTACAATTTTTGTTGTTAATATTTTTTCGTCGTAGCAACAGTTTGAGATATATATGCAAAAATGGTTTTTAGTAGCCATTTTCTGAAGATGGTGGCCAAAGCTCAAATCGTAATTATCAGTGCTTTTACTATGTTACTTACAACAGTGTCCTCAACATTTGTTCCAATTTTCACATGCACACACCTGGTTATTTCCTTAAAAATGACATAAAATGACTGGACTATCGCCTAAGGTAAGCCTGCATTTCCTGTGATTTTGTGGCAAACAAGGAGAAAACAACATAATTGCAAGTTCTAATACAATTATTGTGTATAACTTCCAAGCCCCTGCATTCATGTTTCTGAATTTTTTTGCAAATGTTACCTTAGTGCATGATTACATTTCCTGTCAGTTTCATTCAAACTGGCCACAAAAATACATGACTGACAAAACTAGCAGAATCTTTAAAAAATGATCAAAATTCAGTTGTTCCTAGAAGGAAAACCTAGCACCTATTTGGAAATTTAGTAAGTTTCATTTTCTTTTGAAAGGCTTCCATCCTTGCAAATTGCAAGGATTTTAAAACAAATGTTAAAAATTGCAATGAATTGGAATCTGCCCACTGAAATCAATGGGAAATGATTTTAAAAATTGATATTGAAACAATGTCACTGTCCAAATTGGGTACAAAACAAAGCAAATGGTTAAAACAAGTAAACAAAATAAATCAAGCTACCAAATGAAGCAACAGGGGGAAAGAAACAATTATTATTGCACATCCCAGGAGCATAGCCCTCATGTGTACTATGCATATTAACCTGAATATGGGAAAAGAGGAAATAGAAGCATATGAGTTATACACAGTACAAGGGATGTGCACGAATTGATTTTTTAAAATTCGATTTGTACCTGAATTGAATAACCCCTGATTTGTTTTGGGTTCGAATTTGGCCAGCTAGCACAGGGGTGATTTGTTTTTGGTACAATTGTTTTGTACCCAAATTGATTTGCACAGACAGCAGGCACAGACAGTGATTCTCTCAGCAACAGGAAAGGGGTGGGGAAAAATATTTTCTCTTTTCCTCAATCAGGAAAGCAGGAACAAAAAGCAGAGAAACAGGCAGCAGGCAGGCAAGGCAAAGCAAAGTTCCTCTCTCTCTCTCTCTCTCTCTCTCTCTCTCTCTCTCTCTCTCTCTCTATCTATCTATCTATCTATCTCTATCTCTCTCTCTCTCTCCACCCACAAGGCAGAATGGTAGCTGGCTGGCTCCTTAAGTACATTTGAAATTCCCTCCTTCAAATACCACTCACCCTTGTCCCTTCTTTGATTCTTCCCCTAGGCAATGTGGGGTCAGTCACCCCTGGCAACACACTATTTGAATGGAAATGAGCCAATCTGGAAAAAGGGGGACTCACCAGCCAATCTTTGCACACTGTAAGTCACCAATCTGAAGCTTAGGAAGGCGGGATTTTCAAAAAGATTTCCTGACACAAAGTGGACACAGCAAGAGAGAACACCACAAAATGGAGGTCTGAATCTACAAATCTTTCAGATCCAAAATCTGGGTGAGTTCTTTTGTACAGAAATTTATTATCATTTATTTATTATTTTATTATATAGCCCTTCCAAAATGGCTCAAGGCGATTTACAACAGAATAAAAGCAATTAAAACCAGTTAACAATTAAAATCAAAACTATAAAAACATAATAAAACCAATTAAACATTCAAACAGCTAAAAAACCTTGGAAAATCAGGGCAAACATTTAAAACAGTTTACAGCAGTTTAAAAACCCTGAAAGGCCAGGCCAAACAGATAGGTTTTAAGGGCTCTCCTGAAACACAACAATGAACTCAAATTACGGATTTCTACTGAGAGTGCATTCCATATCCCAGGAGCGGCTACAGAGAAGGCCCGCCTCTGAGTCGCCACCAGATGAATTGGTGGTAACTGGAAATGGACCTCCTCCGATGACCTTAACATGCGGTGGGGATCATGCAGAAGAAGGCGCTCTCTAAGATAACTCGGACATAAGCCATTCAGGGCTTAAAACATAATAACCAGCACTTTGTATTTTGCCCTGAAACATGTCGGGAGCCAGTGTAACTGTTTCAAGACAGGCATAATATGGTTTCTCCAGGTTGCCCCAGAGACCAATCTGACTGCCACATTTTGAACTAACCGAAGTTTCCTAACTATGTACACAGGCAGCCCCACGTAGAGCGCATTTCAATAGTCAAGCCTGGAGGATACCAGCTGATGCTCCACTGTTTTAAGGTCATCCTCTTCAAGGAATGGGCACAGCTGTCGAGTCAGCCGGAGCTCATAGAAAGCATGCCTGGCCATGGCCTCCACCTGAGATACCAGTGTGAGGCCGGAGTCCAGGAGTACTCCCGCTGCTATTTCTGGGGGAGTGTAACCCCATCTAGCACAGGAAGATCTTGCTCACCCCTCATATCCTGAGCCTCCACAATGAGCACCTCCGTCTTGCTTGGATTCAGCTTCAATTTGTTATCTTTCATCAAGCCCATTACTGCCTGTAGGCAGGCATTTAGAGAACAAGTGACATTTCGTGAAGAGGAAAAGGAAAAGTAGACTTGAGTGTCCTCAGCATACTGATAACACCCAGTACCAAATTTCCTGATGACCTCACCCAGTGGTTTCATGTAGATATTGAAAAGCATTGGTGACAGAATGGAGCCCTGAGGGACTCCATATAACAGCTCCCGTTTTGAGGGGCAACTGTCACTGAGCTCCACCAGCTGAAATCTACCTGAGGGATAGGAGTGGAACCACTGCAAAACAGTGCCCCCTATCCCCAACTCCCCCAGGTGATCCAGGAGGATACCATGGACAATGGTATCGAATGTCACCGAGACATCCAGAAGAACCAGCAGGGTCACACTCCCTCTGAACATAGGAAGCTGCCATATGCTGAGTCTATCTAGACCATTGGTCTATCTAGCTCAGTGTTGTCTTCACAGACTGGCAGTGGCTTCTCCAAAGATGCCGGCAGAAATCTCTCTCAGCCCTCTCTCTGGTAAAGGTCATCCATTAGGCCAACCAAGCCTATCTCATCCCCATAGCCAGCTCTAAAGCCAATTTGAAATGGGTCTGTATAATCTGTTTCCTCCAAAACTGCCTGGAGCTGGTTGGTCACTACCCTCTCAATCACCTTGCGCAACCAAGTGAGATTGGAGATTGGCCTGTAACTATCTATCACTAAGGGGTCCAGGGAAGGCTTCTTTAAGAGTGGTCTAACCATTGCCTCCTAGGAGGCACTCTACCCACCCTCAGCAATGCATTAATAGTATTAACTAGGCCACCTCCCCAAACCTCCCTGCTAGACAGAAGCAGCAAAGTCGGGCAAGGATCCAAAGAACAGGTGGTAGGCCACACCGCCCCAAGCAGCTTGTCCACATCTTCAGGAGTCACAGAATGAAACTGATCCAACCTAATCCTGCAAGAAGGATTGCTGGACACCTCCTCCATAGACCTTGCAGAAATAGTGGAGTCCAAGTCGGCCCGAATACAGGAGGTCTTGTTTGTAAAGAACCCATTATAAGCATCATGACAGAATGACCCCAGGGACTGATTTGAAGTAGAAGGAGCAGAGAAAAAACTCTTCAGAACCCGGGATAGCTCTGCTGAGCATGAACCTGCAACCGCAATGCGTGCAGACCAAAATATAATTTTTGCACACTGTCACAGCATAAGTCTTCAAATGGTTGCATGCTGCATCCTGTCAGATTTGAACTGACTTCTCCTCCACTTGTACTCTAGTCACCTACCCAGTTGCTTCAGCCCCTGCAACTCCTCAGTTTACCAAGGGGCCATTTTTGAAGCAGGTTCGAAGGGACTCTTAGGAGCAATCATGTCTACTGCCCTGAGGAGTTCCCTGTTGCAGGTTTCCACCAGGGCATTGACAGAATCACTAGCCACACCAACATCAAAATCCTCCAAGGCCTTTTGGAATCTTACTGGGTCCACCAGGCTTTTCAGTCGGACCATCCTAAAAGGTCCACCACCCCTGCAGGGGTGGATAGTGGCTGTGAAACCAACCTTAACCAGGTAGTTGTCCATCCATGACAATGGGGAAACCACCGGATCCCCCACCCACGGAACACCCCCCTGATATGAACAAAAGACCAAATCAAGTGCGTGGCTGGCAACATGAGTTGGTTCAGAAACTAATTGGGATAGGCCCATAGTTGTCATGGCTACTATGAACTGCTGAGCCGCACCAGACAAGCTAGCCCCAAAGTGAATGTTGGAGTCCCCCAGCACCAAAAGTCTAGGAGACTCCAACACCAACCAGCTCCATCAGCTCAGTTAGGGAATCAGGTGGTCAGCAGGGTGGACTGTACATCAACAATTTATCCCTAATCCCCAACCCCAAAAATATGCACTCACTATAAGTCAACTGTCTCACAGGGACCCTGGTAAGGGAAATGGCATTCTTATGGACCACAGCCGCTCCACCCCCACCCCCACCCACTTCCCCTAGGCTGCTCCACGACAGAGTAATCTAGAGGAAGAAGCTAAGCCCACACTGGACCACTTGTCTCCCCCAACCAGGTCTCAGTTATACATGCCAGGTCAGCTCCCTCATCCATGATCAAACCATGGACAATTTCGGACTTATTCTGATCTGGCCTGGCATTGCAGTGGAGCAAGGCCAGACTCTATGAGTCATTGGAGCTGCTCTCCAAGGCCTGAAGATGGACAAAGCAGTTGAAAGTGGAAACAGTTACTAAATTACTGATTTGCCTTCCCCTGTAATGGCCAGCTGCTCTGCCAGCACCAATTCTTCTATTTCCTACCACTACAGTAATAGCTGCCCCAGAACTGCCGGGTGCACCCCCAGCACCATCCCACTCAAGAGAGCCCAAACACATACCTGCAAAAGGCCTGACACAACCCAACCCTCACCAGCCCTCAGCCCCATCCTTGAAAGCCCAGTCCCAAAGGCTGGCCCCCTTTGGTGGCTGGCTACAGGCAGACCAACGGCCACGCTGATGGCTACGCCTTTGGCGAGCCTCCTTGTTTTTAAGCCTGCAAACCCTGGAAGCCACTCCTTCACAAGCAGCTCCCAGGACAAGCGACAGGTGGTGCAGTTCAGTCTGGGAGGCTGGCAGCCAGCCAGCTGGAATTTGGCAACAGATGAGCTGACAGCCTGGAGATTCCACAGGAGACAAAGGGGCCAGTTGGTGAGTCCTGGCAAGGCAGGTGGAATGGCCTTGCACCCTGAGTTATCTTCCCAGCTTTGTACTCAAATTGATTTGCACATCCCTAAACAGCACTACACTTGTATACTCTGTAACCAATCCTCTGCATTTAGCACTTGTCTACAAAGCCAAGTGCTGAACACAGGAGCCCTGCTTGAACATTCAAAAAAGCAAGAAAGCAGGGGAGACCTTTCCTCCCACCCCCAATGCTGAAAGTGGGTCTGAAGTCCCATTCTGGTGCATCACTCAGCCCTTCCACCTTGCCACTCATAGTTACAGCATTTTGAACTAACAGAAGTTTCTGAATTGCTTACAAAGGTAGCCCTACGTATATCAAATTATAGTCGTCCAACCTGGAGGTTGCCAGCTGGTGCACCACTGTTTCCGGTAATTTTCCTCAAAGAATAGGGGGAGTTGTCAAATCATTTGCAGCTGATAAGAAGCGCTCCTGGTCACAGCCTCAACCTGAGGCAACAGGGTGAGACCTGGGTCCAAGAGTGCTCCCAAGCTACAAATATGTTCTTTCTGGGGGAGTGTAACCTAATCCAGAACAAGAGGTTCTATCCCATCTTGCAGATTATTGTTGGAAGGTGCCCCAAAATGAGCACCTCCATCTTGCTTGGATTCAGCTTCATTTTTTTATTCCACATCCAGCCTACTACTGCCTAACGCTACTACTACACTACTACTACTGCCTATCCCACATCCAGCCTACTACTGCCTGGGGGCAGTAATGGGCTAGATGAGGGATAAAAAACCGTAAGTTGAATCCAAATAAGACAAGACCTGAGAGATGGTTTAGATATGCCTGTTCTGGATGGGGTTACACTCCCCTTGAAATATCAGATATGTAGCTTGGAAGTGCTCCTGGACCAAAGGCTCTCCCTGGTTTCTCAGGTTGAGGTGGTGAACAGGAGCATTTTTTAATCAGCTTTGGCTGATACGTCAACTATTTCCATTTCTAGAGGCAAATGACCTTAAAACAGTGGTACAGATGCTGGTAACCTCCAGGCTTGACTACTGTAATGTGCTCTATGTGGGGCTGCCTTTGTATGTAGTCTGCGAACTACAATTGGTACAGAATGCCACAGCCAGATTGGTCTCTGGGATAACATGAAGGGACCACATAACGTCTGTTTTGAAAGAACTGCATCGGCTGCCAATATGTTTCCCGTTGAAATACAAAGTGCTGGTTCTTACCTCTAAAGCCATTGACAGTTTAGGTCCAGGCTATTTAAGAGAACACCTCCTTTGTCATAAACCCTGCCACCTGTTACGATCTTCTGGAGAGGTCCACTTACAGATGCCACCAGCTCATTTGGTGGTGACCCATGACTGGGCTTTCTCTGTGGCTGCCCCAGGGCTTTGGAACGTGCTCCCTACTGAAATAAGAGCATCGCCTTCTCTGTTTGCTTTCAGGAAGAACCTCAAAATTCCTGTTTTTGCAGGCTTTTAATTAGAATTTTAATAATCTTAAAAACTTTTTAAAATATCTATTTTATTGTATTGTATTTTAATCTGTAACATTTAAATATTTTAAATTTTGTACACCCCCTAGAGATATACCTATCAGGTGGTATAGAATTTTTTTTAAAAAAAACCTTTATAAAACATAGAGAAGGTGACTTAGACATGTAGGATTCAGAAATTTTAAAGGACTTTTACATTTACAACCTAGCTTCTTGAATTGTTTTTTGGAGCCAATAATACCAGGAGGAGCATTCATGTTCTGTGTGCTCTGCAATAGCACAAACACATTAAGATTTCACCTGCAGCCTTCTATACCCACTACAGCTTCAACATATTTAATCTGTATACTTTATGAAGCTTTCATTTATGAGAGAACACATGTAATATTTACAAAAAATACGGTCTAAAATCATATTTGGCAGTTAAGGGGAACTTACTGTTACTTCAGGGGGTAAATTTGGGGGTATTTCTACATTTTAAAAATAACTTCTGACTCTTATTAATATAATATTTCAAAGTCTGCACGGGAAGGGATGAGTTGACTCATGTTGTTCATAAGGGAATACAGCTAAGAAAAGTGTGCAAACCATCCTCTTTGAAATCTGAAATCAACATGAGATCAAAATCTAAATGT
Organism: Hemicordylus capensis; assembly: GCF_027244095.1. Taxonomy (NCBI): domain Eukaryota; kingdom Metazoa; phylum Chordata; class Lepidosauria; order Squamata; family Cordylidae; genus Hemicordylus; species Hemicordylus capensis. The sequence continues at coordinate 54,633,524 of NC_069661.1, forward strand.
ATCACATCTTAAAATTGCTACTGGGTGTACTGAGAAGTTAAGTGCAGCAGTATTTCTTCCTGAAAAGCATGCAGCTTTTTGTCATCCAATTTCTCTGCACAGCAAGAGAAATGCAGCTGGCTACCATTTACTTTTTTAAAATAAAGCCATTTTAGATGCCAACTCTTAGAGGACTAGACCATGGCTTTTCTCAGTCTCATGCTCTCTTCTGGGGCAACCCCTGCTTACTGCTAACTTGGCAAAGAGGCACATTTTAACATGGTGATTCTCTTTATTTAGCAGGGGGAGAGTAACTGGCCCTATCCACCCCCAGCACAGTACCTCCGGTGACTGTTGCTGGTTTGTATGTCATGTTTCTTTTTAGATTGTGAGCCCTTTGGGGATAGGGATCCATCTTATTTATTTGTTATTTCTTTGTGTAAACCACCCTGAGCCATTTTTGGAAGGGCGGTATAGAAATCAAAATAAGGAGGAGGAGGAGGAGGAGGAGGAGGAGGAGGAGGAGGAGGAGGAGGAGGAGGTAGCAGGGATGATACACTGGAACATCTGCAAAAAATACAAGCTACCTATAGCCAAAAATTGGTGGGACCATAACATTGAAAAAGTGGTAGAAAATGAAGATGCAAAAATATTATGGGACTTCCAACTACAAACAGACTAACATCTGCCACACAATACACCAGATAGAACTGTAGTCGAGAAGAAAGAAAAACAAGTTAAAATAATCGACATAGCAATATCAGGGGATAGCAGAATAGAAGAAAAAGAAATAGAAAAAATCACAAAATACAAAGATCTAAAATTGAAATTGAAAGGCTGTGGCAGAAAAAGATCAAAATAATCCCAGTGCTAATTGGTAGGGATGTGCCCAAATAGGCTTCGGCACCGGCGGGGGTACTACTTTAAGGGTGGGGGAGGGTGTACTCACACACACCCCGCCGTGTTTCCCCTGCCGGCACTCTCCAAATTTCAAGCCCCTCGGGGCGGCAGCGTTCCTCCCTGCCGCCCCGTTCCCCCTGTCGGCCGGAAGTGGCCGGAAGTCGCGAGTGCGCGGGCACCCATTGTGCTTGCACGTGCACGGCTACCACCTCCGGCCAACGGGGGGAATGGGGCGGCAGGGAGGAACACTGCCGCCCCGAGGGGCTTGAAATTTGGAGAGCGCCGGCAGGGGAAATGCGGCGGGGTGTGTGTAAGTACACCCTCCCCCACCCTTAAAGTAGTACCCCCGCTGGTGCCGAAGCACCAAATCCTGCCCCAGCGCCGAAACGTTTCGGAGGCCTTTACAATGGCCTCCGAAATGTTTCTGGCACAAGCCTAGTAATTGGTGCCCTAGGTGCAATTCCAAAACAACTTGAAGAGCACCTCAACACCTTAGGGGCCACAGAAATCACCATCAGCCAATTACAAAAAGCAACTTTACTGGGAACAGCCTATATTCTGCGACGATATCTATAATAACAGCAACAACATTAATAATAAAATTCAGCCATCCTAGGTCCTTGGGAAGGACTCGATGTCTTGATAAAACAAACCAGTCAATAACACCTGTCTGACTGTGTAAACAACAACAACAAGAAGAAGAAGAAGGCAGCTATTGCTTAGGAAAAAGAAGACCTTGGCCATGGCAGGAGTTCATCTGATTCTGTAATAAAGTTAGGAAGTTATTGTAGTGGATTACCCAAATCCTATTTTTATTGAAGGACTTATGCATTTTGGGAGTAAGACGGCGCTATATTGAATGCTGATATTGTTGTCTCTTTTCATATATTTGATTATTGAAACCAGGGCCAAAAGGTCAGCCGGCTTCTGATTGCTAATACAATCATAAGGGTCATTACAGCATTAACTTACCTTGAATAGCACCATTATCAGTGTAGTTTTCTAGTGAAACATCAACAGTTTCCACAGTCATTGTGGTTTGATTGCTTTTGGATACTGATTTGCTTTGCTTTTATATAATGGAAATCTGTTGCTTGACCCTCAGACCCCTTAGTAATGCACCTGGCCAGTACTTAAATATATCTCCTTCTTTGATGCATCAAACAAGTTTGGGCTATCTGCCTGTTTAAGTGAGTTCTGCAAAGCCACAGAGACATGCAAAGGCACAAATATGCATGTATGCAAACATACATACATACATACATACAATACATACATGCAATTCAGGATTCTGCCCCTGATCCTATCACTTATTCATCAGTCACTCTAGCCCCATTCAGACATCATATAGTACAAGTGTACAGATATCAGCACACTCAGACATGTTTTTGTGAGAATGACTGTACCTGGGTTCAGGTCCCTCAAATGCAAGATACAGATAGGAAGTATACTGCTTACCTGCATACAACATAACATGTGAATCATTGTACCTGTGTACAGATCTGTACCGGTGTACATTGTACACTCATTGTACGAGTGGTGAACATAACATGTGTGTGGGGCTACTTTTGTTCTTTCTTAACATCATCACTTCAGCTCCCATCATCCCATCATTTATTGTGGTTGAGGATGATGGAAGTTGTAGTTGAAGAACAATTGGAGAACAAAAGTTACCTACCCCTGTTCTACATGGTGGGAGCATTCCACCATGAGTAATGAAGAGTAATGAAGTTGAGCTTGTGCAGACCACACACCCTGGCAAGACTATTAAACTAAATATATGAGACAGTGAAGGCACTTCACTTGCCCTCTAGAGAAGCCTAGAGAGCAGGAGGCTTTTAGTTCAAATCCCCGCTGGTTTGTTTCCCTGAATATGGGGAACTACTATACCAGGCAGCAGTGATTTAGGAAGGTGCTCAAAGGCATAATCTCATACTACACAGGAGATGGCAATAGTAAACCCCTCCTGCATTCTACCAAGAAAACCACATGGCTCTATGGTGGCCAGGAGTCGACATTGACTCGACAGCACAACCTTTCCTTTTCCTCTTTTTATCTGACCAAAGTAAGTGCATGGGAGAAAGAGAAAGGCAGGGAGCTACCCAGCTAAAGGGAGATACTTCCTTAGAAGTGACATAACATGGCTAGATCGGTACATATTGCATATTTTTTCATATAGTGCATATTTTTGCATATAGTGCATATTGCAGAGATTGGGAACTAAGGATAGATTGGGGATTCTGTTGGTGTACCATCCACCCCGCTGACCAACTGACTCCTTAACTGAGCTGACAGAGCTGTTTGCAGAGTCGGTGTTGGAGTCTCCTAGACTTTTGGTGCTGGGGGACTCCAACATTCACTTTGGGGCTAGCTTGTCTGGTGCGGTTCAGGAGTTCATAGTAGCCATGACAACTATGGGCCTATCCCAATTAGTTTCTGAACCAACTCATGTTGCTGGCCACACACTCGATTTGAGCTTTTTTTCATATCAGGGGGGTGTTCCGTGGGTGGGGGATCCGGTGGTTTCCCCATTGTCATGGATGGACAACTACCTGGTTAAGGTTGGTTTCACAGCCACAATCCACCCCTGCAGGGGTGATGGACCTATTAGGATGGTCCGACTGAAAAGCCTGGTGGACCCAGTAAGATTCCAAAAGGCCTTGGAGGATTTTGATGTTGGTGCAGCTACTGATTCTGTCGATGCCCTGGTGGGAACCTGGAACAGGAAATCAACAGGGCAGTAGACATGATTGCTCCTAAGCAACCCTTCTGACCTGCTTCAAAAATGGCCCCTTGGTATACTGAGGAGTTGCGGGGGCTTAAGTGGTTGGGTAGGCAACTAGAACGCAAGTGGAGGAGAAGTCGGTTCAAATCTGACAGGATGCAGCATGCAACCATTTGAAGACTTATGCTGTGGCAGTGTGCAAAAATTATATTTTGGTCTGCACGCATTGCGGTTGCAGGTTCATGCTCAGCAGAGCTATCCCGGGTTGTGAGGGGTTTATTCTCTGCTCCTTCTACTTCAATCCAGTCCCCAGGGTTTTTCTGCTGTGACACTTTTCATTGGTTCTTTGCAAACAAGACCTCCTGTATTCAGGCCGACTTGGACTCCACTATTTCTGCAAGGTCTATGGAGGAGGTGCCCATCAGTCCTTCTTGCCCATTTCAAGTTGGCTTTAGAGTTGGCTATGGGGCTGAGACAGCCTTGGTTGGCCCAATGAATGACCTTTACTGGGGAACCGACAGAGGGTGTGTGACTCTGCTGGTTCTTCTGGATTTCTTAGCAGCATTTGATACCATCGACCATGGTATTCTTCTGTATCACCTGAGGGAGTTGGGGATGGGGGCACTGCTTTGCAGTGGTTCTGCTCCCATCTCTCAAGTAGATTCCAGCTGGAGGAGCTTGGTGACAGTTGACCCTCAAAACGGGAGCTGTGATATGGAGTCCCTCAGGGCTCCATTCTGTCACCAGTGCTTTTCAATATCTACATGAAACCACTGGGTGAGGTCATCAGGAAATTTGGTACTGGGTGTTATCGGTATGCTGAGGACACCCAAATCTACTTCTCCTTTTCATCTTCAGGAAATGGCACTTGTTCTCTAAATGCCTGCCTACAGGCAGTAATGGGCTTGATGAGGGATAACAAATTGAAGCTGAATCCAAGCAAGATGGAGGTGCTCATTGTGAGGGCTCAGAATCTTAGAGGTGAGTAAGATCTTCCTGTGCTGGATGGGGTTACACTCCCCCAGAAGGAGCAGGTGTGCAGCTTGGGAGTACTCCTGGACCCCAGCCTCACCCTGGTATAACAGAAATGCTTTCTATCAGCTTTGGCTGATTCAACAGCTGTGCCCATTCCTTGAAGATGATGACCTCAAGACAGTAGAGCATCAGCTGGTATCCTCCAGGCTTGACTATTGAAATGCACTCTACGTGCAGCTGTGTACATTGTTAGGAAACTTCAGTTAGTTCAAAATTCGGCACCCAGATTGGTCTCTGGGGCAACCTGGAGAGACCATTTTATGCCTGTCTTGAAACACTGGCTGCCGATATGTTTCCGGGCAAAATACAAAGTGCTAGTTATTATGTTTAAAGCCCTGAACAGCTTAGGTCTGAGTTATCTTAGAGAGCGCCTTCTTCTGCATGATTCCCACCACATGTTAAGGTTATCTGAGGAAGTCCGTCTCCAGTTGCCACCGGTTTGTCTGGTGGTGACTCAGAGCTGGGCCTTCTCTGTAGCTGCTCCTGGGATATGGAATGCACTCCCAGCAGAAATCCATAATTTGAGTTCATTGTTGTGTTTCAGGAGAGCCTTTAAAACCTATCTGTTTGGCCTGGCCTTTCAGGGTTTTTAAATTGTTGTAAACTGTTTTAAATTGTTTTAAATGTTTCTCCTGGTTTTCCAGGGTTTTAAACTGTTTGAATGTTTAATTGGTTTTATTATGTTTTTATAGTTTTGATTTTAATTGTTAACTGGTTTTAATTGTTTTTATTCTGTTGTAAACCACCCTGATCCATTTTTTAAAGGGCAGTATATAAATCAAATAAATAAATAAATAAATAAATAAATACTTCTAGACAAACAGTCTGAAGAGATGAAGCAATACCAGCTGGAGACTTAAGATCATAAGAACAGCCCTGCTGCATCACGCCCACCAGATGCCTCTGGGAAGCCCGCAGGAAAGAGCTGAGGGCATGCCCTCATTCCTGCTGTTGTTCCCCTGCAACTGCTGTTTAGACACATCTTGCCTTGGCTGGTAATGATAGTGAGATCTATTGGGTGGGGCTAAGATAGGGGTCCAAATCATGTCCCTTATAATATTATAAAACAGTACTTAAGGAAGTTATCACAAAAACTGGGGGAGACTTCGAGTACGGCTTGCTTTCCTTGACGCCAGTGTCCTCTCATCACTCATTCTGATTCTTCATGCAGCCAGGTTAATCATTGATGACTTCACCACCAAGTGGTAACTTACATGCATGAAACAACCATCACAGACCACACAAGCAATTTTCATATTATCTCACATGACCTCCCCAAAACAATGATTTTCAGGGAACAGTGTAACATGTGCAGATCACAAATGTTCCTTACAGATGGTCATCATAAGTAAAATGAGCCCATGTAGGCAAGAAGCAATTCCTTAAAAGCTTTATAATGAACATATGCATGTCAGGATGGAGTCCTCCACTACAATACTCCTCCTCCCTACATGCATTCATGTTACCACATTTACATGGGCCTCAGGTGTTGAATAATCAAAACACAAGAAATGAAGTGAATGAACCAGGCTGTTGTTAATTCCTGTTTTGTCTGACTAACAGAGGCAAAAATGGTTCTGAATGACTCCCAGTTAATGTATAATTGTAATTATTTAGCATTTCCCCATCACTCTAGCAAGTGACAGTTGCATCTCCTAGATGGAAAGGTGGAGGATGGTTATTCTGACCCACGTTCTTTCAGTTACCTATACCTCATATACTATGATGACAAATATTTATATGCAGCTTTTCAACCAAAGTTTCCAAAGTGGTTTACTACTTTATTAATTAATAAATACTGTATACATCTGCTGCTGCTGCTACTACTACTACTACTACTACTACTTCTTATATATCACTTTTCAGCAAAGGTTCTCAAAGCACTTTCCATAGAAAAACATGTAATAGACTGTGCTGGTCAATTGAATTGAATTGAACATGTAATCGATATATAAGAGAGTTGCCTGTGTCACAAGGGCTCACAATCTAAAAAGAAACACAAAGCAGATAACAGCTATAGCCACTGGAGGGATGCTGTGCTGGTGGGATGGGTGGGCTAAGGCGAGTTGCTCTCTCTCTCTGCAAAATATAAGAGAAACACCAGTTTGAATGGAGCCTCCTTGCTCATTTTTCAGGGGTATAAGTCCTTTCTCAGTAGTGAAAGTGTATAGTTATAACACAGTTCTCTTAAACTGAATTAATAAGGCTTATGAAATATTATCAACAAAACATAGACTTTTGTTTCTACAACATACTAGAAGTGCTTCAGTTCTGTTCAGATATTCAGTCGAGTTACAAAGCTGTTGCATTTTGAGTATTAAATTTGAGAATGTATCATGCAGTACCTTCAGCATAGCCCACCCAGCCTCCCTTCTTTTCACGCCTTGCTTTTGAGTATGTCTTTGGCGGAATTCTTTTTATTATTATTTTGAAGAAAGTTCCTTTGGAAGCACTACTGTGACAAATCCATTACATGGCACAGAAATAATCAGCATGGTGCTGAATACTGACTGTGAGCTGAAGGTCCAAATGAATACTGTGCCAGACATCAATGGGACATAGTTTTTAAACTAAAAAAAAATTCTACTTGTGCTTCACACTACAAAGGAGGAAAGAAAAGTTCAGATGGAGGTACAGAAGCTTCTGTGCGGCTGTTTGTTTCTACCCTACTGACCCTCCTTTTTTTTTTTCAAAGGCACTTGGAAAAATACATAAGAGTGCAACAAAAAAGCACAAACAACAGATTTGCATTGTTTAGATAAACTATATTCTGTGTGGTTGTAACAGAAGCTTCTTTCAGTCTGCAACATTTCAGTCTATTTGCTTAACAGCTAATGAAGAGCAGTGCCTTCCCTTAAAGTATCAACATTTGCTTTGAAGTAAGAAATAAAGATGTTTACACTTTGAATTCTAACCTTCTAGTACAACTGAAAGCATTTTTAAAACTCAAAGTCAGATTATTTTCTTTTATACGAATAGATTGGAATGTGTAATGGTTCCCCCAAGTCCTGCTTTCCTTGTTCATCTGTTCTTATAATCTTCCTTCTGAGAATATTAAAAAAGAACTAGTTCTCACAAAGGTGGTGAACCTGTGTCTTGGCTATATGCTTCTGAGTGTAGGTGCAGGCTCACAGGCTTGAATGTATGGTAAACATTTCATCTACTCTGAAAGCTAAATGCCAGATAAAATTGTTCTTGCCTAACTTTCTTCTTGATATGCTGGTTCTCTATGTGGTGGGTTTGGGATAGTTTTTGTTTGTGTGTGTGTGTTTGTTTTTGTTGGAAGTGAAGGACTATGCGCTGTCTCTTGTCTCAATGACATAAGAGGACAGACTTGTGAGTCAGAGGGCTAGAGGGTCAAGACACTGGTCATCCCTTCTCTACTGCTCTGACACTATCCCTTTGATATGTAGATTGCTAATATCAGGGACTTACTTACTTACTTCCTGCCACTTCCTCTTCCCTTCAATTCCCTTCCTTCTCCCTTGCAACATGCAAGCTCCTCTCTCCCTGCACCATGTGTGCAGAGATGCAGACTCCATCTGCGTCCAGCTAGCTAGCTAGATTAGAGATCCTATCTCTTCACTTTCTTATCTAGAATGAAGTTCTCTAATAAATATCATTTATATTGATTTGAAACTATGAACTGGCTCCAAGTTACTTTACTCTCAGCATACACGCATGCCTAACCAAATTCCTCTGTGTTGTGCTTCTGTGCACTCTGCTATAATGAAAAAGGGTTTCTCTTACCAGAGAGAATTCCCAACAGTTTTGATATGGACATATTCAATCCAATGACATAATCCACCTTTTTATGTTGCGATTACTGCCCAGCAGTCTAGTCTAATAAAGGCCTGCACAACATAAAGCCCAACATGAGGCGTAACATAAAGCATCTAGTGCAGGCCTGCACAACATAAGCCCAGGGGCCAGATCCTATAGGGACTTTTTGCTGGGCCTCAAGTAGGACTAGCCTTCCTTGCAGTGCCATTCTAGGCATGTTTACTCAGAAATACAGCCCATACTGTACCCAGTGAGGCTTACTCCCAATTAAGCATACCCAGGATTAGGGATGTGCACGGAACCATTTGGCGCTCCATTCTAGGTGCGCCCAACCAGTTCCGTGGACTGGCGTTCAAACCAGTTTGGAGGCAGGGGGTTCCGCTCAGGACTACAGCGTCCCTTCCTGCACCCTGGTTAGCATAGCCATGGAAGTGGCCAAAGCAGATGCGTGTGCATGAGCATGTGTGTTGGCCATTTCTGAGGTAACACTGACTGGGGAGCAGGGAGGGACGCTGTGGTCCCACACACCTGCTATTTATGAGAGTGCTGGCAGGGGAAAAGCAGCGGGGTGGGGGCTGGCAGGTAGGCAGCACCTCCTCTGCCCTTAAAGGGAACCCCCCACCCTCCTGGGAATGCATGGAACCGGTTCCGCACAAATCAATTTGTTTTGGGTCCAAATCTGCCCTCTCCGAATCACCCCAGAGTCAATTTGTACCCAAATTTTCTGAATCCAAATAAATTTGGGGCAAAAAAATGGGTTCTGGGGGGAAAGCATGGGGTGGATGGTAGTGCCCTATGGGTGGAAGCTACCACCCACATTTCAAAGAGATTGGGCAAAGGGGTGATTTTAATTTTTTTTTTTAAGTTTGCACGTCTTTAAACTTTATCCCATAGGGAATAATGGGGATTTCAGCAGCCTTTTAGCTCTACATGGTGGACAACAGGGTGGGCCAGAGCAGGTTGTAGTGGGTGGTAGTGTCCAATGGGTGGAAGGAAGCTATCACCCAGATTTCAAAGAAATTGGGCAAAGGGATGATTTTTAATTTTTTTTTGAAGTTAGCCGGTCTTTGTATCAGATTCAGGGCAGAAAAGAGGTTTCAGGGGCAGAAGAGTGGGTCAGGTGGTAGTGCCCCAATGGGTGCCTGCTACCACCCAGTTTTCAAAGAAATTGGTGAAAGAGATGATTTTTAAAGAATTTCTGGTTTGTGCGTCCTTAAGCTTTCCCCATAGGGAATAATGGGGAATTCAGCAGCCCTTAACTCCACTTGGGGGGGGCACCAGGGTGGTCTAGAGTGGGTTGTGGTGTAGTGTACATAGAGTGCCAACCACCCCCAAAACGAAAAGATCTTGGGGTACTGGGTTTTGTTGTTTTCAATGTCTGAGGTGTTCTTCTGAGAGTTGATTCTCCAGTAGGAAAGGAGAGTGGACAACAACCCAGTACCCCATGGGCTTGTCATTTTGAGGGTGGTTGTCACCCTATATGCACTACACCACCACTTGCTCTGGGCCACCCTGGTGCCCCCCAATTATTCCCTATGGGGGGAAAGACTAAGGATATGCAAACTTCAGAAAAGCAGTTTCAGAGAGTTTGCAGGCTGCATGCACCCTCCTCCGACTCCAAGAACTGGACCACAATGAAGACCAGAGGCAGGCAGGAGGAACTTCCAGGCGGTCTCCAAGCACAAAGTACAGGATGTGGTCAGGGCCATGGAGCACTCCAATGCCACAGCAGAGAGGTGATTTGAATGCTATACAGCCTACACAGCCTACCTCAAGAGGATGGCTGAATCAGTTGCATGATTGGCCAAGCAGGCACCAGTTCATCCTTCCCAGCAGCAATGATATCAGCTACAGGTGCTCATGCAGGCACCTTACATGCCGGCACAACCAGGGACAGCCCAAACCACCCCAGCCTTAGCACTTCTGCATGCTATGCAGGCATCATTCATGCATTCACAGGAGGGGCAAGGGCCCTCTGGCCTCAAACATCAGCACCCAATATAGCATCCCCCTGCCCCAGGTTCCAGCATGCCCTGCCCCAGGCATCATGTCCCTGCCCCAGGCAGCACCCACTACCCCAAACCTAGAGCAGGGCAGCAAAAGGTATGTGCATGTGTGATACAAAACATGCTGTGGCCACCCGCACAACCCCGCCTCCCCCCCCCCCCCCCCCCGAAAATACCACTTCTCAGAAAGACAAAAATCCTCCTGATTCTTCAGCCTCAGCTAAGGATTAAGGCACACATGGAGAGGAGCAGTTTTTGAATAAATGCTGACTCCAAGTTCTTTGCACCATGACAGGGTTCTGGATTTCTGTGCACTAATGCACCTCTGTTCTTCAAGCCATCGTGTGTGATAGTTGCACTTGAGTGTTAGTGTTGGTTGTTCTCACAAAAATGTTCAAAAATGTTTTGTGGAAGGTGTGGAGGTATCCAATGTCCAAAGCTGAAAAACTGGGTAATGGTTCAAAATGCTCACTTCCCCTTGGGTGTGGTGGGGTGGCAGCATGCAGAGGGGGGAAATTGCCATGAGCTGCAAGTGCTTGCTTCCCCATGGGGAAAGGCGTGCAGTTTGTGCCCCACACAAAGGGTGGGGAGATCTGCAAGTCCCCCGCCCACCAAAAAATTACTCTTTGGATGAGCTGTCCCCCATAAAAGGGGGATGGACTCAATAACTGCTGCAACTGCAAATTTCCCCATGGGCTTAATACCTGCATTTTCTTCCCCATCAAAAGGTCAGAAGTGCTGTGCTGGCTTGCTTCCTGGGGGGTGGCTTCTGACACACCAAAGGGGAGAGACTTGTACACTGCTGAAGCAGCAAGATGCTATGGTCTCTATGACCCTTTCTTCAGAAGGTGCTCGCTGAATGCAACCATCTGCCCCAAATTTACAAGCACAGTAGGGCATTGGGAGATTTAGTAGACAACTTTCTGAAGGGAGGAATTAGGGCCCCCTCCATGGAGGCTATGCCATGGGTTCCTAAGTTTAAAAGTTTATAGGCTCTTTTTTCTGTGCTCGCAGCTGTGCAAAGAACTGGAAATCCATCTCAATCCACCCCATAGCTGAACAAAGAGCACTCTTCATCTCCTGGGTCCTCTGCAGTGACACCACCTCTTCTAACCTGCTGTTTAAGGAACTCTCACAGCACACAAGGCTGCCCTCCCCCTCTTCCATAGTAGGGGAGGAAACAGGAAGGCAACCTGTACTGTAAAGTCTCCAAAGTGGTGATGGGCAACATCCACTTCCTTTTTGCCCCATGAAGAAGTTTTGAGCAATGGCAGGCAGAGCATCCAGCACGGCAATGCACACAGCATCAATTTTTCTGGTGGACCGTCCCTTCTCCCACCCACCCAGCCACAAACCCACTGCCCCCTAACTCCAATTTCTTTGTTGTTGTTCTGCATCTCTCTGCCAAGATCCCATTGCCATCTGGAAGTGCTACTTCCCATCCTGGGGTATCAGTAATTGTGCTTGTGCATGACCATGTAGTTTGGGAGTTCTTGCAAATGCAGTGGTGCAATTGGATTGAGGAAAGGATTAAAATGTCTTTGTAATGCCAAAGGTGGGTAATCAATGCAGAAAATGCACAATCACACTGAACACATCCCATGTAATGTTGCAGCCAATAGTTGCCACTTTACTGACTGCTGCCCACAGTCTGGTGATGGGAGCAGAACAGAGCTTGCTGGGATGTAGCCTGGGTGGACTATGGAGAGGGAGGAGTTCCTCTGCAGAAGCCAGAGGTTGCCAAACTGCAGTTAGTCAGTCATGTGGCATGATTCTCAGCTTCACCATGGCCGGACTGCGCCGCCGGGACACCAGGATGATTCCCGGTCCGCCCTATGAGTGCAGGCAAGAGCTCAGTCCTCAAGAATTTTGTCAGCTGGTAAGTGTTCTGAGCAACTTGTTCACATCCTCAGGAGTCACAAACTGAAACTGATCCAGGGTCATCACATAAGAGGAGCTGCTGAACACCTCGGCATCAGACTCTGTAACTATTTTTGATATTGAATCTAAGTCGGCCCAAATACGAGAGATTTTGTATCAAAAAGGTTATTAAAAACATCACAGCAAGTAATTGTTGGTTCCAAAAACCTTCACAACCCTGAACAAATTCCCCCGACATGAACTTGCAGACACGATGCAGGAAGAAAAGAATCACTTCTTTGCCGCATGTATCTCCTGAGTATAGATCTTCAAATCCTCTTTAAATAACTCCAAGGCTTCTTGGAATCATATTGGATCCAATAACCTTCTCAGGAGGACTATCCTAATGGGCCCCCTGCCCCTGCAGAGGTGGGACATGGTCATGAGTCCAACCGTAACCAGATGGTGTTCCGTCCATGACAATGGGGAAATCACAGGAGTCCCCCACCCACGGAACACCACCCTGTTCAGAGTGAAAGACCAGATCAAGCATGTGACCAGTAATATGCATCGGTCCCGAGACCACTTGGGATAGTCCTATAGTTGTCATGGCTGCTATGAACTCCTGAGCTGTCCCAGACAAATTGGTCGCAAAGTGAACATTGAAGTCCCCCAGCACCACAAGCCTGGGGGACTCCAACACCAGACCAAGTCTGTGGGCTCAGTTAGGGACTCTGTTGGGCAGCAGGGCAATTGGTACACCAACAGAAGTCCAAGTCTATCCCTGGTCCCCAAACTAGTAATTGAGCTAGTCTTTTAGACTATACTCTGTACCAGGCCTTTTCTGTGGTGGTGCCCCAGTTACAAAACTCTTTGCTGACCTAGGACCATTATTACTATCTTTAGGCACAAATACCCTATCTTTAGGCACTTAAAGCCTTCATTCAAGCTTTTAATGGTATTAAGATCCTTTCATATTGGTTTTTAATCTGTTGTTGGTCTGTTCTTTATCTACCTTGGTTGTTTTATCCATGTTTTATATTTTGATACTTTATGTTTGTTTTTGTTCTTGTTTGGTAAGTCACCTTGATTTTTTAAGTTGAAAGTTGGAGTAATTTAATTTAAATATAACATATAAGCAAATATTAATTTGCCAGAAATATCGGACTGAGTTTGCTTTCATTGTGATTCCTTGTTATGCTTACAGTGTACAGTAATCTGAGCTATATATTTTCTTATTATCTGCATGTTTTGGATGCAAGGTTAGATTTAGAGGGTAGAAAATCTGGCAACTTGATAAAGTTCTCAGCATGTTTGTGACATTTTCCCAAACACGGCTGTAACTTAGTATAAGTTCCCAAAGTTATAACATGTTACAGTAATTGTAGGTCTGTAAAGTTTTTTGAAAACACAGAATGCAGTTTGTTTGAGATGTAACTTTAATATAATTATAGTCCTTCATTTCTACTAGCAGTGTTTACAAAAGGGGGGGCACAGTATAATAAAAGTACTTGGGTGGTTGGAGCGGAATCATCTCCACACAGGTTGGAGACTGACATATAATTAGTATACAAATGAGAAATGGATTGACAATTTGCAGCATCTCAAATCATATGCCATCATGTCAGGGCCATAGCTTTTCCTTGTGTTTTGAATGTTGTTATTAGTGAATTAATTAAGGCCAATTGTTTCCAAAAGCAGATCTGGAACTGTCTGATTCAAGCTGAGATTTGTTCCATAGCATTTTAATTTTTTTAGCTGAGTCACATTCTATGGATTTATTTTCTTTTATAAGCCACCCCAGGAGCCTATGCAGACATCCATCAATATACAAATGGAGTTGCGGAATGGGATCAGAATTACATTTACTGGCCCAACCTTGATCCTTATGTTCAGAATCTTATTTGCATGCAAGTAACACATGCAGTCTCTCTATGCACATGCAGTCTTCAATGTGTGGAGACTGGAGACAGGTTTTTGAAGTTATTCACAGCTACTGGGATGAGGAGATTGATAAGGATACACAGTAAGGATACACAGAATCAAGAAGGAGAGAACTTTCCTAAAACTGAAACTGAAATTCCTCAAGTCTCTCTTCTGATTTGCAATGTCCCTTGACTAGTGTTATCCAAACCTAAAAACATACTTTGAATAAAAGGGTGGTCATAATTTGAATTCTTATTTTTTATATAAATCCATTTCTCCCTGGATGGTCTCAACTAGTGAATAGTATATCTGATAATATGGTTCACCCCATTACTGTCCATACACAACATTGGGACTTCCATATGTTTTCCGTGCAATATCAAGTCCAGCTACATGGAATTAGTTACGTGGTAGCTGCTGTGCTGCACTGAATATTAACTTTTAATGGCAGATAGATTTCTGCTTCTATTTTTTAGTAGACAGCTAGAAAACTGTGGCTGGCCTGAAGCCACATGATATTCCAACAACTGGGATTTGAATCAGGATATTTTGAATTCAAAGGGAGAACTCTGGACACATACTGAGGCTATTCACATGATTGCAGAAAATTGGCCTAGCCTCTGCTAGCCTGATTTTCTGCAATCATCAGAACCACCGGGCTTGGCTGCGAGCCCGGTGGTTCTTGAGCGCATAACCTGCTCAAGTAGCCCACTCCTAAAACCGGGTTTGCGGAGTGAGTGCTCCGCAAACCCAGTATTTTTGATCATGAGTAGCCATGGTGCAGCTCTGCGGTGCAGCTACTCATGAGGAGACCCTCGGAGGGGAGGCGAAAAGCTGCCTCCAGGCTCTGGGGGTCTCGTCAGCATGCCCTGCGCACTTGCGGGGATCGATCAGGGATCGATCAGTCCCCACTCCCCCCAGAGCTCGCCGGCTCTGTCACGGAGCCGGCAATTGTGCCGGCAAACATGGAGCTGGCAAACCCACCCTGCTTGTGTTTGGGGAGAGCGGGCTTAGCCCCCTTTCCCTGCTGAGCTCCTGAAACCAGGTCTCACTGATTGTGAAACCCGGCTCACTGACTCACACTAATAATTAGCCCTTTGTTTATGTTGTTGACTTGATTTCCTTGGCTGGACACCTGATTCCTGCTAGGAGTGTGCATGAACCATGGTCCTCCATGGTCCAAACGTGATCCCATTTGGTATCACGGGAAGGGGTGCAAGTAGCAGGAGCTTTAAGAAAAAGAAGAGCAGGTCCTTACCTGCTCTCCGCCGCCCCATACATCTTCCTGCTGGGGCGGTGCTTGGCTCAAGTATACTCATGTAGCACTGCCCCAGCAGGAAGCTTCATGGGGCAGCAAAGGGTAGGTAAGGACCAGCCCTCCTCTTTCTTAAAGCTCCCACTCCCTGTTTCTCTCCCCATGTAGCCCAGCTGGTGCCAAACTGCGGTTCGTGCAGAACCCTAATTCCTGCTCCATACTTGGAACAAACTTTCTATGCCTGTCTTTATTTGTAGCCTTAAATCCTGCATTGTTGCTCCAGTCTAACTATTTTTAGTTTTACCAGCATTGGCCTTTTCTGGGTTTCATCTTTAGCCCTTTGAGTTACAGTGCACTGTCCATTCAGCATGAAACCTTTGCACTACTTCTCCTTAAACCTCCAAGTGTCAGATTTTTCCTAATGGTCAACCAAAATCCACTTTCTTCTAACTTAAGCCCATTTGACCTGGTCCTGACCTCTTGGTGCAGTATAAAACAAGACTTTGTCTTCATCAGTGTGACAGCCCTTTGGGTATTTGAAGCACTTTTTCATATCCTCACCCATCTTCTCTCCAAGCTAAACATACCTAGTTCCCTCATACTTTCAACATAGGGCTTGAATTTATGTAATTCATTTATAAAGTGACAAAAACATACCACTTGTGAGAATTAACTTCCTGGTTTAATTCAGAGATTTAAAAGTAGGATACAAATTAATTTGGCCATTCTATTTTGCTGCTGTTCAGTTGTTATCTTCACATAGCAGTGGTTGTATTTAGTATTCTCTTTACATCTTTTGATGAAAGAGAATCAATTTTTCTTATCAAAATTTAGTACTAATTGTTTAGAATAGGGATGTCTAGTATATTTGTGAAGTTTGAGTTTCACAGCAGAATGCTGGGCATTTGGTCCTCACAATCTGTTCAAATAGTAATAAGCAGTTGAAAATTCATTCTCTGGGGGTTAGCATTTTCAATTAAATCAAATGTAACATTTTGTAAAATGTCTCTCACTTCAAAGCCAATAAAGGAATAACCTCCATTAGGTTTAACATTTGTGTGGTATAAGTGCCTTTTTCAGCTAGGTTATGATTGGTCTGATAGACTGCATAAAGATGGGTCCGATCAGAATATTGTTTGAAGTTGCTGCTAGATTGCTGTGAATGGGTCTACCAGAATCATTTTGTTTTAAAATGCCCAGCAGCCACATTATAATCATTTCTTTTTCTTTTCCCCACTGCTCAACATCCAGCCCAAGGAAAAGTTATATATAACTTGAAACATTGCTTAAGATTTTATGTCATTTTGGTTGGGCCTACTAAACTTATTATTACAATTGTGACTTTGGGCTTTAATACATTTTCTTTGGGTGGGAGAACACTGGAGATTCAAGATAGCTTTGTAAGATTTGTTTGACATAGACATTCTCCCAAACACTCATCTCATACTCCACCATTATGTCCAAAAACCATCCACAGCCATTAAAGGTACATGCTGTTGCAAATGTATGACTCCAGTCAGAATAGAAAGTCAGGTGGGAAGTGAATTATCCAAATCTGATTTTTCAGTCAATTAAAGTGCAGTGTGTTTATGCCTCAGTGATTTCTATAGGAAATCACATTGTGTGTACTAGGTTGCATCTTAAGGGCCACAGTTTCAAGCACAGTTTAAATACCTGGGATATACTTACAAATCCACATTATAAAAATGAGGGTGCATTGTCTCCTGGTATTCCTTTCTCCCACAGTCTGCCAAAAACACTTTTGCCTCAGAGTCTACTTTTCTGTGGCTCAGAACACCGCTTCCCAATTGCTAGCTAAAAATAACAAGTTATTAATTAGCACCAGTTTTATTTTTATCCATAACCAGTACAATTCTCGGTCAATCCAATTAACAGGCTCTGGGTATGTATAAGGCCCCACACACATACACACGTGGACAACGAATCCCCTCCCCTGCAACAAAGAGCTACAGCAGCTAAAGGGAAAGGGAAGTGCTGGAGGGTGTTCCCGGAGCTTCAGTGGCATCCTTTCCCACTGGAGATGGGAAATGCAACAACTCTTTCTTGCATCCTTCACAGAAAAAGGAGGGAGACTTCTCCACCACAGAATTATACAAATAGTGTCAGTTTCCCACTTGGGATGCTGAGAAAGATATTCCCCGTTCCCATCAGAAAAGGGTGCTGCCGGAGCACTAGAACATATGCTTCCCCTGCTTTTTCCTTCTCAGCATCAAATATAAGCATTCTGCTTTGGAGGAAGAGGAATGGAGAAGCAGTGATGTCAGGCATGGCAAGAACTTTTCATTTGAGCCTTTCAAAGTGATTGAGTCAAACCCACAAAAACTCAACCCAATTTCAAGTTGAATGCTAGGCAGTGGTTACATTCCTAATAAGCAGAAGTGAAGTAGAAATTTAAATGCTGGTGAAGTGTGATGTGAGCAATCGCTGGGAAGTCCTTCATTCCTCCAATAAAATCAAATTTAGCCACACACTCACTGGTTGACATCCAGCTTAGTGACAAGGTGGGGCAATTTTTGTCCTCACAGCCTTCAGGGACATATTTTTTTGGAACCACAGTGCGCTTCAGAGGGAAAGTGAGACTGGCAAAAATCACCCCACCCCTGTAGTGTCAGCGTACTAACCATCTGGATGTCAGCCACTTGATGGCCTCAGCAAGCTGCTATTGTTTTCAGGCTCATTTTACCATGTTTTAATGATATAATCACTTTGAAGAGCTAAAATGTGCTATAAAGATGGAAGTGATGCAGTGGGTCTCCAAACCAGGGACAAATGGGAAATAGGGAGGGTCACCAGATTTCATTGATTTGGCCCAGCTCTCTCAAGCAAGGGCCTCACCTGGAATGCCTGTTTCAGTTTCTCCTTTCATTTTACTATTCTGAAGGCAATGAAATTATGCTTTTAGCACTACTCAAGAGAAATGTTACCATTTGTTTGCTGCTATAGTTAGAAAAACTCTGCTAGAAAAATATGTTTATTTTAAAAAGGTGTTGCCTTTTAAAAAGTTTTCTTGAGATTTGATATTTGATGTGAAAGTTGCTATTTCAAGCAAGCCATAAACGTCCATGAAAGCTGTCCATTCTACTAGCATTCATATTTATAGTCCATGAATATTTTGCTAAACATACACCAGACTATATCTTAATGTGGCAGAGTAGCTCCAAAGGTACTATTAGAGTCAGTGGATTAAGTATGTAATTTTAAAAGTGTTTACAATGAATTCACATGATCCACACAAAGGAGCTAACATTCGCCATTATGCCAACTGATACACTTTAATGAAGAATATTTTATTCATCTTTTTTATATTGCACAGAATATAAAAAACAAAGATCCCAAAATAGCGAATGCAATTAAACCCGTGCAAACTATTTTAAAAAATAGAGTGGCGGTGTAGTCCCAAGGTTCTTATTATGCAAAGCAGTTATGATAAAATGCCAAGGTAGACAATACTCACTTCAAAAATATTCAAGATAGATTTACAGTAGGAATAGACAGAAAAGGTCCCATCCTAACAAATGTGTTCTTTTCTGCAACACACTTAAGCAAGTACTACGGTATGTTGATCACACTTCAAATAGGGATGTATACAAACCCTGTTTAAGAAAATATTTATAAATGCAGGTGACTGTGCTAACAAGGCAAAAAGGTACCTTTTAATGTTGTGTTTCTCTTATATTTTGTGGGGGAGGATAACTGTTCCAATTTATCCCAGCACAGTATATCCCAGGATAGTCCAGTGGCTGTTTCTGATTTTGTGTGTGTGTGTGTAGATTGTGAGCCATTTTGCAGCAGGGAAGCTTTTTCTCATACCTTTTGCTATGTAAATCCTTCTCCCATCTACAGGTGCACTTAGGTAATTTTGGAGCCTGGACCTAAATGGCCTTTGGAGCCTCCTCCCCCCAACCCCTGCAAGTTAAGCATCATTCCCCTACACACACAGACCATGACACGTGGTATTTTTAACATGTGGCTTCTTGAGGGCACAAACAGCAACTGAACTTATAAGAATGTAAGGATATGAAACAGGTATATTTATGCAAATATGCATTAGCACTTTTCAATACACAACTGATATTCCCATCCCACATATTTCTTTCCCAACTCCCCCCTCTGTCTCAAAAGGATCCAGCACAGGTCACAATCATACTTGGCTGCCCGGTAGGTACAGTGTGAGCCGGCAGTGCAGCACTGCAATCACATCATCCAGGACAGACTAAAGAGGATTTGGGGGCACCTAGGGGGTGTGGAGGCCTTGGACTTCAGCCCCAAAGTCCAGGGGTAAGAGCGCCTCTGTTCCCAACACTTTCTAACAGGAAAGGAATTCATGCTCCTCCACTATGACATATACCATAGCCTAATCCTATAAAATTAGGGTGGGATCACTACAAGAAGGAAAAGCAAAACTACACAATTTCCTTTAAAGCAAATATGGCATAATGGCTTACAGTAGCATTGCCCCTTCCACTACAGCATTGTAGACTATCATTTTAAAATATGAAGCTAAAAGAATTTAAAAAAAAAAATCTAAGGAGGTACACACATTAATAAGACCCAAGGCTGAGATTAGAGTGGAGTGCCTAGGAATAAAATTTCTACTTCTCTTTGTTGCAGTTATGCTGGAAGGAAAAACGAAGATATAGGGAACCATGCAAGAGTCTGTACAAGTTCATAGCATTGCTGTGGCAGGTAGGAGAGGTATGCCTTCTAGAAAACTAATTCTCTAACAATATCTGAAAAGAAGAATCTGTTTGGGGAAATCTGCAGTTCTAAAAATGTTTATTCTCTACATCAAGGCTGAAGTCTCGCTAGCATCCAGGCTAGCTCTGCGCTGGTCCAACAATACTGACATAAACAACTAATGCTTCACCATTGCATGCGAGGTGATCTTTGGCAATATCCCAATTCCTTCTGAAGCCTCCAGAAATATGTCCCTGAAGGTCATATAGCCCTCACAAACATATTTTTGAAAGGCACAGTGGGCTTCAAAAAGAAGGGGAGGTTGGTGAAAATTGTCCCCCTCCTAGTGTGACAGCAAAGAGTTAGTGTGGATGTTGGCACTGTTGCACCAGTGTGTAGTCTGGATATTATCCAATATCTATATCCATAGAATATGCACTATTTAATAAAAATGGTAATTTGTTAGGTCACATCTGTCATTTCTGTGTGTAAAATTAAGTATACACATGAAACATGAAGTAATCTGTCCATAAATTGGGTAAAACTCATACATTTCTCTCTTCCTCCAAACTAGCATGTTCACTGACCACTGACAATCATAGTGAAGCATCTGCCACAAATCAATGGGACTAGGATGGTGTGTAAGGAATTAGGGATTTTGTACAGATAGTTTGTGAAGAAGGAGTTAAACTTTGTACTTTTGTGGGAAGATATGGAAAGCAAAGTACTGTGCTGTTCCACAAAGTAATGCTTTATCGTAGGTCACAAGGAATACAAGATATAAGGTTTCATAAATAAACATTTTGTTCAAAACATCCAGGTCAATCATAGAGCAAAACAGGAATATGATTTCTTTCCCATTGCATATTTATAATAGAAATTGACAACCTAAGAACACTCAAGAACTGGACTTTAAAAATCAAAGTAGCTTCAGCTTAGCAGATGACTGGCACTCTGAACCTTTGAATATGTATATCTGTATATGTTAGCACACCAAATACATTGCATTATGTAGCCACCTAACCTCTTGGCATAGGTGTGTTGCCTGTCACTTGCACAACCATTCTGAAATGTGAACACCAAATATTAGATATGTAGTTTTATGTCTATGTGGCTGGGTCTTAGGTGGGAGACATTGCTTCTACCTGTATGTACATTCTAATCTTCCTCCTAGGAGATTAGATAGCTGCTCGTGGGATCATCCCATCTCATCCCAACTTCAAACTTATGACTCCAACCTGGCCACTGACATGGGGTGGGGTGGAGTCAGCAGGGCCATGAGGGCACAGATGTTGGAGCCACTTGGCCTGTGCCCTGAGACCAAGCCAAGCCTGATACCAAGTCATAAAAGCAAGAATACCTTGAGCATGAGACCCACAGAGAATGCAGCCCTGGGCAGATTCTACTGAGGGGCAAGCACCATCACCAAAGTCCTCATGTTCCAGAAAACTCATTCACCAACCAAGGCAACAGCCTGTAATGAACTAGTGTAGAAGTGTTAGCCTCCAGGCTACATTCTGCTCCTTTTAAAGCTCTCGACTTCCCAGCAAGGGGGTGGAGCCTGGGAAAACCTGAGAATCAGGGCCAGGGCTCCAGACTTCATCAGAGCGTGTTCCTGTTCAGAGTTATCTAAGGCCCGCAACCTCACCATAGTTGTTAGCTGAATTCATCAATAGACTATGGCTGGATCAGCATCCCAGCATCCTCTTGTCTCATGGGTGCCTACATGCAGTTAGGGCAGGACATGATGTGCATTATGTTGAGAGTAGGAAAGAAGTTACCCAGTGATCTTTATCATAGCTGAGGAGGAATCTGAAACAAGATCTCTCTGTTGGAATGTCAACTATCTCTCTACTATCATGTTTAGCTCCTTCCTTGTCAATTTTTAAATCTTTATTGAAGACTTTTCTTTTTCGCCAGGCTTTTACCCTGTAGTTTATCTATCCCCCGCCCCACTCTGTTAGTTACTTTAGTTTTATTTAGAATGTAA
Source organism: Hemicordylus capensis (assembly GCF_027244095.1). NCBI lineage: Eukaryota > Metazoa > Chordata > Lepidosauria > Squamata > Cordylidae > Hemicordylus > Hemicordylus capensis. Next base: position 54,655,681 of record NC_069661.1, read on the forward strand.
TTTTAATGCTGTCTTGTTTTGCATGTTTTTGTACACTGCCCAGAGTCTTCGGAATGGGCGGTATATCAAATGTTTCAAATAAATAAATAAATAAATAAATAAATAAATAAATAAATAAATATCACAAACAATTTACATCAGGTTCCCAATGGTCTCCCATCCAAAATGCTTTTAGAATAGCATGTAATAAGCCCTCTTCAGACATTCAGGTCACACATGCAGTGAATGTGTGTAAAGGGAGGATCCTCATGCATACTGCTGTATAGAGATGTGCACAAAACCAGTTTTCCCAGTTCAGTTCTTGTCCTAATTGGACTCAAATTGGACTGGGCCTGTTCTGTTTTGGCATCCCGAATGAGGGGCCTGGCTCGGTTTAATTCTGAACTGCTTTGGGGATGTTAGGGATGTTAATTGGCGGGGGGGATGGCAAACTTACCCCTCAGGGAGTGCTGCTGTGGCTGCGGGGGGGGGGGTACCAGAAGTTACCCCTTCCCCTTCTGGCCTCACTCAGTCTCCCCATTTCAGGCTCTTCAGGCCTCTCTGAGCACACAGCAGCCATTTTGGAGGCCAACGTGCATGCATGACTGCGGGCATACAAATGGCCCATGTACATGTGTGGCAATCTCCAAAACGGCCACTGCACACTCATAGAGGCCCAAAATTGGGGAGGTCTGTGGGGGAAGGGAACCACTGGAGACTCCCACACACACACATCCACAGCAGCACCCCCTGAGGCCACAGAATCCCTCAGTGGTGGTAAGTCCACCCCACCCCACCCCAAGAAATAAACATCCCTAACACCCCGAACCAGTCCTGAACTGGCCTTGGTGGTTCTGCTTGACCTCGAGCTGAACTGAATTGAACTGGGCCCAGTTCAGCTTGATGTCAAGCCCTCAAACTGGGCCCATTCAATGTTGAACCAGCTCAAGGTCAAGCTGGTTTGCACATCCCTACTGCTGTGTGCCTTATAGGCTTGTCAATTTCCTAGTCAATGGACAGAGCACTCTAGACATACAGCTGTAAACAGAGGAACTCCATTTAGCAGAGGGAAAGGGGTGATCATCCTTCCCCTTTGCAGGAATGCAATGTTACTTTCTTTAGTGCTTCCAGTCACATATTTCCCTTAAACTTGGAGGACTAGAACCAGTGTTGGACTAGGACCAGGGAGACCTGAATTCAATTCCCCATTCAGCCATGAAGCTCACTGGGTGACTCTGGGCCAGTCACGGATCTCACAGCCTAACCTACCTCACAGGGTGGTTGTGCAGATAAACATAACGACTTACTCTGGTTTCCTTGGAGGAGGAAGAGGATATAAAAGTTAAATGTTAAATAATTAATTGATGGTGTTCTCTTATAAAGATAGCCAGAAAATGCAAGATTATGCACAGACCGATTTATAATTCTCAGAAACAGAAAAAGTGATAAATGATTGGTCATTTCATTAATATCTTTTTGATTTTCATTGACTGAAGATGATGTTCAACACCATCTTGAACAAAGTTCAACTCCACCAAAAATGGCAACATGGTTCATCTAGCTAAGGGAGTAACATCAGGAGAGAGAGCATGCCAGCAGGGCTGTTCTTATAGTCTTATGTTTTTAAGTTCCCTCTCCCCTGATGAAGATAAAGGGAACACAGGATAGAAGAAATGTCAGCTTACATAGCCTGTCTATGACGCCATGAATTGATTCGTGATCTTGAAGTACTCATGCTCTGGCTACTTTGCAAAGTTGAAGCTTCCTAGGAAGTATCCTAGTAATCTATTTATTTATTTATTTATTCGATTTCTATACCGCCCTTCCAAAAATGGCTCAGGGCAGTTTACACAGAGAAATAATAAATAAATAAGATGGATCCCTGTCCCCAAAGGGCTCACAATCTAAAAAGAAACATAAGATAGACACCAGCAACAGTCACTGGAGGTACTGTGCTGGAGGTGGATAGGGCCAGTTACTCTCCCCCTGCTAAATAAAGAGAATCACCATGTTAAAAGGCGCTTCTTTGCAAAGTTAGCAGGGTAAAATAATCTAATAATTATTTTAGATGAACAGGTAATATATAATTTCATTCGAGAATCACCTTCCCATAGCAGGATGGTCCTGTCATAGAGATTAACCTTCATCAGTTATTTTTAAAAGGAATCCAAACAGAATACTCTTTGACAAAAAATTAGAATTGCCAAGAACCTTTGGAATAGCTAAGAAACATGACATACATATTTCATTGTCACATTTCAGTAAGGTTTTCAATCTTATTTTTTTTTAACAGAGTTGAAATTTATTCTCCCAACAGGAAATGTTCTAAGTCTTGGTGTTCCTTTCCTTCTGTGAAGGCACATTTGACAGGATCTGCAGTAAACATATCATATTAAAAGCACATTTTTTATAGCTAGACAAAAGCATACTCCTAATTCAATACACTTGGAAGAGAATCAAAAGTGTTACCTCCTCTGCAAAGGGATCAAGCACTTCTTTGACTTTAATGAGTCTAAAAGTTCAAGACTTCAGACAATAGATCAATTTGCTGACGTTTCCATCAAACTGCTGTGAACACACAAACCTAAAGAAGGCAATTTATCTTTTCATGCTTTCATCAAGTCCTTTTTACCTTGTTAACGCCAGGATTTCACAGATGTGGCCTCTGTTAAATTAAAATGTTCCACCCATTAAATACGCTAAGAGCAGATAGGTAATCTAAAAGTAGCAATTACAAAACTACAATTTAACATAATTCTATTAAATTGTTACCATTATCCCAGCTCTAAGTACACACATTAAAATAACCTGATTTTGAATGTGCATGCTATGCTGCAGTGGCACCAAGTATCTCTGAAACACAGAAGAACCAAAACATATGGATTTTTTTATCCTTACTTCTTGTGGACAAATGACAAAATTAAGATTTTAATCTCTAAACCTCACTGGGTGCCCTTTGGCAAGAAATTATCACTTAGTGTAATCAACCCCATAGAGTTATTGTAGGTAGTAATGTCATTTAAATTTGTAATTTCTGGTTAGACATACAAAGCACAGTAATTTATCATGCTCACTTCCAATCCAAGCCAAGCATTTTTATGCTAGAGGATTTCCCCCCCTCCTTCCCCCTCCTGTTACCTGGTTGTGGCTGTGGAGGCAGAGTTGCCTCTATCTCCATGATACAGCATACTGATAACACCCAGCACCAAACCTCCTGATAATCTCTTCCAGCGGTTTCATGTAGATGTTAAAGAGCATTGGAGACCATATGGAGCCTTGTTGAACTCCATACTTCAGTTCTTGCTTTGCAGAGCAACAGTCTCCAATGACACCATCTGGAATCTGCCAGAGAGGTAGGAGCAGAACCACTGTAAAACAGTGCCACCCAATTCCACCTCTGTCAGGCAGTGCAGAAGGATACCATGGTCAATGGTATTGAAAGCTGTGAGAGATCCAAGAGGATTAGTAGAGTCACACTCCCTCTGTTGCTAGCCAATTGGAGATGATCCATCAGGTCAACCAAGGCAGTCTCAACCCCATAGCCCAGATGAAAGCCAGTTTCAAATGGATCTAGATAATCTGCATCATCCAAAACTGCCTGGAGCAGAGAAGCCACCACCCACTCAATCAACTTGCCCAACCATGGAAGGTTATGAAATATATGAATCAGCAGGGAACTTTTTAATCATATGTGGTGGACATGAAGCAAAGCACAGAAATTTGGGAAGACACTCCATTTTAAGATGTAACAAATTTTAAACATAGACTTTTGCTCTTTACCAGGCATTTTTATTTTAAACATCACCAAGCCTTATAAACCTGTAGAATACATGAAGCTGTTCTTATATATGATAACTGCCACTAGGATCCTTTATTCTTCTTACTAGAAAGCACATTTAGTCCCGACATTAGAGGAATGCAAACCTAAACTCTGGGAATATGCATTAATGGCAAGGATTACCTCAAATATAAAGAATAAACCAGTGGATAAATTTGAACTGACTTGGGAACCATTTATACTATTCAATTTGCTACGGGGTTGGATACTTCACCCGAGATTTGGATTTTCTCTGCAAATAAACTTATGAATGAAATGTTTTTAGTATTGATTAACTTTGATCCCTAATTTACTTAGACATTTATAATTGGAGGTCAACAGACTAAATCAAAATGAGAGTAGATAGAATGGGGTGTTGATATGACTGAGATTGGATATATGGGTTTATGTATAAGACATGTGAGATGTTATTTGCTGCATTTGTATAAATTTCTTTTTATCTTTCCCCGCCCTGTAATTTTCTTTTATGTTATGCACACTAGTACTTGAATGCCTCCCTCACTTCCTGCCACATCCCCCCTCACGTCAGAGATCTCTCCACCCTCACCTGAGCTGCACTCCTCCTCCTCCTCCATCCTATTGCTTTCACTCCCTCACCCCTCTTGGTCACTCCTCCATCTCTTTACTCCATCCCTCTCACCCCTCTTGCTTGTGGCTGCAGTGTTGCTAGTACCTGTTGGCCAAGCTGCAGCCACCTATCCGCAGAGACCTCCCCACCCTCACTACTCCTCATGAGCCCCACTCCTGCTTCTCCTCACAAGAGCAGCAGCAGCAGCAGTTAACCGGGCCCTTCCTCGCTGCTGCCACCACCATGGCCGCTCATTTCCCTCAGGCCGCTAACAGGCCCAGGCCCACCCTTGCCTGCCTGCATCCCTTCACTAATGGCCTCTGTAGACCCAAACAGCAGCAGTGGTTGACTGGGTCCTTCCTTGCTGCTGCAAGAAAATCTTCCAACCAGTAAGAGTTGCATTCCAACTGACCTTAACCATCACAGGCATTCCTCCCTATCTGCATATGGAATCCCCACTGCCCAATCACCACAGTGCCACAGGCTCCTCCCCACTATCTACATATGCAATCCCCACTGCCCAATCACCATGGTGCTTCTGCTTTCTGACAGGCTCCAACTCCCTATCTGCATATAGAATCACCACTACCCAATCAGGTGCTTCTGCTCACGAACTCTAGTGAGAGCTGCCACACATGGGATTTGACATGGGTATGCCTTAGAGAATTCAATAATAATAATAATAATAATAATAATAATAATAACAACAACAACAACAACAACAACAACAATAACCCCCCAGTGAGGCACTACCTTGGCGTGGTTGTGGGGCTTGCATGCTCTGAGGAAGGTGAGAGCTATGCCAGAGGTCGAACCATACTGGACAGGTCTCACCAGAGGAGCCAGACGAAGAGGAGCCTCTCCTATCGACAATATGGTGAGATGTAACTTTAATAAATCTATACTGGACTGGTTGTCGCCCAGGTCAAGAAGGACCGCGCCAGGTGCTGGAGTCCTTGGACATCTGGTGGCAAGTGGGCTACAGGACTCAGGATCTTCAGTTGAGCAACCAGGGCTGGAGACTGCAAGGTTACTGGAATAAATGTCGCTTAACCAAAAAATATGTACAAAAAATGCCAACAAGGAAATAATGATCTGCTATTACAAGTCTAGTCTAACTAGAAGAGGTTATTTTAAAAGAATGTACCAAATTTGGAAAGAGAAGCATCCAGATACAGAAATAACAGAACAAAGGCTTGCAGACCAGAGAAGATTCATAATAAGAAATAAAGTATTCACAGAAGTTGAGCTGGAAGAACTGCAAAGAGCAACACAGGCTCAAGATATGGAAGAAGAATAACCACCAACTGAAGAAGTTGCTCAGGCGCAGGTGGAGGAGGTGTTGGAAACAGAGGATGCCATTGTTGCTGAACTGTTTCAAAATCAAAACCAGGCAACCTCCCCTTTGCCTTCACCTCAAAAACCTGAACGCTGTTTAACAGAATAGCAACAAGAACTAAAGCAAAAAATAACTGAGCACATGAACCAAACAACAACCAGGGTTTGACTTCCAGCTCTAAAAACAGTTGCCAAAAAACAACTTGCACAGGCATTAAAAGATGTCAATGCTGCACTTGCAGAAATAACAACCAAGAATTTGCAAGAAACAAACCAACTAATGTACAGTGCAGCAACAATAACAACACAAGATCTCAGATATAAGATCAGTGGACCTGTAAGAAAAGAAAGTAGTACGTCACCTAAATGGAAGATTAGAATAGAAAATAAAATCGCCAGGCTTAGAGCAAAGAAAATTAAAAATTGGACTGCACCAGGTGACAATGAACTGCATGGCTTTGGCTTAAACACCTAACAAGCCTCCATAAACAACTATCAAAACAGTTCAATCACATTTTGCAAGGAGGTGATATTGAACAATGGCTAACAACTTGGAAATCTCATCTCATAATGAAAGACCCAGCAAAAGGTGCAGTTCCAAGTAATTATAGACGGATAACCTGCCTGCCAACCATGTTCAACTTATTAACTGGAATAATAGCAGATGAAGTGATGCAACACTTATTAACTAACAAACAGCTTCCAGTTGAACAGAAAGGAAATTGCCCGAAGAACAGATGCAAAAAAGACCAGCTGCTGATTGACAAAATGATTTTGGAAAACTGCAAGAGAAGAAAAACAAATCTAAGTGTTGCATGGATTGACTACAAGAAGGCCTTCGACTCATTGCCTTACACATGGATACTAAAATGTTTAGAAACAACTTGTGTCAGCAAAAACATTCAGATATTTATATAAAAAGAAGCAATGAACATGTGGAGTACATAGTTAACAATCAATGGCGAGACACTTGGACAGGTTAGCATTAGAAGAGGTATTTTCCAATGGGACTCACTATCCCCTCTGTTGTTTGTAATCACCATGACTCCACTTTTACAAATACTAAACAGAACAGGCCTTGGATACCAAATATCTAAAACATCAAGTGAAATAAACCATCTGAAGTTGTATGGAAAGTCCCAGTCAGAAATCGAATCACTACTAAACACTGTCCGTATATTCAGTAGCGATATAGCAATGGAGTTTGGACTAGACAAGTGTGCTGCATTAATAATGAACAGAGGAAAAAAAACAAAAACAGAAGTAATAGAACTGCGCAATGGAAGCAACATCAAGAAACTGGAAGAGAAAAAACACTACAAATACTTGGGCTATCCAGGCTGATAGCATCACACACAATGAAGTTAAAAGAAAAATTGGAAGTGAATACATCAGGAGAGTTAGAAAAATCCTCAAGTCCAAACTCAATGGCGGGAACACCATACAAGCCATAAACACCTGGGCTATACCTGTTATCAGATATACTGCAGGAATAATAGACTGGACCCAGGCAGAGCTAGAGATGCTAGATCGTAGGACCAGGAAAATCATGACCATCAATCATGCTCTGCACCCCCGCAGTGATGTAGATAGGCTATACCTCCCTCACAGCTCAGGTGGAAGAGGAATGCTGCAAGTCCATCAAACAGTAGAGGAGGAGAAAAGAGGCCTTGAAGATTATATCAAGGACAGTGAGGAAGATGCACTTCAAATGGTCAATAACTAGAAACTATTCAACACCAATGAAACAAAGCAGGCCTACAAGAATCAACAAGTCAAGAACCAAGCAGAAAAATGGAAAAATAAGTCACTGCAAGGTCAATTTTTGCACAATATAAGTGGAAATTCAGACATCACCAAGACCTGGCAATGGCTTAAGAATGGCAACTTGAAGAAAGAAACTGAGGGTCTAATACTGGCTGCACAAGAACAGGCACTAAGAACAAATGCAATAAGAGCAAAAGTAGAAAAATCCACCACAAACAGCAAGTGCTGCCTTTGTAAAGAAGCAGATGAAACAGTGGAACACCTAATCAGCTGCTGAATAAATATCACACAGACTGACTACAAACAAAGGCATGACAAGGTAGCAGGGATGATACACTGGAACATCTAAAAAAAAAAAAAAAAAAACAAGCTACCTGTAGCCAAAAATTGGTGGGACCATAAAAATGAAAAAGTGGTAGAAAATGAAGATGCAAAAATATTATGGGACTTCCGACTACAAACAAACTACATCTGCCACACAATACACCAGATAGAACTGTAGTCGAGAAGAAAGAAAAACAAGTGAAAATAATCGACATAGCAATACCAGGGGATAGAAGAAAAAGAAATAGAAAAAATCACAAAATACAAAGATCTACAAACTGAAATTGAAAGGCTGTGGCAGAAAAAGACCAAAATAATCCCAGTGGTAATTGGCGCCCTGGGTGCAGTTCCAAAAGACCTTGAAGAGCACTTCAACACCATAGGGGCCACAGAAATCACCATCAGCCAATTACAAAAAGCAGCTTTACTGGGAACAGCCTATATTATGCAACAATATCTATAATAACAGCAACAACATTGACAATAAAATTCAGCCATCCCAGATTCTTGGGAAGGTCTCGATGTCTGGATAAAACAAACCAGTCAATAACACCTGTCTGACTGTGTAAACAACAACAACAACAACAAACAACTGCATACTTTGACTCCTGTCATCCATTCCCACATGTAGGCCCAATATATCCCTTCATTTCCCCCCTCATTTTCCTCATTAAACGCTATGGGGGTGGGGTGGGGGAATCCAAATTTATTCAGATTCAGATTTCGAATCCAATCTGATATCCAACATCACCTAAGCCCATGGAATACAAATCTGACATTGTCAGAGTTGGATCAGGTCAAATCCGAATCTGGCTTTTCTGAAATTCACAGAAGTTCATGCACAGGCTTTCAAGATATTTTCTAACATGGTAGAAAGTAGTTCAGTTTGCTGTCTGACCCCAGTTTTGAGTCAAGCCAAGGGGCTTTACCTGTCACAAATTTTGACAGTCAGTTGATGCTCTGGTGTCCTTCAAAAAACAGAGGGAAACAGATCTCATACGTAGTTCTCCCCTGCTAACTGTGCAAAGAGACACCTTTTAAAGTGGTGATTCACTTATATTTAGCAAGCAGAGAGCAACTGGCCCTATGCAGCCCAAGCATAGCATCCCTCCAGTGGCTTTTGCTTGTATCTGTCTTATGTTTCTTTTAGACTGTGAGCCCTTGTGGACAGGGGATAATTTTAGTTTTGTATTATTTATGTTTCTTTGCAAACCACTTTGTGAACTTTAGTTGAGGAGCGGTATATAAATATTTGTCGCCGCACATTCTATATGTGCAGTTTGATTCGTATGTGCAGTTTGATTCTGTTGCAGACTTAAGCATGACAAATCTGCTGAACTCACTGAAACCAAGGAATTTATCATTTTTATCATGACATCATCATCATCATCATCATCATCATCATGGTTTTTTATATACCACTTTTCAACAAAAATGTAATTCATTTACTTCCATTTTTATCCAATTTGATCCAAAAACACAGACATAAATCTGGTTGCTTATTCTAATAAGCTTGAAGGACATATTATCAAAAATAACAATTTTTAAATCAATTTATTTCCACAAGTTTCCTTTTCTGTAAAAACTGTGTGTGTATCTCTATCTATCTATCTATCTATCTATCTATCTATCTATCTATCTATCTATAGGGACGTAACTATAAAGGGCAAGGGGAGACAGTTGTCTGGGGGCCCACTGCCGTGCCCCCCCCCAGAGGCAAGTCACATGACTGACTCCCCCAGCCGCGCAGCCGCCCAGGCTTCCTTCAGTTGTATTCATCCTCCGAAATTGATGTGAGTGTTAAGACCTGGAGCTACCAGAACAGCATGTCTTTCTCTGGTCCCATTAAATGACGTGCATCATCCACAATTTACAAAATCTTTTTAAAAATAATTTAGGATGATGTTCTATTGTGGCACATAGAAGATATAGATATAGATTAGATATAGATACATTTTACTATGCTTTTTGTTACCACTATTCAGCCTCATTTAAGATTTCTTTACTTCATGAGCTGAGCTTCAGTGAGGTGAGGGCCCTTTTAAAAATCTTGTCTATGGGCCAACTCCAACCTTGCTACGCCCCTGTCTGTCTGTCTATCTATCTATCTATCTATCTATCTATCTATCTATCTATCTAAACTGCTCAATGGAACAGAGCAGAAATTGTCAGTAGTAAATAAAGGATATGAATTCCTGAAGCATCCAAATAGGATTAGTGAATAATAAGAAATTAGTACTAAAGAAGGAACAAGGAAAATAAAATGTTAGCATCTGCATGTCCAATGACTGCCTTGGGCATACAGCGAGACCCTTGTGTGCATAGAATAGCTCTTCTACTGTATATACATACATCTCCAGAAGGTTTCCTGCTGTGCTTGGGGGTGAAAAGTGTCTCTTATCTCCATTTCAGGTACCCTGATCTGTGCACACCCATCAAAACTGAAAGTCAGCTATCAGAGCAGCAACCACTGGAATGTATGTGTGTGCACAGAGCCGGTTTGGCCAGTTCGGTTTGAATTTGGACCAAATTCAAACTTACCTGGCCTAGTCCAGTTCCTGGTCCAGCTGAACTGAGTCAGGTCAGGTTTAGCCACTGAACCAGGCTGAACCAGTTTGCATCTGGTTCAGGGGATATACTTGTAAAGAGGAATCTGGTGAGGATTGCCCTTTACAAGTAAAGGGGCATTACCTACACTAAAATGGGGGGGGGGAGAAAGTGTACTGAGGATTTTCTCCTTGGAGGTGGCGGTGGAGACATTGGTGGTAGGGGCAGTGGAAGGGGCTTCTCCAACTCCCCCACCGGCCTCCTGAAGAGCAGCCTGGGCCAGCTGCGACTGGGTTTGTGCTGTTCTCCAGAAGGCTGGTGAGCAGTGGGAGGAGCCCCTGCCCCCACCGCCTCTGCCGTTGATGTCTCCACCACCACCTGCAAAAAGAAGATACGAAGTACACTTCCTCTTCTCTCACTCCCCCCCCCACCTTAGTATAGGGAATCCCCCTTTACTTGTAAAGGTGAATCATCGTCAGATACCCTTTTACAAGTATATCCCCCAAACTGATTTTTACCTCTTTGTTTAGAACCAGGGCCAGTTTGCTTCGAATTTAGGCTGGCCGAACTGGTTCGCACATCCCTACTGGGATACTTGCATACACCGTGCAGTGCCAATGATAGTGCAAAAAATTGGTAGTCTTAAGAAAATGTGGATGGGCAAGACGGAAATAATTCTGCACATTATTTTTTCCAGGGCAATGGAAAACATTTCTGGGGGAATTCCTTTATCAGCAGCATGCAGGAAGAGGCAGTGAGAAACAATGACAGAAACCCAGTAGATCTGCATAAAGACAGGACTTGGAGGCCTATTTCTAGCCTTACCTCTGAAGAAAAGAACAGCAGAAAGCAATGTGTATGTGTTAAAAGAAGATGGGGGAGGGAGGTTGAATCTCATGCCTTCTTTAGTTACCACCTCTGGGGGTGGAAATTATGAAGTTAGATGAAGCTGTAAAAGCATACAATCTCTGAAACTGGGTTCATACATAAGGTTTATCCTGTTGCAAATTGGCAGCAGCACTCCCTGCTGTGTTTTAGTGATAACATTCATTTAACTGCTCAGACATTCTTTGAATCTGTGGTAGTCATAGGGTGCTGGTTTATGACTGCAGCTTTTCAGCCCTCAGATCAATTCCCATGTGATTTTTCTGAGTTCTCCTGGGACTTTTTGAAGGGAATACAAAGGGTTGTGTGATAGAAAATTATGACTCAGACCTACAGGCCCCTGGAGATTACACCAGACCCAAAGGATCAAATGCATTCTCCAGAATCAGTTCTGGCATAGAAACAATGTGGTAGTAATGCCATCAGAAGACAGGGCTTTTTAAAAAGGAAGATTTAGAACAGCATAATAGTATACAAGCACATGTATGCAGCATGTGCCACTACAACACACACCTGTGCATTTTCCTTGCATGTGCGTACGTTCTTTGTTGCCTAGAGTCAGATTCCATGACATTTAGAGGCCTACACAGAGTAGAAGCAAATCCTCAGAACTGGAAATTTGACAACACTATTGCAGAAGAGTCCAATATTCCTTGTGGGAAATATCAGTGGAGCCCATGGGAAGCATCTTTGGCAGGGGAAGGAGAAATGGTAATCTTGATCAGGGTTGGGTTCTGCAAAAGAGCCTGAAATTGTTTACACTAGCCAACATACAAAGTAATGAAACGTGCATGTAGCAATGTTGCACACACTTTGAAAGAAGGCTGATATTTTATGATCACCCATTCAATATAATCAATTGTGACTCCCAAAAACATGTTCCTGATGATCATGCAGCCCTTGGGGACATATTTTCAGGATTGACAGCTCACTGGACGCCACTGACTGCAAGAAATGTTGTATCAGACTCCTGGTTCTGAGATATTATTTACTTTTTTTTTTTTTTTTACTAAGACTATGCAGTTCTATCAGTCCAAAAAAAATGTCAGGCCAATATGCCCACTATCAGGCATTACAGGAATGATTTCAGAAACATCAGCAGGGAGCTCTGATAGTTGGAGCATTCCTTTTAAACCAATACGGGTGCACAGCCCTAGTAAATAATAAATAAATACTTACATAACTCAGAAACCTGAATCTGATATAACATATCTTGAATTCAGAGGTATCCAGTGGCATCTGACTCACAGGACAGAGGATCTTCTAAAGGGGTTATCTTTGTCCATACCCACCCACCTCAATTTTGAGGGTGTAGTCCTTAAAAACAGTCCAGCAATTGGCCTCACCTGTTGCTGGTATGAAGATATCAGGGAGTTCAATTATATCCATAAGGCTGGCTTTTCAGGGGGCTTAGGTTCAGAGGATGCAATTTGCAGGATGGGATGTTGTGGGGGCTCTGCGGATGCTATTTCTGAGGACACCAGTTCTGGGCTCTTTTAGGCTCTGGCCCAGTGTCAAGCCCAGGAATGGTCTAGCACTGATCCTGCTTTTTCAGGGTCAAACTTAGAGTTACTGTTCAGGGCACATTGACAGTTGGGAACAATGGATCTGAGAATGTGGCTAGTCAACAGTCTGCCTGTTTCCTCCCATGTATTCAGTGAATGCAAGAAGACTAATTTCTGCACAGGGCTAATGACCAGGTATTATCATCATGCATGGTACAATTCCTGATCCTGGCCGAGTTGATGGAAGAGACCTTGTTGTCTCATTTCAAAACAACCAGGTGAAATGGCTGCAAATGGAGACATATTCTGGGATACTGGTGCTATCAAAAATATCAACAGGGACATCATTAGCATCTGGCCTATCAACCACCTCATGAGATTGGGTGGACAGTTGCCTCTGCTGCTGCTGTTCCAGCAGCAATGGTCTCTCCTCATCTTTGCCTCTTTCCTAAAATTAGCGGTGTGCTTCCCTAAAAGTAGGGGGTAACCATGGTTCCTGGCCTGGACCGGATTTGGACTGAACCGCGGTTCCACAAAATGGCTTGAGCCAGTTGCTAATGATGGTTACCTGCATGACTGCCACTCCATGCAACTTCCTGATGTTGCAGCACTCCCCTCAGCAGCCAGTGTATGGTGGTGGCACAGCTCCAGCATGTGCAGAGGCCAGGTGAGTGCCAGAGCCGTGCCACTGCCATGCAAGGGCTGCTGGGGGGAGCATCACCACACCAGGAAGCTGCCTGGAGCAGTGGTCATGCCAGTAAGGCCCTGCTTATTTACTTTCAAAGGTGCTGCCCACTGCCCACCCCCCGTCACTCTCATCAGCCCTCAAACTGCCAGACCGATTTGCAGTTGGGCTGAACTAAACCAAACCAGTTCGCAGAACCACAGTTCAGTCTGAATTCAGATTGGACCACAAACCTCAGTCTGTTCATACCCCTACCTAAAAGGTGCTGTGCTGGGACAAAACAGATGCTTTAGCACCCCAATATAACATTTCTCTCCTCCAGTTCAGTTTCCCTTTGCAGAAGAGTCAGTGCATGATTCAGTTTAATTATCAAAAGCAGGGCGTAGGGCCGGGGCCCAGATCTTTTGAGCACCTAGCAAACCCCCTGAATACAAATGTCTGAATATAGGTTTCCCAGCTCATAATGCTCATAAGGAAAGTTACTTTCTCTATACCTCTGAAAAGTCTTAGTCACTCTTATGTACAGGCCATTCAGTCCAGTCCTAGCCATTCTTCTACTCATGGATGCTGTACTCAGGGACAGTGTTGGGGACCCCACCCACCAACATTAAACCCAGAATACCAACCCAGAATTGTGTAGGATTCAGGCCTGTGTCTGATTCAATTTTATTAAGAGTTCAATTAAATGCCTGAACTCAAGCTGAACTGACACCCAGGTCTCATGACTGCCTCAGCTAACTGCTCTGTGAAGGAAGAGGCAATCCATCATTGTATTGTGAAATGGGCAGTCACAGAAACACAAGGGCTAGGCCTGAGCTATCAATATGCTAAATTGTATCTTATTTATTTATTTATTTACGTTTCTATCCCGCTCTTCCTCCAAGGAGCCCAGAGCGGTGTACTACATACTTGAGTTTCTTCTCACAACAACCCTGTGAAGTAGGTTAGGCTGAGAGAGAAGTGACTGGCCCAGAGTCACCCAGCTAGTTTTATGGCTGAATGGGGATTTGAACTTGGGCCTCCCCGGTCCTAGTCCAGCACTCTAACCACTACACCACGCTGGTTCTCTGTATGTAACTTACTATCAGATAATGTCTGTGGAAGAGGCCAGAGGCTGAGCTCCCCTTTCCTGTTGCAAGAAGTCTATGTTAATCCTTGTCAATGATTGCTCTGCTCTGCCCAAAGGGGACACTCAATTGCTGTCTATAGAAATTCCACTCTAGGAAAACACCTGTAGATTTAGTCGTCTTACTAACACCTTTTAACACCTTCTGGGACCAGGCCCCAAATCTGAGAACAAGAGAAGATGCCCATTTGCAGCTCAGAGATGCAGATTTGCTTTGGGCAAAATAGAACGTCCCCTCCCCAAGATAACAGATAATAGAAGATGGGATTGAGATTACCCTGGACTGACCAAATATCCTGAGCTAATTTTGATAATTAAAAGACAATATCCAGAGGATAACAGGAATGGGCACCTTTTGTGATCCAGGAGACTCAAATGGACATCAAAGGATGGAACCACTATAAGAAGGAGTCCCTGGACATGGCAGGCTAGCAATCTTGCCTAACAAGCATACTTGCTCAAGAGCCATCCCAGAGTTTGCTGCTAAGCCACGAGGCAACAAGCAGGAACTCTGTCCATGGACAGGAACTGTCTGTGACTTATGCTGCGCAGTGAGAAGTCAAGACTTCCCTAGCCATGGTGCCCTCACTCTCAGCCTCACTCTGAGCAAACTGCCTGCTTGACCAGCGTTCTCAAGCTCCTGTTTCCAGCTACAGCCTCTCTCCTTCAGCTGAAAGCCCCACTGCTCTCAAGCCTCTGACCCTGGTAATATTCTGCTCCACAAGCCTTGGATCCCTCCATCCTTTCCCCTCCTTCTCCCTTCCCCTCTTCCCTCTACTAATTCCTGATCTCCCCAACCCATGCTAGTCCTCAACCTTTCTTACCCCCCCCTTTTCCACCTATATCTGAATTATATTAAGCTCTAGGAAGCTTTAATACACACACACATGTTAGTTAGGAACACTGGGTGAATGTTGTTGCTGGCCAGGGTTGAAATATTGTTAGTAATACTGATAGATTGTTCTGTTTTCTGTTCAGTTAGATTGATGTTGTTATTCTTTTATACTCAGTAAAGCCCATTGAATCATTTATGGTTGCTTTGATCTCCTTTCTTCCATGCGTTGCCAGATCCTACATGCTAACCATATAAAAGAACTGGTCACTTTGTGACACTGGTGAAGCCAGCCTAATTTCATATGCTAAGCTCCTGAGCATATCTAGTATACAAATCAGGCTTGGTTCTCTAAAACATTATCTACAAGAACATGCCTGTAAGCCTCATCCCCAGGCTGATGTGCTCTTTTAACTACAACATTGTCTGAAGAGCATTTGTCTGTTGTGCCCCAGCTTTCTAATCACTTTCCATGAGTACTATATTTGTCTTTTCAGACTGGTTCATAAAAGGAGACTCCCTATTTGTGGGGTGAATATAATTGCCTCTTTTCCAGAATAACCCCATAAGTACCATATAATATCACATTAAAATGCTGCAACTTTAGAGTTTTGCCATAATCTGTATCTGTAATGCAACCATATCCTCTGATAAATATAAATATACATGAAGAAGAGACTTGCCGCCATGCTCATCCATGCTCAGTTTTATCTAATTACATTTGTACAGTATATGGCATGACAGACAGCTGTTCCCCAAAATTACAAAAAGCAGATTTATGAAACCTCAGATTCTATAATCAGCAAAATGCTAAAGGACAGATTTTTCTAAACAACAACAACAACAACAATTCACAGTTGGTCATTTAAAGGAAAAAAGAAGATTGCAAAAGGTGAATAGAAATTTAAATAATTTTCAGATAATAGGCTCATAAAATTTGACCAAGCATGAAGGTTCATCTTTATTAAATGTCGAGTCATCCACCTATTCATGTCCCTACAGTCAAAGCAGCATCAGCACTTCCCACCTAGAAAGACATCTGATGGACCATTAACTCTCATGCTGATATTAAGAAGGGGAGAGAGGCTGAATACCAATTTCTAGAAGGAAGATTTTTTAAAAAAATATAATAACCAGCTCACTCTTATAACAGCCTGTCGAACTCTGAGTAGAACTGTGTCTTTCAAAGTGTCTGTCTGATCTCGCTCCATCATCCATTCTTAATATTATTATCTAATTAAATATCAAAAATCTGAAGACCAAAACATGCTTATAG
Source organism: Hemicordylus capensis (assembly GCF_027244095.1). Taxonomy (NCBI): domain Eukaryota; kingdom Metazoa; phylum Chordata; class Lepidosauria; order Squamata; family Cordylidae; genus Hemicordylus; species Hemicordylus capensis. Next base: position 54,672,351 of record NC_069661.1, read on the forward strand.
TCATATTGATTAAATGGTGGTGTTCTCATGGTCAATGTCACAAAAAGAACACAGCTCTTTCACTTCTAAATTTCCGTTTCAGTTCCTCATGATAATTATTATATTTTCTGGAATTTCTTGACCAGTGAGAAGTCAAGAATAATAACTGTTTCTCTTAAAGGAACAGAGTCATTGTTTTTCACAGCAATTACTTTACCCAGTTTTTTAATGCAAAAAAAAAAAAAAGGATTCCCCTTTCCCACCAAAATGAAACGGAGCTAAAGAGAGGAAATAAATATAAGGAAAATGTGGTTTTAGTTTGAGCTGAACAAAATGTTCATAAGTTTAAATGTTTGTGAATATTCAATGAAGGGGAAAGTTGAACTTTGTTGAACTAAGCACAACTAAAAAACAATTTTGAGCCTTGGGAATGGGAACAAGGCTGATCTGCAGGCCAATGCCAAACAAAAGCAATTTACAGAAGCACAGAATAAAATCATGGACAATGTATTCAAAAGGCCATCTAGTCCAATCCCTGCTAAAATCCAGAATTGTTCAATCAATGGTACATCTTTTTTAGAGATGTATGGATTTCCCATTGTATGATTTAGTGGTATTGCATAGCAAAGGCCAAGCTGTAGTACAAAAATAGACTGAAGAACATACATCCACAATCTGGCCTGTCAAGAAGTTAGACTACTCCAATGCTCCATATGATCAAATTTACACATGATTTTTAAAAACAACGCAACAAATATTTCTAAATAACAAATTAAGAAGTTTTTGATCCTCCTTTGTTTTCAACAAATGCAAAAAGTGGTCTTGGATAGCCAGTACCAGAAGGTTCGTTGTGCAGTGCAATCCTAGGCCTAATTATTTAGTTGTAAGTCCCATTATGTTCAATGGGACTTGCTTCAAAGTAAGTGGGAGTGGGAATTCAAGTTAGCATTGCAGTCTAAATTTGCAAATTTGAAGGTTTGCCTCTATATTTGTTTATCTGCACCAATTATAAAGAAACAAGGATGAAATATTTGGAATCTCTTCTTTTGGCAAAGGATCTAAGTCCAATCAGCAAACAACAGAGTGAATATTTGAAGCATAACTCATATTTGAAACATAACTGGAAAGGTTGCTGCTTATGTGTTTGCAGCATAAAAATAATACTTAGCCTTGTGTAGCACTTTTGGTGTTCAAAGCACTTCACATGAATTATCTTGCTGTAAACCTTATAACAACCGTGTGAGAAAGAAAGTCCCATATTGAGGCTAGGGAGGTGAGTCTGAAAGGTAGGGGTTTGCCTAAGGCCATCTTGTGAATTCATGACAGAGATGAGATTCCCCTGATATACAGCTCATTCTTAGCCACAGGCTACATTATCATGCTGAATGGAGACTATGTTCTGAAGGGCTAGAGGCTGGTAACAAGCTAGTTGCATTCACACGTAATGCAGAATTGCAGGTCCAATGGACCCACGGTTCTGCTCCCCATTCCCCCCACTCTCCCATCTGACTTTGGACATCATAGAGAGCTCCTTCTCTGCAATCAGTGAGAATACAAAGAGTTGGGGGAACTGGATTCCTGGGTTTCCTTCTCGAATGAAGGACGGCCCTGGCAGTGAATATCAGCTGGAGCAAGGTAGGAGCTTTCTCCCTCAACTTCAGTTGCAAAACAGCTAGACTGTGGTGCCACATTTGGACAAAACACTGGTACTGCTAAACTAGAGGTCCGAGCAGAGAAACTCACTACAAACTGAAAGAACAAATCAGAGTCTAGGGAGAGAAACCGCAGGTCCATTTTCTGTTAGAACTGCACTTGCTCGCATTCAGACATACACAAATTGAAACCAGAGTCCCCTTCAACTCCGGATATAGGTTAAGTGTGAATTTCGGCCCGACAGTCACAAGTGGAAACTGTGGGAAATGAGACAATGATATGTATTGCATTAAATAGCCCTGTCACTCCACATCTCATTCTGACCTCCAAAATATCCCATACATTAAAATTGATTAGGTTTAGGCTTCTTGACTGCTTTGAAGCCTAGCCTGGCTGTCTAATATCACAAGGTGCAGCACCAGTTCATGTTTTTTATAGTAAGCTCATCTATTAAGAGAGCTTTGAGTGAATATTCTGATATCAGCCATTTTGATATATTGCATTGAAAGTGACCAGGAAGGAGATCATTGTAAGCCACCCCCGGTCTCTCTTCTGGTGATTTATAAGGCTTCAGTGTGGCTTAGTGCCATGCTTAGATGATGCTCATGGCATTTTTCCACAGCAATTGAGAAATCAAGAGACATAGCATATAAAACAAAGATGGAAATGTTCCTCTGCTAACTCCAAGCCCATACATTTTATTTATTGATTCGGTTGCCCTCAACAAAGTGCTTTATAGAGCAATCCCCTATAGGTTGCAGAATTCATAGACCTGAGTTATATGGGACAAGGGAAACATGACCAATAATTTCAGTTCATAAACCACAAAGGCAGGAAATAGAGGAGAGCTTAGGAGACACTTTGCTTTGTACTAGTGAGGTTAGGAAATAGGGAGCTAATTATAAGTTTATTATGAATGCATTTGCCAATGACCAATTAAAACAAAGTACAGTTGTTTGCAAGTGTCATTGTTCAATATAAAAATGTTCATTCAAGGTGGCATGGTATGGCAATGCAGGGCAGATTATTTGACCAATGAGATGATAAAACTCCTAAGTCATGGCTGAAATGGGAAAATAGTAGTAACCTGATGATTTTGTTATTATTAACCATTTGTATTAGGGTGGTGAATTTATGAACCTCAAAACAAAATAAAGGGAGCATTCGACCTTGATGAAAGGACTTTTGTTATCTGTTTGAAACCCATAGCCATCACTGACGAAAAGGAAGCTCTCTCTTTTTTATGATGGGGGTATAAAATATTGAGCAGCTGCTGACAGTGTGCCTTAAGGTAGAAAGCAGAAAAAAACAAATATGCTGTTTTAGACTTTAGATCATGAAAGTTTATTTTGGTATTTTAAAGTCTTTACAAAAATAGTTGCAGTAGTAGAAGCCTTGGTCAAACTCCAGGTCATGCTTATCACAAGAGAATTTGCTAGACAGCATGCTGGCTTTGATATGAGAGACCCCATTAACATAGGAACAAAAAAAGACACTTGTTGCTGGATCAGGACCAAGGCCTATCTAATCCAGCATTATGTTTATATTTAATGTATTGTGTGTTTTTATCTTGTGTTTTCATGTAAGCTGCCCAGATAACCATTTTGTTATGGGGTGGCTAGCAAATAAAGGTGATATTGATGTTGATGTTGACAATGATGTTTTTCACAGTGGCCCACCAGATGCCTCTGGAAACCCTACAAGCAAATTCCTTCTCAACCATGAAGCTTATAAAAGAGAATGAGATAGATACAGATTTATAAGTCCGTATTCCAATCTAAACCCACCTTAAGTGCCCAGTGGGGTAATGCTTGACTAACAACTAGAAGGCTGCCGGTTCACATCCCCACTGGTACTATATCAGGCAGCAGCGATATAGGAAGATACTGAAAGGCATCATCTCATACGGCATGGGAGATGGGAATGGTAAACCCATCCTGTATTCTACCAAAGAAAACCACAGGGCTCTATGGGCACCAGGAGTTGAAATCGACTTGACGGCACATTTTACCTATCTCAGTCTAACTCAACAGAACAGGGCTGTTGTGAGAACACACATGAAGTCACAATTTTTCATCAGAATATTTTATGGTGAAAAATGCTCCAATAGGCCTGGCCTTGCCTTGGACCTGATTATCAAGCCAATGTAATGCACAACACTATTAAAATTAATTGGCTCTAACAATCATTCTTCATAGGGCTTGGTTTCCAAACCTGTTACTACATTTACTGCCCTCCTCTGAACTCTTTCCAGTATAGCAATGTCTTTCTTTTAATGCGGGATCCAGAACTGCATGCAGTGGCCGACATGAGTTACTCAATATTACTACTCAGGACAGGAATTATTCTAAAGGACCATTTCCATTACTATTTCCTTTGACTTATTTAGTCACAACGTCAGTCAGTATTCCAAGTGAGATCTGCCAGTGCAGAATAGAGTGGAATAATTACTTAAAATCTGGATATTAGTCTTTTGTAAATGCATCCTAAAATTGCATTAATTTTTTTTAGCAGCTGCTAGCTCCAACACACTGCTAGCTCGTTTTCAACTTGTGGTCCACTAAGACACCTAGATTTTTCATTTGTACAGATCTTAAACCTCACATGCACTCCTTCAACTCATTAAACTTGCCCTCTTTGCATTCTAACCTCTTACACAGTGCCTATTTCTGCATCTTCTGCTGTTTTTGTACATGGTCAAGTATTGTGGTGTTTGCTGTGAGTAACACCCCATTCAGTTTCCATGACAGCTAAGCATGCACATTGCAACCTATTGTTCCCAAAATGGCATCTGAATACAGCTCCATTGTCTTGAGCCATCTGGATTGTACTCATGAAGTGTATGCATTGTTCTATAAACAGGTATACACAATTTAGTTATGCCTGTCTTGGGATTGGTGAATAATATCATTTGGACTGCATGAGTGAATCTGTTAGGCAGGTATGATGAATTCTGCCTTAGTCAGATGATCTGAGATTTCGTGGCATATTTATAGCCTGTGTACATTGTAATTGCCTAAATCGGTTCATATTTTTGTCCAAACACATCCATAGCTGGTCCGCATGATTACATTTTGATGCCTGATTTTTAGCTAATAATCTTTACTGATGTCTATGAACATTCCCAGAGAATACAAAGGCTTTCACACTGAGTGGCAATACAAAGACATTCAAACTGTGCAGCTGCCAATCAAAACCCAATGTTGTGTAAATTCTGAATAAAAATCTACTCAGACATTAGAATATAGTCCTGTATGATTGTTAGGTTTATTCCAAAACTTTGGTTTAAAAAAAAAGGGGGGGGGGAGGCGCATAGAACATTTTCTGCACATAAATGCTAGCATCACATTTATTTACACTTCATTAGAGACTCATGTAGTGAATCACACTGATCTAGACAGACTTCACAGGAGGCACATTTTATTGCTAGCATGGAACATGGATAGAAATTGAGTCTAAATAAACATGATTTACAGAGAGATGCCAGCTGACAGCCATTCTACACTTATATACAAAAAGGCATAGAGAAAGAGATAATCTATTTTTTCTTATAAATCTTTAGTCGTTTTCATGATCACAAGAAGGCAAGTTGAATACTGAATATTTCTTTGCTATTTTACTTTGGGAATTCGGAATGCTTGGAAATGATGAATTGTATCTGTGCTAAAGAGATTTTTAAAAAGCTAAAGATTCAGGAGTTTTCTTCCACTTGCAAGTGGGAGAACCTATCACCTTTCTTAATATGCAGCATGGCTAACTTGCAGAAAAAAGAAACTCTCCATATGCACCCTTAGGACTGCTTCTAGAGGTGTGTACTTCTAGAGTTATCTCTTTGGAAGACACATTTGTTCATTACTGAGCCCATAAAGGTCCAGAATTCTGTTTCTGGATTCTGGAGCTCCTTATTTCTGGACATCCTTTTCCAGCCCTCATTCGGAGTCATGATTTTTTGCACACGGGTAGAACTTCTCACTCCCAAGTTGTCCCATTGATTACATTGGATACCCCCCAAGTTTTTCTGGCAACAGAAGTCACAATAATTTAACATTTCACTCCAGGGAGTTCTGCGGTAATCCCCACATCCCAACAATAGCAGAATAATCAAAACAAGCCTATTACATTTTTTTCCTCCTGTTGCATCTATCCATCCATCTCTTTGAATTGCTTACATCTAACTGATACATAAGACAGCAGGGTATGTCTTATATGTTGTTTTTAATGTTCCCTGGCAGTCCTTATTTTACATGTTTTTAAACAGATGGCTTTATATGAGAAGAATTTAACAAGACACTCAGGTCCTAGAAATAAAATCTTCACTGGCATTATTGCTTTTATTTCTTCAGCTGCTGTCAGATAAAATATACTGAGTGTACTCTTTGACCAAAAAAAAGAAGAAGAAAAAAAAAGAAGAAGAAGCCTAATAATTTCCAAATTCATCAATCTATTCACTTTATAAATTCCTATTCATTCTTCAGAGCTGACTAATTTAAAGCTTAAGGAAGTGATAGTAAACACACTTAAGTGGAGGTCATGTGGAAACTGGTTCCAAATAATGTATTTAATGTCAAGATATTAAATTGATGAAGAAAATAAATTTTGCAAGAGATGAATACTGGAATCAGAACATGTAGTTACTGGGTTTGATTTTTTTCTCCTTGTGGCTTTATATAAGCCACAGGAGGAATTTTAGGACCATTAAGTTGATTCTGTAACTCTTTTTCTTTTCTTTGGTATTGATAAAAGAACCAAAAGACTCATCAAGTATAATATTTGCCTTAAAAAGTACACAGCTTGCAACAGTACTGGGCATACAAGAGAAAAAAGATACCACTGCAGAACAAAAAATTGGTAATATAAAGGTAATATAAAAGAGCACTGTATGAACTTGTCACAATCACTTAATAACTCACAGGCCAGCTGGTCAGCTGAGAACTGACTTTAACACATTATCGATGTGGATTGGTTTGCTAACATCCTGATGAAAGCTGCTTGCATCCTTCAAACTATAGTGCACGTGCAGTGATAGCCCTCATCATGTTAGTTTTATTCTATGGTCTATGTTTTGTTGTTTAGAAGTTTGTCCCAGTGGGGATCCTGGGGTGGGGGGTAGAGTCAGAAAGGGAAAGGGAGGGAAAGGAGAAGGAAAAAATTGAATTGTTTCTGTACAAATAAAATTACTTTGTATTTGTGAAGGAAGCAGCTATAAAACACTAGTCTTCATGCTTCTGAAGTGTGGGCACCCTGGTGCAAGAGCACAACTATTTTTGAGCTGTTCCTGTGCTCTGGAACCACTCAGTTACAATGGAAACATTTTCTTCTTCCCTTCTGCAGTATGGTAAAAGCTCCAGCGCAGTTGAACTTTTGCTCAAGAGCTCTTCAGAGGTGCCAGGATCAGTGTGGGGCCAGCATGGCATGCATGCAGTTGTTTTAAGGATGCACACGATGAAGCTATTCACATGTGCATGCAAAACCGGGCTAAGGAAGCCCAGTCCAGTTTTGCACATGAGTGTGTACTGCAGGGATCGGGCCCGATCTCAGCAGCACCCTGGCGGCAAACCCGCTTGGAGCCTCCGACCAAAACGAGCATGAAAAGCAAGCACTCTCCTAACCTCATTTTTTGGATTGTCTGTCAGCTGCGGCTGCTAGCCTTGTCACAGGCTGACGGACTGTGGCGCTCTCGGGGCATAATGCAACATGCACTCATGTGGTGCATTACTGGAGCTCCAGAGGGCAGGGCAAATTGCCCCGGTACCCCAACCCTTGGAGCTATCAGCAGCTATCCGTCCGCCCAAGGGAAGAAAACGGATCATCTGCAGGGAAGTAAGCTTTTCAGGGCTTCCTCCCCACAAACCCTGAGTGTTATTAAGGGTCAGCTATGATTTTTTTTTCCTTTCCCCTATGATAGGTTTTCTTTTAGGAGCTAAATAGATGGCATCCAGAATGGGAACAATTAACTGCCATTTAACTGAATGACTTCTTTCCCATCATGCTATAGCAGGCCAACTTCCATTCAATGCTGCTATTCCCACGATTGGGAAAAATCAGGCTAGGAAAGCCTAGCCTGATTTTTCCCAGTCATGGGAACCACCAGGCTAGGCTGCGAGCCCGGTGGTTCCTAGGTGGGTATCCCGCCTAAGTACCCCTGCCTATGGCCCAGGTTTGCGGAGTGAGAGCTCTGCAAAACCGGGCTCCCTGATCATGAGTATCTGTGGCTACTCACAAGTAGACCCCTACCAGGGGGAGTAGACCCCTCCTGGGGCTACTCACGGGTAGACCCCTCCCCTCTACTCGCCTCCCAGCTCCGGGAGTCTCTGGGGGTCTAAAAGCCACCTTCCAGCTCCAAGGGTCTCCCCAGTATGCCCTGCGCGCTCGTGCAGGGTATACTGGTGCTTCTGGGGGCCAAATGGGCCCCAAGCTCCCCAGCCCCCACTGGCTCCATCACGGAGCTGGCAATTGTGTGGGCGGCCGATCCGGCCTCCCAGGGCTACTGCTCCGATCGTCTGCAGGGAGAGTGGGCTTAGCCCGCTCTCCCTGCAGTTTTTGCAAAAGCGGGTCTTATGGATCGTGAGACCCACCTCACTGTATTTCAGCCCTGACTTGGATTTTACCCCTCTTTTCCTGTTCTTCTAAACAGAACTGTATTATGCAATGCCAGTCTTTATTTTATGTTTCCTTTGTTGATCGCCAGCCAAAGCTATGGCAGACTGCACCAAAATTTCTAAAATACATCCAAATTTAAACTTCCTTTAATACTGACAATCATAAGAACAAACAAGGGAAAAACAAGTAAAGAAATGAAAAGAATCCCAAAGAATCCTTCAACAAATCCTTCTAGGCTGGTTTTCATTATTACCTACCATACATTCACTTATTTGTATTTAAAAGCTGGATTGTCCAATCTAGTATGATTTATCTCCTACTCCAGACTTCTTCAGAGCAGATAAAATGGATATTTTCCCTATCCAGTCAGCTTTGAAAGCATTTCATCCAAATCTTTGGGTTTGGTTAGATTTAGGTAGGACTAACATCCCAATTCAGAAACTTGTTTCCTATAGTGGTTTCTTTTGGTATTTGGATATTTCTTTCACTGCCATCTCCATCACATCAGTATTTTTTGCATTAGTTTCCATACTTCTATATTTTATCTAACACTTATTCCTTGCCAGCTGTAATCAGTCTATTTTAGAAAAGTCATCATGCTCCATTTTGAGATTATTAAAGCCACAATATCTATTGCTTCTAAAAATAAGAAATGCCACAGCACCACAATTTCTATAAGAGGAACATTGTGTACTTTAATGCTCCCTTCTGCAATGTGATATGCTTACCTGAGTTTTGTGCTTCAATGTTTGTGCATGATCTTACAATAACACTTATTTTCAAATGAAAAGTTACAAACTGTTCTTATTTTTTCAAACAGTTCAATTAGCAAATGTTTCAGAGACAGCACATTGAGGAAGCTCCAGCTTTGCTTCAAAGAGGGGCAATATATATTCAGTAATCCAAAAACCTTTGATTTAAGATGAGACTTAAGATACCTTACATTTTCACTCGTGCTCTAAGAGGAATGGAAATTGCAAGTTAAGGTGCAAATGTAAGTGTCATATTTAGAAATGAGGTTCCGTATTTTTACTCTGCTTTTTGAGCCCCCTAGAGAATAAAAGTCCCCCAATTCTTGAAACCTCAAATCTTTTAAGGGAAGGAAACTTATAGGAGCCCTTACATCTTCTTTTTCTCCTTCCTCAGGACACACAGGCCTTGAGCAGTAGCCCTCACCCCACTTTTCCAGGGCCTGTTCTCTGGCTACAGTAGAGCTGATATGAGCTGATATGAGCACTTCTGGCCTCGGCTCTTCCTCTTTTAATAAAGTTGTGGCATGTTTTCATGATGCTTATTTGTGTCTGTCTCAGTTCCTTCTGTCCAGAAAGCAGTATATTTTAAAAGTTGTACACAACTGACATAGCCTTTGAGCATAGACAGAGTAGATTTCTTCCCTTTAAGCCTCAGGCCTCCACTTAATGCTTAATGGCTTAATGGTTAATGGATAATCGCTAACTCAAAGTAGACACATTGAAATTCAAAGGACATTAGGCATTCCTTAACATGTTCCTTTGATTTCAGTAGGATAACTTTGAGTAATGCTCCTCATTATGTCAGTCACTATATCTTTCTTGAAGCATTCTCTACAAAGTAGGAGAGAAGGGATTATTGACATTTTTGTTTTAAATATACTATAGATCTTATGCACTATGGATTGTTTTGGCTAATGTCAAATTCTTTGAGAAAAATCTGTGTGCTGAGTGGGGTGCTGGTGGGTTTACCACACAGGATTTTAACATTGTTTTCCACTCCCATTTTTAAAAGGTCCGTTGCATTAGTCTCTTCTCCCCCAACACCATTTTTCAGGGATTGCTTAACTGTTCCCTCATTATATGGAAGCAAGTCCCACTGAGTTTAATGGAGTTTACTCCTTTCTAGGTGTGCATATATAATTACATAAGAACAGCCCTGCTGGATCAGGTCCAAGGCCTATCTAGTCCAACATCCTGTTTCACACAGTGGTCCACCAGATGCTTCCAGGGAGCCCACAGGCAAGAGCATGCCATCTCTTCTGCTGTTGCTCCCCTGCAACTGGTATTAAGAGGCATAGTGCCTCTGTGGCTGGAGATGGCCCACAGCCACCAGACTTGTAGCCATTGATAGACCTATCCTCCATGAATTTGTCTAAGCCACTTTTAAAGCCATCCAAGTTGGTGGCCATCACCACTTCCAATGGCAAAGAATTCCATAGATGAATTATGTGCTGTGTGAAAAAGTACTTCCTCTTGTCGGTCCTAAATTTCCTGACTTTCAGTTTCATGGGGTGACCCCTGGTTCTAGTGTTGTGAGAGAGGGAGAAAAAATTATCTCTGTCTACCCACTCCACTCCATGCATAATTTTATACACCTTGACCATGTCTCCTCTTAGTTGCCTCTTTTCCAAGGAAAAGCGACCTAGAATTGCAGAATCAGTTATCAATATGTTGCTGGAAAAGGCACATGCACTCCAGCCCAGCATCCTCTTTCTTACAGTGCTCAGCTACATGCTTCTAGTAAGCTCCAAAGAACTGCAGCAAGGACATTCCAGAAACCATTCCCACCCTGCCAACAAACTATTATTGTGATGTAGACTGGCCTTGAACAATACCACTACAATACTACTACTACTAGTAGTAATAGTAGTTGTACATGAGAGCCAAACCACCTGTGAATATGGAGTCTTAATTTCTTAAGTATGGCCAAGCAAAGCTTCCATCTTCACTGGAAATTTGGCTCTGATGTATAACCCCCATGTTCAGCAGTCTACACCAGAATGATGGTTTCTTGGTTCTGGGTGGGAATCGTTTTCAGGATTTCCTTGAGGTTCCTTCTTTGTAACTTTCTCACATGGAGTCCTTAGTAAATACATTTTTACTCAGAAGTAATCCCCAGAGAAATAAATGCCCCCCTCCGTTAAGAACATAAGAACAGCCCTGCTGGATCAGGCCCAAGGCCCAACTAGTCCCGTATCCTGTTTCACACAGTAGCCCAACAGGTGCTGCTGGGATGCCCATGGGCAGGAGCTGAGGATATGACCTGCTGTTACTCCCCTGCAACTGGTATTCAGAAGCATCCTGCCTCTGAGGCTGGAGGTAGCCTATAGCCCTCAGACTAGGCTTTGACAAGCGGCTGTGAGGAAGGAAAAAGGAGCACCCACATTCTTGCCTATGATCTCTGCTGGTCCTGAGTCCTATGTGTGTTTACTCACAAGTAAGCTCTGGCGGAATCAATAGATTTACTTTCTAGTAATTTATAACTTCATTGAGGGCCTCTGCTTTCCCCCTTTGGTGAGAGCAAGGGGGCAGAGGGAGAGAACAAATGTCCATAAAAGTAAAGGGAGGGGGAGGAATGGTTTTTTAACTATACAAGTGCCAGAGTGCTCATAGACTTTTTATCAGGTATCTATGTTCAGGACCTAGAAATTGCCAGGATTTGCCTCTCCCAACTTTGGCATCAGAATTCTCAGTAGGCAGACTCAGTTATGCTCTTAACTAACTTTCCCTTAATTATTTTATTTTATTTTATTTATTACATTTCTATACCACCCCATTAAAAGGCTCTGGATGGTACAGACATTTTCATATAAAATTTCATCCAAATTTCCCCTGTTATTATGGGGATTCTGAACAATAATTAGACTGATGCTAAAAAACATTTTAAAAATTAAATATATATTTTGAGCCCTTTCTCATGAGCAGTGAGAAACGGCAAGAGGGTTAGCGGGGAGGAAGCCCTAAAGAGCTTACCTCCCCACAGATGAGCAACGATGTCCTCTTTGATGGGTGGATCACCTGCCCAGATGACTACCAGCTGCTGCTGTTAGCTCAGAGGGCCGGGGTGCCAGGATGCGTCAACCTGCATCACCTCGCCCCTCGGAACTCCAATAACACACTGTGTGGAGTCATGGTGCCTTAGGGAGATCCCCTCCCCTCTCCCTCTTCTCAGTCTCCAGCCGTGGCTGCAAGCAGGCACAGCTGGCAGACGATCATGGAAATGAGGTTAGGAGAGCACTCGCTCTCCTGACCTCATTTTGGATGGTGATTGCTTAGGTGGATTTGCTGCTGAGGCACCATTGGGATCGGGCAGGCAAAACATGTGCAGGCAAAACTCAGCTGGGCTTCCTTAGCCCAGTTTTGCCTGCATGTGTGAAAAGCTTTATTGTACCCAGACCCAGGCCCAAGAAGACACAGAGACATTTGTAGTGGGAGAAATGAGCCACGCTTTATTAAATTAACATCAAACATGGCGGACTGAAAAGGTGATGAATCACCTAAACGAAAACCGTGCAGGCACCTAGGCCTGGGCTAGGATTCCTTCATCCTACCCATCAGCCCCAAAGGGCGACACACCCTGGCTCAGGAAAGAGGCAGGTACATCCCGCCTAGTTCCTTCACAGCCAACCACCCCCTATAAAGAGGGGATCCGGACAGCTTCAGATCTTTACCCACCCCGGACCGCACAGCCCAAAGGTTGGTCAAGTCCCAAAGCAGGTTTCTTGGCAATCGAAGTCTTCCCGTGCCGCACAGGCCACAAGGAAGCGATTGACCAATCCACCTTAAAATATCCAAGGGTGCTCACCGATAAACTATACCAACTTACCCAAAAGCCTGCACTGTTCCTGCCAACGTGGCCAAACTAAGCAAACCTAACTAAACACTGACTACAGAATGGAGTAGGCGGAAAAAAACCCAACAACTGCCAATCAGTTGAGAGCAAAAAATTCCTACTCGGCCCCAAAGGCGACCAGTCGCTAGACCCGCTCTGCATCAGGGAGGGAGGGAGGGGAAGCAAAAAACGCTCTGAGAAGCTGAGCGGGCAGCCGCTCAGCAGAGACCTAAAGTCCCGCCCCCGCAGGTCAATTAGCCAATCGGGCTGCTTCTTGGGCCTGCCATAACGGGGCTGGGACAAACACCCTCCCACTTGCACGAGGCAAGGGGAGGGCGATTATCTGCAAAAACAGCCGCTAAAACCTTGAACCCCCTTTTAGAAGTTAAAAACTTAAACTTCTGTTTCTCAGACATTTTGCAACAGAGTTGCACCAAATTTGGAGGAGTGGTGTCTCTTGTCCCCTAGTTGATGTATGTGCAGTTTCATGGGGACTGGATGGATACCTTTGATTTTTATAAGCACTAGAATTTTTAGGGCTTATAATGGTGGAATGTTGAAAACACTCCTCATCTTAACTATATTGGCATGACTGCCAGTATAATTTCTAATTGTGCTTATTGATAAATGAATCAAAATATTCAAATGAGTGCAAGATTTTCTCAAAACTAAGTAGCATTCATAATGACCAAACTCATTTTCTCAGGAGATTATTAGCACACGGACCCTGGTTACTTTGAGATGTTGCCTAGCAGTATTTTTCAAAATGCAGTGACCAAAGCCTCTGGGAATTAGTCTGTGTTTTATGCTGAGATACAGGATTAACAACTTCCTTCAGTTTATCCTGAAGTAAACAGAAGTACACTTTCCCCACTGAGAAACATATTTGATGGTCAGCAAGGAGTTTTTCTTGGGTAATCTGTGGGAATCATTTCTCAACTCTCTTCCAGGGCTCAGAAGCCAATAAGTTAGCGATGCCAATATGTTAGAAAGTTAGTGTACTGTAGTAGACAAAATAATGGAAATAACTCAATGATCTTCACTATTTTTCAAATGGGGGGCACTTTGGCAAAAACCCTTCAATGTGAGAACCATTTTCTACTTTGCTGACCTCCACACAGTATTGCAGTTTTCTCAGTGAAGGGAGGGCTCTTTAAAAGAGATAAGAACATAAGAACAGCCCTGCTGGATCAGGCCCAAGGCCTATCTAGTCCAGCATCCTTTTTAATAAAGTGGCCCACCAGATGCCGCTGGAAGCCACAGGCAGGAGTTGAGGGCATGCCCTCTCTCCTGCCATTACTCCCCTGCAACTGGTACTCCTGCCTTTGAGGCTGGAAGTGGCCTATAGCCCTCCGACTAGTAGCCGTTGATAGACCTCTCCTCCATGAAGTTATCCAAATTCTTCTTAAATCCATCCAGGTGTGTTGGCTGTCACCACATCTTGTGGCAGAGAATTCCACAAGATGAGGCATAGAACTTGAGCGCTGGGAAAGGCTATGCTTCCCAGCACTCCATCCATGCCTTCCAAAATACTGAAGGGTTCAAGTGGACTCCATTTCCTTTAAGGGGGCACCACCAGCATTGGGAGCACTGCACAGTGGGGATGATCACCTCTGAATGGTGTCAGGGGAGCTATGCAGAATATTCAGCTTTGGCTGAAGGTTGTCACAAGCCCAATAAGCAATTAGTCAGGGAGATCACTTAGGAGATGCTACCAGCTCCCATACCTTCTGTAGTTCACAAAGCACTACACAGAAATAACTGGACTTGGACAGCTTGTTCACCCATGAAGCTCACTGCATGCCCATGCAGATTAACAAAGCATACATTCAAGGAGGGACTATGGTGTCACATTCAGAGCCCTTGTGCAGCTCCCCCAGTTCTCCTGCATATGCATTGATTCCAAAGAACCGTTAGAGTTCAGAGTACTCCCATACTTCAGAAGTGCTCTGTCAGATCAGAAATGTGTGGCTGAACCTCATTCTAGACCTCAGTCAGAAGGTGTATCAGTGGCATAATGCAGACCTTTGAATTTGTCCTGGATTAAGTAATGCTTCTATGATATTCTTCATATAACATAACAAACATATCTCAAGAACCACATAATCTAACCAGGCCATGATACAGAATTACAGAACTTCCACAGGTTTATGAGGCCTACTGAATGCTCTGAGACTTACTGAGCACATGGAGATTATAGAGGACTCACTGAACCACTATACTAACATTCATTTAAACTGATATTTTAATCGGATCAGTTTGGATTTAGGAGGAAGGACTCAAAGATGTACATACTTTTTTAATTTACCCAAACTACTTCCCATATGATGTGGAAATAATGGATGGATTAATGAAAAAAAGAGGGTGAAGATATATTTAAAAATGAGAAACATGTTAGATTCACAATATTAAGTAACAGCCTAAAAACTAGACAAGTAAAATCTGGGTTAGGTATAAAGTAACATTTGTATTCTTACAGTAAGGTCAGTTGCAGTAGAGAAACTTGCTAAGGCATAACATGAAGGCTCTGCCAATGAAAGTGCTCCAGGGAATCTGGGATCAAACAGGGGTTAAGTGCAAAGGATAGTCTTTCATTTGGACAGAGGGACATATTAATGGACCCAGGAGGTCTTCTTAAGCAGAATCAACTATGATCCTAATGAACTCTTCTATGAAGGTTTTTTTTTAAAAAAAAAAACTTTTTCTGGTAACACAGTTTATTTCATAAATCTTCCCATATGTCCTTGTATTACTCTTCCTCTGGCTGTAGATCTGCTGGTGGGTCAGAACATAAGCAGCCACTAATAAAGACTTGCATATTATCTAAAACTTTGACTGCATTGCTTATTCTAAAATATATAGCGAAGCAGGTTCAAAGATTCAAAAGTGTAGTGGCACCTACAGAGGTGTAACTAGGGAAAACGGCACCCAGGG
The DNA here is from genome assembly GCF_027244095.1 of Hemicordylus capensis. Lineage (NCBI taxonomy): Eukaryota > Metazoa > Chordata > Lepidosauria > Squamata > Cordylidae > Hemicordylus > Hemicordylus capensis. The sequence continues at coordinate 54,688,101 of NC_069661.1, forward strand.
AAAGCACTGAAATGGCGCTCCCCCGGGCCCCCCGCCCCCCCAACATACTACATTATACTTAGGTTTTTCCTCACAAGCTCCCGCCGCCGCTGCCAAGCCAGGCCACTGACTGGCCGCCAGGTGCCAGCAAAGCAATGGGGGGGGGGCGCGGGCGGCGCGGAAGGCGCGGAAGGGACCGCTCGTGGGGGAGGGGGCGCCGACGCGCTCCCTTGACTGCTGCAGCGCTGCTGCACTGAGCAGGAAACATTTGTATTAACAAAAAAATAAAAATAAATAAATATTTTTTTTGTCATGGTGGCACCCCCCATGTGACCAGAGAAGATGGCGCCCGGGGCATGTGCCCCCCCTGCCCCCCTATAGTTACGCCTCTGGGCACCTAACATACAGTGAGGCTATTCATGTGATGGGAGGAAATTGGGCTAGCGGAGGCTAGCCCGATTTCCTCCCATCGTGTGAACCACCGGGCTTGGCTGCGAGCCCAGTGGTTCCTAAGCGGGTAACCCGCCAAAGAACCCCTGCCCTTAAACCAGGTTTGCGGAGCAAGTGCTTCTCAAACCCGGATTGTTTTATTCATGTGTTGCCGCGGTGTGGCTCCAGCTACAGCCACTCATGAGTAGACCCCCAACTGGGAGGCTTAAAAGCAGGCTCCCATCTTGGGGGTCTCTCCAGCATGCCCTGTGTGCTTGCGCAGGGCATGCTGGAGCTTCTGGGGGCCGTGCAGCCCCCGAACTCCCCAGGCCCCGCTGGCTCCATGACGGAGCCAGCAGTCGTGTGGGCGGCCGCTGTGGCTGCCCAGAGCAGATTGCTGCTCGTCTGCGGAGAGAGTGGGCTAAGCCCGGTCTCCCCACAAACCTCCTAGAGGCTCTTCTCAATAATCATGAGAAGAGCCTCAGTAGCTATTGAGGCTATTTCCACGGTTCACGGAAAGCAGGCTAAGGGAGCTTAGCCTGCTTTCTGTGGATTGTGGGAACTACTGGGCCCTTGGGTGAACCTGGTGCACCCAAGGTGGCTAGCCCGCCTAGAACACCCTCTCCTTAAATGAGGTTAATGGAGCAAGGACCTCATTTCGTTGCTTGTGTGTTGCCGCGGTGTGCCTCGGGCTCGGGGGTCATTTCGTTGCTTGTGTTGTGCTCATTTTGTTGCTTGTGTGTTGCCTCAGTGTTGCCCCGAGCTCAGGGGTCTCTCCAGGATGCCCTGTGCACTTGCTCAGGGCATCCTGGACCTTCTGGGGGCAGTGTGGCCCCTTATCCCCACAGCCCCTGCCAGCTCCGTGACTGCTCGTCTTTGGGCTAAGCCCGCTCTCCCCGCAGACCTTACAGAAGCTCTTCTCATGGATCATGAAAAGAGCTTTATTGTATTTTATTTACTATTACATTTTGTATGTTGTATAATACCACTCAAAAGCCTTTGCATATGTTTTGAACAATGTTGCGAACATTTCTTCTGGTAGGATATTTGCAATCAAATGTGGGGTTTTTGATTTGCATTCAAAGGTTTTGCGGATGGTTCTTGTAGAAAAATACACATGGAGGGGCAGGGCAGGAAGCCTCAAAAGCTTACCTCCCCTTCAGATAATCTTCCCTGTTGGTCTGGGTGCAGAGATTGCATACTCAGACACGCACCTGCCTCCACGGGCAGCGCGGAGGGTCGTGGGCCTGGATGTGTCACCCTAGGCCTTGGAACACCCATAATGCACTGCATGAGTGTTTGCTGCATTATGGGGATTCCCCTGATGCAGCCCAGGAGCCCCACAATCTCCCAGCCCTAGCTGGCAGACAATTAAACAAAATAGGGCCAAGGGAGCGCTATCTCCCTTAACCCCACTTAAGAGGGTGGCTGGTTTTGTGGGTTTTGCTGTGGACCCACCAGTGGAATAGGATGGCTTGGCTTCATTGGCCTGGTTTTGCCTGCACATGAGAACAGCCTCATGGAAGTATATTTTCATGAATACATACACTAAAAAAGAGAATCCACATATATGGCAAATATATATGTGAAAAGTGACGTACATTGGAAAGCTGGTGAGAACAAACCTTCTGGAAGCTAAAATCTGCTTGCTGAGGCTTTATACAGTTCTGGTATTCTGTTTCCATGTGCTATTTGTTCCGGGATAATAATTTCAAGTGCAGCTATAAATATATAAAGTTATATGGTCCTCTTGTATCAGAACTAGTCCAGGTATATTCTCTTATTTTAGAATGTGAACAATTATATAACATTTATATACATGAGGATTTGGGGTTCTCTTTACTGAACACTGTCAAAGTTGGGCCAAGCCTTTGTATTTATTTTAACGAGGGCAGCATTTTTACTTTCCAAATTCAGTAAGACCACAAATAATTGATACCATATTTTGGAAAGCTACACTAGTCCTATCGAGGTGTTATGAAGACTGTGAACACTGCACTTTTGTACAGCGTGAGAGCACTGTCAAGCCCCATCTGCATACTGAGACATTAAGAATCCTTGCCCGATGGTTGTCTGAGAGGATGAATCTTTCCATGATAGGTTATTCCCATGATGCAGAATGCTGGGGCACATCAATGTTCCTCTGGGTGGAACGCTGAGGTACCCAACTTCCTGCATCATGGGAATAATCTGTCCAGTGTTTGCCTCTGCAAGGAGTGAGAAGCATGCAAGGCGAGCTGGTCTTGTGGTAGACTTATCCCCTTTGCTAAGCAGGGTCCACCCTGGTCACATTATGAATGGAAGACTACATGTGTGAGCATTGTAACATATTACCCTTAGGGGACAGAGCCTCTCTGGGAAGAGCACTTGCATGCTTGCATATGGAAGGTTCCACATGACTTCTCTGGCATCTCTGGCTGAGAGAGCTACATGCCTGCAATCTTGGAGAAGCCGCTGCCTGCCTACGTAGACACTACTGAGCTAAATGGACCAATGGTCTGACTTGGTATATGGCAGCTTCCTATGTTCTAATGGCTTATGTTCATATGAGCAGGAGCAGCAGGAGGCTGACTGAATAGGGCTAGTGCTTCACCAAGATCCATTCTTAGTCATCTTTTAGTCAGAACTGGGTTTTGGCATTGCTGTCTGATTGATTTAGAAGGGAACTAGATATGTTATTTTATCAGCTGAACAATCTGCTGGAATAAACATGGGAAACTCTATGAAAGCCCTATTGGAAATTGTTTAATCAGATATTGAACAATTCAAATTAATCAGCAATTCAGCAATTCAAATTGGGCTGAAGCTTCTGCCTGAACCCAACAACCCCTTACCATGGTCCTGACCCAGTTTTAGTACTTATCAGGCAGAATCAGGACAGGTTTTCATGTATTTTTATTCCCCATGGCCAGGGATCAGTTGCTGTTGTGGTGAAATTACAGTTTTAAGAAGACTTCTGGCATGGTTTCTTTTCCTTCTTCCCCTGCAGTCCTGGGGAAAGTGAAGGATATTCAGCAATTTCAGGTTTTTCAGAGTTGCTGCAAAAAGAAAAAGAAATCAGATTTTTGTTTTTTTAAACGGAAACTGTGATGCAACAACCACTGCTCACACACCATTGTGAGTGAAAACAAATGAAAGCATCTTCTGCGATTGTCTAGTAAGTACTAAATAGAGGTTTGGAGTAGTGATGAGTGGAAGAAGAATAGCAAAAATCAGGATTAAATCAAATGTGATTGCAAATGGACATTGGTTCAATTTAGTTAAATTGGGCAGATACAATTTGGCCCTGATCTATCATTTGAAGCACCATCTATGCCTATGTGGAATCACTCTTGTCTTACTCATATGACAGATTCTGATTCCAGAATCCTTCATACCCACCAAGCAACTATGGCACACTGTTTCATGGAGGAATGAAACTAGTATATTAAAATACTATTGCCTGACATGCAGACCATCACCTCTATTAACATTTCTTTGCTCTTGAAGTAGTTGGATAAGTAGTGCCAGGAACTTGGAGGAGTAGCCCAGTTTCTAAGCATGGGGAGAGTCAGTGGAGCTTAAACTAGCACATTTCATTCAGAAGCCTGCTTCAAGACGTCATTTAAAATTATCAGGGGCACATTATCTGGGTATACAACAAGAAGCAATTATTGGTTTAATTAGCCTGCATTCACCATGTTGCACTCCTTCTCTTTGTTGGATTGCCAGGCAATTTTGTAACATTATTAAGCAAGGGAACTATAATTCCACAATGACCTAATCTACAGCGCCTTCCTATCAGGGCGGAAGAGTTGAAAGTTATTTATGACTGTCCTAAATCAGAACTAAACCCACTGGGCAGGAAACACTTCAGATCTCCAAGTGTTCCAGATGTCTTCTCATACAGCGAAAGTTGCTCTGTTTGATCATATATACTTCCTGCTGTCAACAGAAATTGGTTGTATATTAATTTAGAAGCCAAAATAACACTTTGAAGGAATAGATTCAGGGCTGAAACTCAAAACACAATTTTGGGATAGAGATTCAGATTTCTCTTTTAAATGCTTCAGACTATACCCCAAAATTCTTCAGACTTGCACCCCATAAGGGTAAAATAGGTTGTGACCAAGGTTCCTTCCACACCCTGCTGCCAACACTACCTCACCTTAGGCCAGGGGTTCCTATACTGTGGTATGCCAGATGTTGCCACAACTACAACTCCCATCATCCCCAGCCATAATAAGTTGTAGCTGTGTATGAGGGGAGTTGTAATTCTGCACCATCTGGGGTACCACAGGTTGGGAATTTCTGCTTTAGTCTGCATGTACAGTACAGCAAGGGCATGTACCACAAGGCTCTGAACACTATGAGACCAGTATTCCCTCTAAGGCATGCACACCTGTGGGCACTCATAAGATTTTTTATGTCCACTCAGTTAATTTTAGATCCCGCTCAGGATGAATCAGGAGGGTCCCACTCTGGATACATGTGCACACACTGCCTTGATACTGCTCCTCAGAACAAAACTCATTCCACCTATGGATGAAAAAAATTAGAGAGAACACTTTATGAGAACTACTGGATCGTCCTTCAATATTATCTTATTTATGCTTATCTAATCTTAAGACTATGATATGGATTAAAAAGACATAGTCTAGCCTCACATATAAGCTTTATAGGACAATCCTGTGCATGTTTACTCAGAAGTAAGTGTCACTGTATTCAACAGAGTTTATGCTTAGGCAAGTGTCTTATGGGATTGAAGGTTTAAAGTCCTATTGATTTCAGTGGCTGGGATTCAATGGGGGAGATTTAAAGTCATGCTTAAAGCAGCATCAGCAATTAAACTTAAACATCATTAGGCTGTGATGTGTTCATTCTGTTTTTTCTCATATTATTATTTATATAAAGTCACCTACACACAGGACCCTTTGCATGACAGTATCATTATATTCTTCTAGCAAGGAATTGTCTGCCAGAAATTGCTAGACACAATAATTTTCTTGCTAGAATTTAAAGCTGAGGGGTGAGTCACACAATGATCCTGGGAAGCCCGGGAGGGCACGGGGAGAAGGCTGCACTTAACCTACCTTCTTCCCCCCAGACGACCAAACTTTCCTTCATCAGTGTGGCTCCCACATGGACAGCCCTGATCCGTGCAGCTCTGTGAAGCACGGAACAGGGTGGAGGGATCCGGGTCCGAAACATCTCCTTCTCTATTTGTTTTGAGGAAGAACCTCAAGACTCTCCTGCTTTCGCGGGCTTTTAATTAGAATTTTACTAATTTTAAAAACTTGTTCTAATAATTATTTTATTCTATTGTTTTTATTGTGTCATGTATTTTAATCTGTGACTTTTAAATATTTTAAATTTTGTACACCGCCTAGAAATGTACATATCAGGCTGTATAAAATTTAAAATATGATCCAAAAAAAAAAAAAATGCAACGCTTGATACATGCTTTGCATTGGGGATTCCCCTATCAGACGCTGTATGCACAGAGGAGTCATAGAGGGATTGTTGTGACTCCTCAGGCTGCACAAATCACACAATACCCAGTAGCTGGGGTAAGGGTGAGAGAGAACGCTTAACCTCAGAGAAAAGCTGGGTTTGTTAAGGGGGTTAAGTGGGCGGGGAGCAGAGGGAACTGTGAGGAGGACCAGAGGAGAGCTGGTCTTGTGGTAGCAAGCATGATAGCTAAGCAAGGTCTGCCCTGGTAGTTGTTGTTGTTATTATTATTTACATTTTATATCCCGCTCTTCCTCCAAGGAGCCCAGAGTGGTATACTACACATACTTTAGTTTCTCCTCACAACAACCTTGTGAAGTAGGTTAGGCTAAGAGAGAAGTGACTGGCCCAGAGTCACCCAGCAAGTCTCATGGCTGAATGGGGATTTGAACTCGGATCTCCCCGGTCCTAGTCCAGCACTTTAACCACTACACCACTCTGGCTCTCATTGGTTGCATATGAATGGGAAACTAGACGTGTGAGCACTGTAAGATATTCCCCTCAGGGGATAGAGCCACTCTGGGAAGAGCAGAAGGTTTGAAGTTCCCTCTCTGGCTTTTTCAAGATAGGGCTGAGAGAGATTCCTGCCTTAAACCCTGTAGAAACCACTGCCAGTCTGTGAAGACAATACTGAGCTAGATAGACCAATGGTCTGACTCAGTATATGGCAGCTTCCTATGTTTTCATTACCAACCTAACCCTGCTAGGTTGGGTATTGTATGGGTATTGTATGGTTGAGTTGACACAATATGAAGCTTATGTATGTCAACATAAGCTTGCCTTCTCTAGCCTCTTTTGTTTCTCAACAAAAAAAGTTAAAACTTCCTGTGCTTCAGTTGGAATGCATTATAATTAGAAGAGTGCAGTTCTGTACCACCTACCAGCATTTCTTCTTCCTTTTGTTATCATGGTCTCCACAGGAGTTCTGGGTCATTGTCACAGTAGTGTCAGAGAATGAGCTGAAAAACATGTTGTTTAAATTCATTCTTCTTATTAGCAACTTGCAACATATTACCATGGATACCATGGATACCTTGGCTTTTAACTAGTAGTTTAGCATCAAGGAGGTATCTTTCAGATTAATGTCTGCCATGGCTCACTGCTCTATTCTAAAGACAGCTTAAAACTTTGGCTATACATAAAAAGTTAGATCTCTTGGCTAATGGAGGTATGTAGCATTTGAAATTGGATTGTACTTAAGCATACTAGATTCACTGCTAAGAGAAAAACAAGACGTTCTTGTAAGACCTAATCCAGCTACTTTCCTTTCACTATAATTTTAACTGATAATTAGCCCGACTAGCCCGATTTTTGTTGACCGTAAGAACCAAGAGGCTCGAGCCGTGCCCGGTGGTTCTTGAGAGGGTAACTCGCTCAAGAACCCCTGGTAAAAAGCAGTTGCAGAGCGAGCGCTCCAGCAAACCTGATTTTTAGGATTGTGAGTAGCTGCGGCGCGCCTTGACGCCATGCCTACTCACAAGTAGACCCCCGGCTGGGAGGCGAAAAGCCTCCTCCAGCTCCAGGGGTCTTCCCCGTATGTCCTGCGCGCTCACGCAGGGCATACTGGGGCTTGCGCGGGCCACACGGCCCCTGCTCCCCCCACCCCCGCAGGCTCCGTCATGGAGCTGGCCATCATGTGGGCGGCCGATCCGGCCGCCCAGAGTTCCCTGCCCGCTCGTGAGAGGGGAGAGCGGGCTTAGCCCACTCTTCCCACTCACTGCCCCAAACCGGGTCTCACTGATCGTGAGACCCGGTCCAATAACTTCATTATGAAACACACCATTGAAATGTGGGCATTCGATGGGGCACTACAACTATAACTTATGGAACACTACAACTGTACATGATCAAAATATGCCATCATCATGTTTTATCTATTCCTCAGTGAATACGTGCACAAGTGATATGTCACTCTCTGCCTATATCATACTATACCAGGCCTGCACAGCATAAGGCCCGGGGGCCGGATTCGGCCTGCAGGGGCTAATTAACTGCCCCCCCCAGGTATCCTGCAGCAACACAGGAGATGGAAACTGCCTTAAAGTGCCATCCTGTGCATGTTTTTTTCATTAATATGTTCCATGGTGTTCCCAGCAAGGCTTACTCCCATGAAAGCATGCCTAGGATTGTAGCCTGAAAGCAATAACTGTTTAGGGAGAGGAGAGGCGTTGGCATTTATTTTGGGCTGGCTTGCACTCCAGGGACCTCACTGACTGAGCAGGTACAGGACCTATTTTCTGGCCACTATTTTTTGGTTAAAACTATGGGTCCATTGACAGGGGGAATAGATCCACAAGTACCTAATTATATGTTTAATTTTAATGTAATGTGCTAAAATTGACTTTGGCCCTGCACACCAAGTTGTGGATGGTTCCGGCCCATTAGGGCATTTGAGTTGTGCAATCCTGTACTATACCCTGTTGGGATATATAACACCCACACCTCAAACCACACCATATTTAAGAGAGCTGGAGAATCAGGGAAGTATATTATTCCTGGTCCAAAACATTGTGCATATTGACTTAGTTTAACAAAAACATTAATTGGGAAACTGCATGTAAACTGTATGCCATACATGCAAAATTAATGAGCTTTGTTTTGGGAGGGGGAGATAAATTTATTTGCTACTCAGAATGCTCTAGTGTAGGTTTTCAATGGGAGTTTAGTCTAGCTTCTTGCACCATTTACATTACTTATTCTGGGTTAGTTATTTATCTGCTGGAGTCTTCTACAAAAGTTAACTCGACTCCAATTCTCCAGCATCTACTTCCCATGGTGTCCTGTTCCTGTCACAGGAGAGAAAAGTAGGTTATCTGAGGCCATCTTTCTAACTAAACTACAAGACTAAGGTCAGAAAAGCAAGAATACATTGTTGATGATGATGGCTCTTGACTCCCTCCCCCACTCCTGGCCTCCACAATTCTCTACCTCCTGATACTATCAGCCAGACCACCACCCCCCAAAAGCTTCTAGTGAGAAATGGTGAGAAATCTTTGCCCAATTATTTGTCATTATTATCACTGACTGGCATGTTGTGCAGGCTTATGCCCGCATTTCCCATTAGCCCATGTTGCTGCAGGCATGTAATCAGTGTTGGTAGTCTTGCACAAGAGTGCATTTGAGCAAATACTTCAAGTTATACACCAGCACTTTAGGAATGATTGGCCACATTTGCATGTAATGTGGAACCCCGTGTACAATAGATCTGTGGTTCCATGCCCCCTTCCCTCTGCAATCCCATCCAAATTTGGATGTACTGGAGTGTCTGTGTGAGCTTCCAGCTTGTTTGAAGGTCTGCCCACACAGCCAATCATGCCAGAGTTGAGGGAGGAGCTTCCTCCTTCCTCTGGTTCCAGGGGAAGCAGCCTGCATTTCCCAACTCGTACATATCGCAGGTTGCCTTGGATTGTGGCCACAAAACTCACTACAACCTGAGGGTTCAGATTTGAGTTCCAAATCTGAAACCTTGGTTTCATTGCTATGCCTAACCGCATTTGCCTGTATTTGAGGGTAACATCTGCCGAATCAGAGAACCATTCAAATGCAGTTTCACATTACATGCGAATGTGGTCTATGTTACTTTGTTCCAATAAAATTTGTGTCACCAAAGTGTGGGTGCACACCTTTAAGTATTTGCACAACTGCACTCTTGCACATCAGCATCTGTGCTGCCCTAGACACCCACTGCAATGCAGGTCATTGTGAAACACAGGCATAAGCCTGCACAATATGTCAGTGATTGTACTATTATTTATTATATGTTTGACAAGCCACAGAAGTAAATGAAATTTGCCAGTGTAACAGTTCTTTAAACCTCATGATAATTTGGAATTTAACAAGGTGGAGTTTCACCACATCAAATAATCTAACAATGAAGAATTGAAGATATTCATTTATTTCACTTTAATTTTGTGTTATTCACTGAACATGAAGTACAACTTCTTAAACCAACAGGAGTTGTAAGCTAAGAAGAGATTAGTTCTTTACTAAAGAAGTTGATTTTTCAAAAGGAGTTGTTGCATACTGAACCTCTCTGAGTGTTCATTAAATTAATTTTAGCAATCAGAATTTAATGCGTGACTGAACCTCAGAGAGTCTTAACGTATAATTGTATTGGTAGATATCTTAGACTTTCCCCCCATTATCTGGGTGTGGGAGAAATTACAATAGTTAATGAATATTTTAATGACAATGGAATAAGTTCTAAACTCACATCAACAGAGTCAACTCTGATTCTTCCTTTTCTAGGCCTGTTCAGTGAATATCACAGGAATTGCTTGCTTCAAGCAATTATGTTAATTTATCTATCATAGATAGAGGTTGGTATTATCTGGGAATGACATGACAAGTAAAGAACCCTAAAATTAGATCACTTATATGCTTGAACAGCTTGAGAGCAGTGACTGGTAAAATGCTTTAAAAAGTAGAATTATAAAATGACAGTATATATATATAAAATTCAATTCACCTATAGAGAAGGCTATACAGGGTGTGCAGAAAAATGTACAAATCTCAGTTGGAATGAGCTAACTCTGTACTGAGGCATTTCCTGCACAACCTCAAGGAAATTTAAAGCACTTTTTAGATTGCTCTTACTTTTAGACTGGATAAAGCTGTATCTCACCTTATGCCTTTTGTACAGCTGTTGATCTGGTATTGATCTCACGCACTCAAGAGTCATTTCATCTGCTACAGTACCAGACTTCAAAGGTGTGAACTGGTAAGTCAAATTTCCCTTTTAGTTATACAAGTACCAGGTTTACTGAGGTAAAAAAGAGATGTGCAGTTAGAAAGATAAAAATATGAGTCATTAGGAATATGGCACAGGGCAACAACCTAGGTGAGTCTGTGAACCACACTTTTCTTGTCTTGGTGACAAAATAGCATCTTGGAAGGGAATGGAGATTGGATGGGCCATCCCATGGAGTATAATAGAGCAGAGTTTCTTAACCTTGGGCCCCCAGATGTTGTTGGACTACAACTCTCGGAATCCCCAGCCACAAAGGCCATGTCTGGGGATTCTGGGAGTTGTAGTCCAACAACATCTGGGGGCCCAAGGTTAAGAAACCCGGCATTAGAGTAACCAAGAAAAGCATAAACCTTCATTAAGTTGCTTCTACCACAAAAATAGGCAGCAACTGTTGCCACCTTTGTTTAACTGGGCCTATTTCTATGGGTTTACAACAGCCTGACATAGAAATGAAGCAGGAAAAAGCTTTTAAGGGATTGGTGCTGCTAGACCTGGGCACAAGGGGCATGTGCTCCCAGTGTTCTGAGTGTCCGATACCGACATGTATACACAAAGTGTTGGAAGGACTACATCCCGCCCCCCGTCCCCAATAAACTGTATTACTCTTTTATATGATTTACTTGCACTTGGCTACTAATGTGCCCATCATATTGTATATTTTATTAAATGTATTATTTGATTCAACTTATTCAAAATGTAGTAAAACACTGGATTAGATCTAATTTAATGTGACATATGTCTGTGCAGGTGATATTATATTCTGAAATCTACATTAATCCTCCCCGTGCTGTATTTTGTGCATATATAGCTCTGTATTAAATGGTCATATGTGTCTAGGGGAGAGAGAGAGGAGAGAGAAAAAGCATGTAATCAAGAGCCAATAAGATTAGTTATGAATGCACTATGTCGCTCATGAATTCAACAGATTGGAAGGAAAATGTGCAATGATAGACAGTAGCAACATTGATCAAACTTAATTTAAAGAGACAATTACTAGGTGCATTCATGGTTCACACATCTCTCTCCCTGTGATAGATCTTGAAGTTTAAATGGCTTTACCATGCACTCAAAACTCATGTTCAAAATTCTGTATTCTGAAATTGTTGTTTATGTGGAGAATGTAAATCAAACAAACTTTATACCAAGTTCCATTTTTTAAAAATAAGTACTGCATTCTTTTTATTACCATCATGCTTCACAGAACGAAAACAATAATGCAGGTAGTGTTTCTCCAAGACTGATTTAACACTTCAAAAATCCCATATGAAGTAAACAATAACCATCATATTTGAAGTAATATATATATTACAAATATTGCAAATCCAATTTAAGTTTTGTGTCTGTGGTTCTTTTGAAAACTATTTCCAATTTGATTTCCCCCACCCTTCATTGATTTAGCTGAAGTTGTTGATGAGGTTAGAAGCCAGTTGGAGAATGTAACAACTTTTTTTTAAATTGTGATGATAATTTGCATAAATGTTCAGGAACATCATAGACAAGTGGTAAATACTCATGTCACTGCATCCTGGATCACTCTATTTTAAACAGATTTCAGAAGGTGGTGATCTGTTATCTAGCCATGTAACTTAACTGTAAGGCATGAAATAAATGAACTCTAGCAGATGGGACTACTTCCTCTTTTTCTTGGAATAGTGGATCCTCCATGCCTAGGGCTGTGCAGTCAAATAGTTCCAACAGGCATGTCGGATACAATATGCTCTATGTTGGGCACCATCAGAAAAAACTGTGTAACAACAATTGGGAATGTGAACAGGTGGAATTCCCTCTGATTGTTATGGAATTATGTTGGAGTTCTAGCATGCCTTTCAGAAGTCTTCCTTACTGCCCTCTCTCAGCCCCCCTCATTTCTCTGCCCCCCGCCATCCCCCATTCCCCCCTACCCTCTCCCTATTCCATTAACTTATCTGAGGACCGTAGCACAATGTCCCCTTCTGAAAACTGGAGCTGGACTCAGGGGGCAGCTGTCTAACTTCTTACCACAGCTGTTGTTTCAAAATACCCACTTTTCCCTTTAAATTCTTCAGTACCCCAGTCTTGTGCAATGCATGGCTGCATCCAATAAAATAACTACACCCCCCCACAATGCACTGCACAAGGCCAGGGTCAAATGCCAGTTTAAATAGGTGCTTTCACCATGCATACATGTCCTTATTGCATGTGCTGTAGCTGGCAGATGAAGTATAATCCCATCTGGCCCAGAATCTGTTTTTCAGACTCCTCTGCATTTCAAAGGGCATTCATGGCATTCTGAGCTACTACATGATAAACTTAAGTTCCGACCCTTGCTGGGTGTGAGAAGCTAGGTATGCTGGATTGTGGCCACAATGTTTGCATATACAATCACAGAGGGGGGAAACTATGGGGAAAAATAGGGAATGGAGGAATGATGACGATCATGAGCAAAGATTCTGCTGTCAGTATACATTGCTTATACTTTATACAATAAAAGCAAGCAACGTGTGTTTATTTTCTGAATAAAGAGGAATTTACTTTCTTTTGTTGAAAAAAAGCAGCCTTTCAAGTAGTGGCTCTCTTATAAATACAGGGGGAAGAACAACTCTCCATATTCAGCCCAGCAAAGTACCTTTCCAGTGGATATTTTTATTTATTTATTTATTTATTTACTCATTTATTTTATTCAGTTTCTATACTGCTCTTCCAAATGGCTCAGGGCGGTTTACAATTTGTTACAGAACAAATAAAATCAGTTAACAATTAAAACAGAGATTATAAAACACCATAAAACAATAATTAAACAATCAGAACAATCTAAAAACCCTGAAAAACCAAGTTATAACATTAAAAACCCTTTACAACAATTTAAAAGCCCTGGAAGGCCAGGCCAAACAGATAGGTTTTAAGGGCTCTCCTGAAGGCCAATACCGAGTTCAAATTACGGATTTCTGCAGGGACTGTATTCCACAGTCCAGGAGCATCTACAGAGAAGTCCCACCTCTGAGTCACCACCAGACGTACCGGTGGTAACTGGATATGGACCTCCTCAGATGACCTTAACTTGCGGAAGGTTTCATGCAGAAGAAGGCACTCTCTAAGGTAACCTGGACCTAAGCCATTCAGGGCTTTAAAGGTAATAACCAGCACTTTGTATTTTGCCTGGAAACATATTAGAAGGCAGTTCAGCTGTTTAAAAGCAGGCCTAATATGGTTTCTCCTTGTTCCCCTGGAGAACAATCTGGCTGCTGCATTTTGAATTAACTGAAGTTTCTGAACTATGTACAAAGGCAGCCTCACGTAGAGCGTATTGCAGTAGTCAAGCCGAAAGATTACCAGCTGGTGCACCACTGTTTTGAGGTCATCCTCTTCAAGGAATGGACACAGCTGTTGAATCAGCCAAAGCTGATAGAAAGCACTCCTGGCTATAGCCTCCACCTGAGATACCAGGGTGGGGCCTGGGGAGTACTCCCAAGCTGCATACCTGCTCCTTCTAGGGGAGTGTAACCCCATCCAGTGTAGGTAGATCTAACTCATCCCTCAGCTTCTGAACCAGATGCGTAACTATAGGGGGGCAGGCAGGGCACATGCCCTGGGCGCCACTTGGTGGGCCACGTGGGGGGGGCGCCAAAAAGTGCCATAAACCCCCCAATCCCCCCTTCCCCACAAAAAAATTTTTTTTTAGGGCTGCAGCCACACGCCCTTGCCAGCTCGCGCCACCGCTACCTGCGCCCTGGCTGGCGGCCCGACGGAGTCATCGTGTGCCCCCTGGGATGGCTTGTGGGGAGTGAGCACCAAGGTCGTCAGCCCCCCTATCCTGTAGTGACCGCATGGCAGTGGCGGGTGGTGGCGGATCGCCGAGTACAGAGCAACGCCGAGGCCTGCCGTCCGGCCCGGCGTTGCTTCCCAACTGCGAGGCGCGCCTGTGCAGTTGGGAAGCGACGCCGGGCCAGACGGCAGGCCTCGGCGTCGCTCTGTACTTGGCGATCCGCCGCCACCCGGCACCGCTGCGTGGTCGCTAAAGGATAGGGGGGCTGACGACCTTGGTGCTCACTCCCCACAAGCCATCCCAGGGGGCACACAATGACTCCGTCGGGCCACCGGCCAGGGCGCACATAGCGGTGGCATGAGCTGGCAAGGAGAGGGTAAGGATGTCGGGGGGGGACGTGGGGTGCAATTTCAGAGGCAGAGCTTGCCCTGGGTGCCGTTTTCCCCAGTTACGCCTCTGTTCTGAACTCCTACAATGAGCACCCCCATCTTGCTCTATATTGCTCTTATCTCCTCTACATTTTATTTTATTATTTTTTAGGTTGTAACCCCTTTTGGGACAGGAAATCATTTTCTCATTCATTTGCCAAAGTAAATCATTTTGGGGAAATTTGTTGTTGAAAAGTGCTATATAAAGACTGTGTTATATATAAATTGTTATGTAAAGCAATTAATAATAACAAAAGTATGATAATTAGCAAATTACTTCAGATTAAGGGCCTATGTCAACTTAATATTTAACATAGTGAAACCAGCCATTAAGATGTTACCAAATTTGTATCAGTAAAGACATCTACCTAATTATGTGCAATCTAGCAATTTCTTCACAATTTCTTCACAATGTGGATTATTTTATCAATTCTTATAAGAGTTAAGGAAATTCAAGCAACCTTTGCTGAAAATGATAGGTTTTTTCTGTTCTTCAGAAATTTAGTTTACAAGATTAATTGGGCTTGTTAAAGAAGACCCAATGGTGATAAGAAATCACAGCACATTTTGAACAGAAGAGCCATTGCTATCAGGTAAGAAAGATTAAAAACTACTTTTTAAGATGGCTTTATGATTTATAAAACCAAACAAAATTTTCTCACATTCTCAGCAGCAGATTCAGGTTACTTGCTATCTTAAGTAAACATGCAAGGAGGTGTGGAACAAAAATTCCCCTGGCCCTTAGTTGTGGAAGATCCAGGTCATCCAAACATGAAGTGATCACAATAACTGTAAAGCTGCTTCAATGCTGAGCTAGATGTATCTTTGCAAGCAATGGGCCCCAATAGTATGTCTGCCATTGATGCAGAGAGATGTTTTCAGATGTAGACAACTTTAATTCGTAATTCCCTTTCCTTGAGGTAAAACGAGAGCAGCTGGAGGAGCAGAATCCTTTACCAGCTAAGTCATAATTTACAACTCAAGGGCAACAATCAATACTGAAAGCAGATGTTATTTCCCTTGCTTTTCTAAGCCAACCTATACCAAAAAGCTAAGGAACATTATGATGTAAAGGGCAAAAGCAGAGAACAGAGGAGGAAAGGTATTAGAGGAAGAGTACATGAAGCATAAATTAGACATGAAGCCAAAGCTCACCTAGAAATATATTAAATCTTTGTCAGTATGGTAGATGTAATTTTCCACAGTGGAAATTTTCATGCAAAGTTCAGGTCCAATTTGAGGGTTGGAAGAAGGCATTTACATAATATAATATCAAGAAGCCATATAGCAAAGGTAAACTTGTGACAATTTGTGTGCCTGTAACCTTTCATTTTAACAAACATCTAAATACTCCAGGCAGAAGAGAAAGTTCATAATCATTGAAAGTTTTTTACTGCATCTTTCTTACCTTTTCCCCCAGTAAGAGCAGCAATATATTGGAATTATATGACTTGCACTCTAAATAGAGAGAAAGCAGAAGCTCATAGGTAGGCATTTTCATTTATTTCAAAGGAACTTTATAAACTTGGCAGTTTCCAAGAGAAGTAAATTATGATATTTTTTAGCATGTAAAAGCTCATTTTTGGAATGTACAAAAAGTAGGATTTTGTTTTTATTAAGGTACATAAATATGGTAAGAGATTAGATATTGGCTACCTGACTAGTTATTTGATTGACAGAGTGCTGGCTGATAGTCCAGGAGGCCAGTGGATGTTTTTGAATGGGAGAATTAATAACTCTAATAATAACTAATAACCTAATTCACACAGGGTGGGGAAAGACACATTACACTCTCAAATCGACCCCTCCCATTAGGCAGAGGTACCATTTTACCATGGCTTCCTGCATTAAAGAACTTCATCTTTAATGCAGGAAGCCATGGTAAAATGGTACCTCTGCCTAATGGGAGGGGTCGATTTGAGAGTGTAATGTGTCTTTCCCCACCATGTGTGAATATGAAAAGAAGCAGTTTGGTGCAGATAGGCAATTTTTCTAGGTTAGATACAGAATTTTGGAAGGGCTAGAATGAAGATCCTGAGCAAGAAGCCCAACTGAAAGAGCAATGTTATTATTACAAGATGATGATGATGATGATGATGATGATGATGAAAGGCTGTGGCAGAAGAAGATAAAAATAATACCAGTACTAATTGGTACCCTAGGTGCAATTCCAAAACACCTTGAAGAATACCTCAACACCATAGGTAGGGGCCACAGAAATCACCATCAGCCAATACAAAAAGCAACTTTACTGGGAACAGCCTATATTTTACAACAGTATCTATAATAATAACAACAATATTGATAATAAAATTCAGACATCCCAGGTCCTTCGGAAGGACTCGATGTCTGGCTAAAACAAACCAGTCAATAACACCCGTCTGACTGTGTAAACAAGAAATAACAACAACAACAATATTCTTTTTCCCTGAGTATCAGATAAAACCTTAGAAGTACTCTGTTTCAACTGCATCTAATGTTCAGCCAGTATATTTCTAAATAAGACAAAGATTACAAAGACATCATAAGCTTTCCAGTGATCTCTCAGACACTGGTGTGATTGAACCAGGATGAAAGAAGCAGCAGCAATTCTCCTAAGAGCAAATTTAAGGAAATTTTGACACCAAGTTAGCAAAATATGACTCTAATACTCTTATAACAGCTTATAACTCTTGAATCAAACATGGAGGCCATGAGCAGCCTTGAGAACTGATAGATATAGCCTAGAGTCTTGACTTGAGGACGTGAGAAGAATCCTGCTTGTTCTTTCACTACAAGGATCAAGCTTGACACAGAAGACTAGCTAGAGAGTAAGCAGGAAGGAATCCATGAAGTGGACCTGGACAGTGGACATTTGCAGTTAGTAATTGAGAAACTGGGGCCACACATTGCCCAGGGGCTCTGTGGTGCAGATGTGTCACTAAGCATTGGAGGAGTTATTCTCTCATTTTAATTCCTCCCACAAACTTAATTCCCAAAACACATTCCTCACACACACCCATTAAGAGTCTTTCCTTCCCCCAAGAAACATATTTAAGTTAGTAGGTACTCCTAAAGCTGTGCCTCAATCTGCAGTCCTTTAAGCATCTGCCAGCCAACACTTATGAGAGTTAAGCCGGAAGAAAAGCCTCAAGATCGGGAAAATAATGAGCAGGGGTTGGAGGTGCAGCAAAATGAGGAGGTGAATGTTATGGAGCAAGTCAGTTCTAGCCTGGAGATGAAGAGAAATTGGAGGAAGAAGAGTTGGAAACATGTGGGCCAGTAGGAGATCTGCTGCTGCCTGCAGACAGGAGTAAAGGAAGGTCCCTTAAAGAGTTTGCTACATATATGCCCTAGGAAGTGGAATCAGCTGATACAAATGTTCTTACCACTTGGGGAAAGAAGGAGCTAGCATAAAATTTTTATTGAGGCTTCGCTGAGCCCCAATTTGGTTGCTCGGCCTGGAAGAAATGAAGGATGCTTAGGCCTGACTTTCACAAGGAGGCAGCAGCATAGTAGTCATGAGGTGGCCAAGGCCACCTCATTTGGCAAGGGGATTTTGCACCCAGTGATGTGAAAATAGTCCATAGAAAAGGATTGTGAACAACAAATTTTTCACACCTATATGCAGATTGTCCCTTAGTCATATGAATGCTAAGAAGGTCAGACACAGGAACTCCTCTACTCTCATAAACATAGACTCAGCATTTGGTGGTGAGGGGGTAAAATTCCATTTGCTCTGTCTCTTTACAAGGGGTTGGTGTGAATTGCTAACACAAGTATGGTGTTTGGTGTGAATTGCTAACATTGTCATTCTTTAGGGTTTAGATCTGTCCCTAGTCTCCTTTGTAGTAGAAGTAGAAGTAGTAGCAGCTGCAGCAGCAGTAGTTTGTTAAACTTTCGTATCATCTAACCCTAGTTGCTCTAGGTGGTTCACACAGTTTGAAATGTGCACACCAAAATAAATAAACTGTTAAAAACAATTAAAAATTAAAATCATTTGAAACATTTAAAAATCACTTAAGGGCTTTTTCAGTTATTTGAAAAATCAATTAAGGACACATCTGCTCACCCAGCCTTTTAATTAAATACTGTTTGAATAGTTTTAATATTTTTTTAAAAATATTGTTTTAAAATTTTAAATTGTTGCAATGTTTGAAATTTTTTTCATTTATTTTAACCAATGTTTTAATTTCTCTACTGTTGTTTATTTGTTTTAACTAATTTTTTAAACTTTCCTGTTGTCATTTTTTGTTGTAAACTGCCCAGAGATATAAGTTTTGGGTGATATAAAAATATGTTAAATAAAATAAATTTAAATTTTCCAGATTACGCGCTACAACAATTCCACAACATGTCCTCTAAGTGCCCCTCCGTATTGCCTATGTTTCATCATCGCAGTCGCTGCACTATCAGCAGGGTGCCCTTCATATTTCCAGTGCCTTGTTTTGGATTTTATTGATGTTGTTGGCCTGTAATGTTGTATATGTGTTGCAGGAAAGTAGCTGTATTTTTCTGTTGCAGGAGGTGTGCCCCATCGTTTATGCATTGCAGTGTGGTGTGGTGTGGACAGTTCAAATTGTGGTGCAACCGTTTGTTCATTTTTACAGCCTCTTTTCATCCCATTCATGAAATAATCTTTCTATGGAATGATATTTTCCCGCACCTGGATTCACAACTCGAATTTCATCTGCATTTGGCTTTCGATTTCAAATGCATTTGTTTTTGTTTTTCATCAGACTATTGTTTTGTTTCTTGCACAAGGACACAATCTCCTCTTGCTCTCATTTCAATTTTCAGCCTTAGCTTTTGGTCACATTTGTTCCTGAAATTTGATATTTATTTTTAAAAATATATATATTTCCACTCCATTTCATTTCCACTTTTGCCCTTAGCTTATGCTCTCGCTAGCGCAAAGCAGAGCAGATTGAGCTATGCTTCCCCTGGTACCAGCTTTGCTCAAAGGCACTGATATATTTTTTAAAAGAGTTCATCATGTCAGCAGTTCCCCACCCCCTCCGTGACCCTATTGGCCCAAAATGGAGAAGGAGGAGGAGGCAGTGAAGGTGATTCAGGTGCAATATGGACACCCCTTACCTGGAAAACCCGCTGCAGTGGTGGGCAATATGAATGGCCAAAACCCTGTCATGGTGCATTGAAAAACGTTTCAAGCCACTGCCTCATACCGTCACAATTTGCAACACTTTAATCGGCACAAATCTTGTAGTCAGGAAAACGCCTTAGTCAGACTAAAGAAGCTGACTATAATGAGAATACCTGTTATGAGATGATCCTGTTTCCACCAGTGAAATGTGTGGTGCTCCTGCACTATTAGCTCACTAACAAGTCTCATCAGTGGATCTTTCAGCATTCCTTACTGCTGTGCATGAGGACTGTGGCCTTGAGCTTCAACAAAACACATTATAGTGTTAATCACACAGCTACCAAGTCCTGGGAAAGAAACACACAGACACACAGACACAGACACACAGCCTTTCTGGGCCTATCTATTTCGATTTTCCATTTGTGCCCTATGTTTCCAGAAAGTTCCCAAGCAAGGCATGAAAGTAATCTGCCCCTAATGATTATCCCTAGTGTCTGGCATTTAGAGGTACATAGACTTCTTGGTAATGTTCTGTACAAGATCTATTTCATCATTGTGGGTAATGTTATTGTTTGTAGCAAGCCCATAGAGGAGACACTGCCCCTGTAGTCCTAGTAATAGATACATCTCACAACTAGTTCCCATATATTATTGCACAAGTAAACATATAACAAATAACAAATCAGTTTGTATCATATCAGACATGTAATATGTAATATATAACACTTTGGAGCTTGTACTGAGTTGCTTGTGCAACAACAGCATTGATCAGAAGTTGTGTAAGGGGAGGAGCAAGTTTGCACCCTCTGTTGCCTGCTGTCTCCCTCCTTCCCCTGACATGCTCCGTGTAGTATCTGTAAGTACATACAAATGCATAGATAACGCTGTTCACACACCTGGAAAATCTTTGAATAGGCGCATATCAAGGATGTGTAGAAAGTGCTTCAAAGGAGAAATGCTTATAATTGCAGCATTTTAAAGGATTGCCTTCCAACAATGAACTAAAATTTTCTCTGAATTTCAGGGCTCTTCTGTAGAAGAAATTATGGGTGCTTTCCAGGCTACTTCTCAAGAACAGCAAAATTCCTCTGTTCAGGCAAGTCACATTGAAAATGTAAACAGCAGGGGGAGCAGTCTCGCAGCAACTAACAACCCCCCAGAACAGCAAGGCTAGTCACACAATGGGTGAAAATTGGGCTAGCGTTGGCTAGCCCAATTTCCTCCCATTGTGAGAACCACCGGGTTCAGCTGTGAGCCCGATGGTTCTTAAGTGGGTCACCAGCTTAAGTTGCCCAGCACTTAAACCGGGTTTGGCTCCACGCCACAGCAACTCATGAGGAGACCCCCGGAGGGGAGCTGAAAAGCCACCTCCCAGCTCAGGAGCTCTCCAGCATGCCCTGAGCACTCATGCAGGAGCTTCCGGGGGCTGTGTGGCCCCTGAACTCCCAAGCCCACGCCAGCTCCATGATGGAGCCAGCAGTCATGTGGGCGGCTGCTGTGGCCACCTGGAGCAGACTGACTGCTCATCTGTGGGGAGAGCGGGCTTAGCCCACTCTCCCTACAAACCCTCTCCCGGCGGCTCCCATTGATCATGGGAACCACCTCAGCAACTTCCTTACACTGGATATATGACGTCCTAGAGCTATATCATGGCGATTAAATTTGAAACAAGGCATTGGCAATGTGAATGGCAGCCTGCTGTCTGCGTAGGGACTGCGGTGTCATAACACAGGAAGTGTGAAAGCACACTTCCGAGATCCGACATGACCCCATTGTAGGGTCTAATCTGGAAAGCGCCATGGAGAATTTTCTCAAATAGTTTGTTACCAATGATGTGGGAAGAGCATACATACACACAGTCTTTGTCTGCACGGGCTATTTCAGACATTACACTAAGTGTGTGGAGATTGGGGGTGGGACTTCTGTATGGAGATCGGAGATGGCGCAGTCTTTCTTTCCCTTTATGCATGTTCAAGCAGATACTTGAACAGTGAAAAATTCACACAAGTTAGGAGAACAGTTATATGTTTAATGGTCTTTGCCTGCACAACAAGGATTTATCTGTGGCTATAGATGGCATCTAATTCAAGCATATTTTGGAAGACATGTATGACTTTGCTCGGGTTATTGGTTGGGGTTAACCATTTTCTGGGGTTAAGCATGGTACAGCTGCAAGGTCTGTTTCAATTTATTTTATTCTTATATTGGATTTCATACCATGTTGTGTTACCCAAGCTGAACCTCCAGGATAGTGTGAGGTATATGTATTCGTGCATAAATAAATAAGATAGCACGATAAGATAAATAAATAAATAAAATTGTACTACAAAAATTTGTTTTGCCCTTGACTCTAAAGCAGATGTATAAACACCAAATGCCAAAGGAGGACTGCTGGATTTCATTTCTTTTTACAATATTGTAAGACATATGGTAATTCTTGATTGATTTTATTTTAAGCTGACCTGAAAAGATGTTATTTGGATTCAAGAAATTGCTGCAGTTCCTCGGGGAGTCATTAAATTCAGAACTTTATGTAATTCCAATGGCATCAGAGAATAGTTTCAGCTCTTAATATTGCACTTTTCATCAAACTCGACACTCTCAGGGCCAAGTGCTTTTAATATTTACACCAAGAACAAAATTTGACCGAAACAATCATGAGTGCCTTTTCCCAAGTACTGCTCAAATGTGATTTTTCAAAATATATTTATAGTGGGACTCAGAGCCCCGTTTTGGATCAGAGTCCCAGTATACTTGAACAGTAGCGGTCACATGAAGATGAGAATTAGCAGTAGGAAGGAGACAAATGATTTCTGTCCATGTCTTTTTTACCTATGAAGAAAGTTATCCATAACCTTTTTCACATGGTCACCTGCTGCCTCTTTCTTTCTGAGAGACATTTTCCTGGGAGCTACATATACTGGGCTTTCTGAACCAGCAGCTGATATAAATCCTGGGTTGGTGTGAGGACTGTTGCCATCTTTCCCCCCAAACCCCTGCTGCCACTTGAAGATGCTGTGAATAAGAAACAGAAGCCGGAGGCCATTCTTATCTGCAGCCCAATGGAGGAGAAGTCCTACCCTCTGCAACTACCATCTGCTGCTAGATTCTTCCTGAGGAGCTTTCTCCTGAGGGCTATTTATTTTGGGCTTGCTGCAGCATTTAGAACTGCCAGTGGCTGTAGTCAGAAACCTGATAATTGTTGATAATATTCAGATTATCAAATGTCTGGGTAAATAAGGCTATGTGCATAGTGGAATGATACACTGACATAGTGTACAAAGGGAATACAATTATTATTATTATTAATTAATTAATTAATTAATTATATTTGTACACTTCCCCAAACTTTCATCTCTGGGCAGTTTACGATAGTATAAAATATATACAAAAACGTACAACAATTTAACAATTTAAAAATCAGCCATGAATTAAAACCTTAAAATTTTAAAGAGAAAAAGCTTGGGTGAAGAGGTGGGTTTTTAAATGCTTTCTAAAAATTGTCAGAGATAGGGAGGATTGTATCTCAGTAGGAAGCGCATTCCATAGTCTTGGGGCAGCAACCAAGAAAGCCTGTCCCTGTGTGGCCACCAGCTGAGCTGGCGGCAACTGGAGACGGACCTCTCCGGACAACCTCAGTGGGCAATGGGGATCATAATGAAGAAGACATTCTCTTAGACACCCAGGGCCTAAGCCATTTAGGGCTTTATAAGTTATGACAAGCACTTTGTATTTTTCCTGGAAACCTATTGGCAGCCAGTGTAACTCTATCAACAAAGGAGTGATGTGGTCTCTCTGAGATGACCCAGAGACCAACCTTTTGTTAAGCAAACAAAAATTATAATTAGTGCTTCTGTAGTGTAGAAAAGAGAAGAAGAGGATGACCAGCAGCAAGATGGATAGACTCGATTACAACAGCAATGAATGCACCACTGAGAGACCTTAAAGGCCAAGATGAAGACAGATCATCCTGGAGAGAATCTATCTATGTTGTCACTAAGAGTCGACACCAATTTGATGGCACTTAATCAATCAATCAATCAGTGTGGGCATGCTATTCCAAGCATTTGTGCTCTTGCACAAAATACCATAATGTTTCACTGCAAGCCCACAGCAGCACAGGTAGATCAGCACAACTTGTGTGATGGTATGCTGGGTGTTGGTCAGTGTATTTATTTGTATACTGCTTTTCAGGTCAAGTTCCCCCAGTTTCCATCCTGACCCACCCTTTTAGATCAAGGCATGTTTAAATATAGCATCCTTACAGTTTTCCAACATGACTATTCCTCTCCCTAGTACTCAGCTCTGATGCTGTAAATTAATTGCACACTGTGACTTCTGAAGAGCTCAAACAATTGCTCACTACTGTGTCATGTTTTAGATGGTCCTAACAGAAATATACACCTATTTTGACACTGTGAAAAGAAGGCAAGCTTACTGAATATTACTAATCAGGGCTTGTCTGGTCAATGACTGAAATAAAGATTCAATTCCATTCCATACTAATCAGGGAGTCATTTGAAAATAGTCTACTACATTTCAATAAGGCTTCCTGATAATTATTATATAATTAGAAGCACTAATTATATCATAAACACATTGGCTGACTGTCCGCAACATGTTTCCAATCTAACTAATGATTCCAGAGTTCACATGCACTACTCAAAGTATTTGCACTCTCCCGGCATTTGCACTCTGCTGGTCCTCATTGCAAGTCCACAGCCAAGTGAGTGGATAGGCACCATCCATGTTGTGCTGCATGGGATGTTGGCCACTGTATATAATGAGAACGAGTATGAAGGAGGAAAAAGATTGCACCAGCTGTCCCCAGCCCTGACTTTCACATGTGTCAGAAGCAGTAGGGAGAAAACAAGTGGGTCTCTATGTTTGTTCGGTGACCATGGGTAAGTCACTATCTTGTAGCCCAAGGGTTTCCAGTCTGTGGTACTTCAGATGATGCTGAAGTACAACTCCCATCACCCCCAGATACAATTTATTCAGCAACATCTGGAGTACTGCAGCTTGGGAATCCCTGTTGCAGCCTAACCTTACCAATACCTTGTTATGAGCAGAAGATGACAATGCTGGTTCCACCATCACCTTCTGGTAAGCATGACGTGAAGATCACCTGCCCTCTTCCTAATACTGAACTTAGGGAAGGGACAAGGATCATTCCTTCAGTCATGATGTGCTATGGAGGTGCTCAGATCACCTTGGTAGCCCAGTGCCACATGACAAGCCTGTCATCTTCTCCCTGCTCATAACATTGTATGGGTATTTTGAACTAGCAGCTTGACAGCATCACCCAATCAACACAGAGAAAGTCAAAACTTATCTGAAAGTCAAGGTCAGGGCAGTTGTTAGGTCCCCTTTGGAGCACTTCCTCTTCATTTCAGGCTGCCTGATCAGTGTTTATTTCACTTTCTCTCCATCGCTGGAGGGAGAGAAAATGAAATAGGTGGTCATGCAGCAAACAGCTGCCTGAAATGAGGGGGAGCGCTCACTCGGCAAAGCTGAGCAGTGAATGAGCCAGGTGGCGCCCGCCCCATTGCAAGCAACGTACAGATTTTACTGGAGGCAAGGGGCCGCTGAGAAATCATGGATGGAGCGGAAAACTGGTCTTGTGGTAGCAAGCATGACTTCTCCCCTTAGCTAAGCAGGGTTCACCCCAGTTGCATATGAAAGGGATACTAGAAGTGTGCGCACTGTAAGTTATTCCCCTTAGGGGTGGAGCCGCAGACAGAAGGTTCCAAGTTCCCTCCCTGGCATCTCCAAGATAGGGCTGAGAGAGATTCCTGCCTGCCTGCAACCTTGGAGAAACCGCTTCCATTCTGTTTAGACAATACTGAGCAAGATGCACCTATGGTTCAACTCTGTATATGGCAGCTCCCTATGTTCCTATATTCCTATGGGTGGCACTTACCTTAATTTAAAAGGTAAACAAAAAGGGGTTAGTCTTCCCTCCTCACCCCAATCCAGAATCCACGCTCCCTGCAGTCAGCCACGAGACACCGACAACTGTGCCAAGGCAGTGGTGACTTTTATAGACAAAAGGGGGGGTGTTCCCCTCATGCCCCCACTCCTCACAGTTACTGCAGCCCAGAGGCATGGCAAAATTTGTGGAGTGGCAAAAGTTGCTGCTCCTCAAATTTTGCTGCCGCAGACAGACGCCACCTCTGCCATTGCCTATTTGTAAGTTATATAAAGTGGGGATGCTACAGCACTGGTTCATTGTCCACTTTAGTTGCCTTTCCCCCCTCACCAACCCCACCTTCTGGGTTGAAGCAAGCACTGATGTCACCACATCCCCCAGATATGTGTGCCACTGCTACTTATTCCTTGCACACCACAAGGCAGAAGTTAGTGTGCATCCAGTGACAGGGTGATGTTAAAGATGCCATTCCACAGAAACAGTTTCTTCATTGTTTTGTAAAGTCTTCTGGTGTTCAATGTAGGACAATTTTCAAACTACAGTTTAAAACTACCTCACACCATAATGTAGCACTTCCCATGTGAAAGGTCACATCAAATGGAATTAAAATGAGTTAAAGGAAATCCTTGAATTGTTTGTATTCACTTCAGCGAGGAGCTGATGATGTACCCATGTGTGTGAGCACAGAACTGGTGTAGCAGTTCCTGCTCTGAGTAGGAGGATTAGCCTAGAACACTTAAAGTACCTTCCAGTTCTAAAATTCTATCCTGTACGTTTATTATATAAATGGCTTTCTGAGTAGGAGAGCGCAGGCATACCTTTAATTTTCAACACCAGCAAGAAATCACTGACTCAATGCAAATGTGTTTAACATCCAGGTCTGTGTCATTAACAATTTCAGCAATTTTTGATAAACTGTTCAATTGTCAAGTGCTTTGTATAAAGCAAAAGAAAAAAGAGATACAATGTGCTTTATTTCCAATCTTCAGTGATGAACAATCAAGATACTTTGAAGTGTTTCTTTTTCATATCTTGTTGTCCAGGTCATCATCCAATTTTTGCTCATATAATTCTTGATGCTAATAGGTTGTTCTTTAGAACACTCATGTATTCCACGAGTACAAAATCACTTCATAAATTAAAGAAGACATTATAAATAATATGAGGAAAAAAACCCATACATGCATTTTAATAAGCAGCTAATCAAAATTAGTTGTAAGGCATTTTGTAGCCCTGTGGAAAAGATGAGGCATGGTTCATTAAGAAAGGCAGGAGGGGGGGAGATCTGTATTTAAATCTGTTTGATGCCAAGGGTTTAATCACAGAGGACAGCCCTTTTATACAGTATGAAAATGTTACAGAAAATAAAAGAATACCAAAAAATTAATTTAGTCTCCAGATACACATTTATCTATTAAGACATGTATGAATATTTGCCCCCACACCTCAGGCATAGTGCAATAAAGACAAACACATTTTTCTTTGGGTGAAAGGGCCACAACTTTAATAACAAATTAATGAATTTGGTGTCGGGGGGAAGCTCCTTGCCCAGCAGTGTGGGCCTACTAAGGCTGGAGTCAGACTCACGGCCTTCCTGAGCCTTTGGGTGACACATCTTGGCTCAGAACCTGGAATCAGGTAATGCTGACTCCTGCTCCTCTTAACCAACCTGGGATTTTTTTGAACTTTCCCCCAACAAGCCGCATAGCCTTTGCAGTGGTGAAGCGCAGGGAGCAGGTATGGATGTGACCAAGCCCCTGAGCTGCAAAGCCTCTAAGGACAGATTAAGCACCCATCTGATTTAACTAGCCCAAGGATGCTCACCATTGCAACCCCACCCCAATTCTGTACCCAGCCCTCACTGCCCCTGCCACTGGGAAAGGCTAGCCTTACTTGGCCTTGGCTTCCCACCCATTCAAAAATTTCAAGCAGTCCATGTCTCAAGTAGAACAAGTAACATTCCCCTGCTAACTGAGCAAAGAGGCACCATTTTAAAGTGGTTTTAAAGCAATGTCCCTATCTATCCCAACACAGCATTCCTCCAGTGGCTGTTGCTAGTACTTATCCTATGTTTCTTTTTTAGATTGTGAGTCCTTTGGGGATAAGGAGCCATTTTATTTATTTATTATTTATGAGATCGCCCAACTCCAACCCTCCAGTGTCCTCTTGATTTTGAAATCAGCTGAAGTGTCAGCCCACCCTTTTGCTTTAGCCTTAAAAGCAAGAGCAGAAAGAAAGAGCAGAAACATAGCCAGCCAGGATACAGGCAGAAACATAGCCAGCCAGGATACAGGATACAGAGGATCTAAGGTGGATTAGCAACTATGTGGGATGCTCTAGGGGAACTGGCCATACCTTTCCCGGATCTACCTGCTGTCTGAAGGCACAGTTACTGTCTATTTTTGAGAGCTGGAAGCCTGTCAGAGAAAGCCCTTATCAGTTCAACCTTGGCAGCCCTCCTGGTATGCTTCCTGCCCATACCAGATTGACTAGAGGGCCTGGCACCATCAGGCTTGTGCTTCTATTTCTTAGCCATCTCAGCTTCCTCTAATCTTGCAATCAGGGCCCTAACCTCATCTAAGTCATCCTTAGTGAAGACAACTGGGCAGCCAGAGGCCTCCTTGCGGGGGTGGAGGGGGGTGACTGGGTGACCACTCTTATTGCACTTGGCATTCTTAGGAGGCATTTTAATTAAATTTTATTTATTTATTCGATTTCTATACTGTCCTTCCAAAAATGGCTCAGGGTGGTTTACAGAGAAATAATAAATAAATAAGATGGATCTCTGTCCCCAAAGGGCTCACAATCTAAAAGAAACACAAGATAGACACCAGCAACAGTCACTGGAGGTACTGTGCTGGGGGTGGATAGGGCCAGTTACTCTGCCCTGCTAAATAAAGATAATCCCCATGTTAAAAGGTGCCTCTTTTCCAAGTTAGCAGGGGTTATCAAACCCCACTATCACATGGTATCAAAATAATAATAATAATTATCATCATCATCATCAATTTTATTTTATGTATTTTACTTTATTTGTTTTAATTGACAACTCCAAGAGCCCTAGAAGCATGACCACAAAAAGGCACAAAGGGAATGAAGTCTTTGTTTTTTAAAGAGTCAGGGCACAGGTGGGGGGAGGGCAAAGGGCAAAGGCCCAACAAATGCACAACCATCCCCACCCACGAAGCAGGCCAGTAGCAGGCTATGTGGGTTGAATACCACACCATACCCACCAGTGGCTGGGCAGCAGGAGCATATAAAACCCTACAAATGCTGTAACTGGGTCTAGCAAATGAGAAAAGAGTAGTGAGACAATGCCTTGTTGATACTGAGATCCAAGAAAACTGGGCTGTACTTCCAGAGTTTTATAGAGTAATAAGAACTAAGATGGGCCTTTCTCCCACAAAATATCTGTCGACTATTACTTTTTCTAAGTTGTGATGGATATTCATGAGAGTAAGGGTTGATTACTTTCCATCTGCACTTTTAGCTGGCAGGTTTCAGGGTGTGCCTTTCTTTAGAAGAACGACACTGTAGTTGCAGGTCAGGAGATACAGAAACTGTTGTACATATTCTTCTTCACTGTAAATTCCATTTATACCCTAGGGAATGTCTTATTGCTCCTTTAATAAGTAAACTGGTAGATCAATCTGATGGAAATCTTGTTAAACATCTGCTCTCAGATAAAGATGCTTCAATTTCTATTTCTGTAGCTAAGTTTAGTTATATTGCTTTTAAGAGGTATAATGGGACATCATCCTAATTGTAAACTGTACACACAGAGAGAGAGAGAGAAATAGAGAGAGAGAGACATATTTATATTTATGTTTATATTTATGTTTACTAGTTTTTATTCTCTGTTTGGTCTAATGACCATAAATAAAACTACAATTACAACTACAAAACCACACAAAATAGCTCCTAAAGCCCACAATAACCACTCCAAAGCAGCAGCCTAAAAAAGGCCCTCAAAAAGGCTGCTTCAAAAAGAACAGAAAGGTGAAGGGAAGCCCCTGAACCGCTCCCACCTGAACTGCTCCCACCCACGTGCCACTGCCTGAATTGTTCCTGCCCCAAGTGTTGCAACCCTGAAGGGGGGCCCAAAGCAGCAGCATCCTACCGCTGTGTAAACTGAAACGCCCCATGCTGGGCAGCCCCAAAGGGCCTCGCAGCCAATGCAGCATTATACCACAGTTGAGGCGAATGCTCTGACCAAATGCAGCCGCCACTATTCAGCTGGAGCCCCACCAATGTGGGCAGTGTTTTTCACCACAAAAACAGCATGTAGTGATTGTCAAAGCTGGAAGCTGGAGCTTGAGCTCCACCAGCCCCTGAAGCCTCGCATATGGCCTCGCGAAAGCCAGCCAGATCCGAGGGAGAAAAGCTGGAAGATGCTCCTCCCTCAGAGCCTGCCTAGCAATGACTGAGGGGCTGAAAGAGTGGGCCATCCAAATGGCTGTTAAGCCCCCCCCCCCGCAGTCCCATCCCAAACAAGGAGCCCTGTGTTTTTAAGGCATGGGCGTGGAGTAAAATGTCACCCCAACATGAGGCTGGTGGGTGGCCTGAATCTTCCTATATTTAACCAGTCAAAGATTTAAGAACATAAGAATATAAGAACAGCCCTGCTGGATCAGGCCCAAGGCCCATTTAGTCCAGCATCCTGTTTCACAGAGCGGCCCACCAGATGCCGCTGGAAGCCACAGGCAGGAGTTGAGGGCATGTCCTCTCTCCTGCTGTTACTCCCCTGCAACTGGTACTCGGAGGCTCATTTCTGCAGTTGGCAACAGCTGTATCATCTGATTTTCAAACAGTTTAATTATGAGCTGGAAAAGAAAATTAGGACTTTGTTCTGAGGAAGAAACCATGTAGATTTAATATGTACATATTGTGTTCATACACCAAACAGGATTGTTCACATTTTGCATGGCATAAAGGGAGATCATAGAAGCAATTTTTAAAAATCCAGAGGACCACTTGATTCCCTTTAATCCTAGAGGCATGAGTATTTCCTAGCATGAGCGAATACACAGATCCTATAGAACAGGAAGCTGGGTTTATTACAGTCTTGTTATATTGTTCTGTATCTGATATATGTGAACATAATAAACTGATTGATTGATACAACAATTTATACAGCCATGCAAATATGTTTTTCATGCACACCAGAGTTATTTTCTCATAAACAGCAGCCATCTTTTGCCATATCACAAGATGCTTCTTGAGTTCCAGGGAACATGTTTTATGACCTGTGGGTGGTGTGGATGCTCTTTAGAAAACTCCTGCAGCTGCTATCATATCCCAATGCCTCTCTACAAGCCTTCAGATTATGAAGATGTGACTTGGTGTTGCTCCCATCAGATAGAGTAACACTTTTCTCCATCCCATATGCATTTAAAGCCAGATCTGGCATTCAAATATTAGTTGAGGCAAATGTCGAATTGACTGAAGTTTTTTTTCCACAGCTCCATTCCATTTGCAGCAAAGCATGCTACAAAGGCATCCTAGCAGAGAAGGGACTCAGGGTGGTAAGCTTCTATATTTGTCAAGACATTCATCTAAAAAAATGTGACCAGCACAGGTAAATAAGGATGAAATACTTGGTATTCATTTCATTCAAATGTGTTTGCTTTTTTTTTAATCACTGAAAACTTGCTACATGCTGTTAGCAGTAAATGAGTTGAGAAATCTGTATCTTAGGGAGGGATTCTCAAAACTTTGTCGGAGGGAGCATTCCAAAGTAGATTGAATTTGTCTGAATCTCCTGAAGTGTAACAGAGAAAAAGAAAAGACATTTCCCTGGCATCACTTCCCCCTGCTCTTCTTCACAGACTTGCCAACCAGATAAAAGGAAAAGGAAAAACAGCAAGCATGAACTTGCAGAGGTAAGCAAGTGGTGACAAGTGGAACTAAGACACCAAAAAGGTTCAGCACCACAGGAACTTTGAAATAAAATGTGTAATACTTGCATGGTACTACAGCATGGTCACATGATAAATCCCTTCAGACAACTGAATTTTTCTCTTCCGTGTTACTGAAAACATTACTGCTCATTGGGAAACTTAGCAAACCATACCTTTGGGAACCAAACCATTGGGATCTATGAGAAACGATGTTGTATGAAAGAATCCATGAATGAATGAATCCATGAATGAATCCTATAGCATCCAAGAAAGGGAAACTCAAGGAAGGGCTTCTTCTAGGATTAAGTATGGTTTTTATCCAGCTATTTATGACCAGCCTGCGAGCTTTGCAGTTAGCCTTAGCAGCTTATTTGAAGTATTGGGATGGAGATTCAGGTCTGGCATGCTTGTACATCTTCCTTGATGCCCACCCCCCGCCACATTTGAGGCGGTAGCTGAGTCTGTAAGGTTGGCCTTGTACCTTCTGCATTTGGGATCCATTGCTTTCACATCAAAATGGCATATGCGGCTGTATTTTGGGGTTTCGTGACCAGCACATTCAGATGGTGGCTTTGTGGCAGGCATTCTATTAGATCCCTTAGCATCTCTGGGCATGGTGAAATGGGGTATATGTATCATATTCTCTGCATACACTTTGCTGAGAATGACATTAGCATTCCAAAATTGAAGTTTAAAGTACACTTTGCCAGGATGGGGAGCAGTGTGCCTTGACCCAAGTGATGCTGCTGCTAGAACTGGTGCTGATGTTTACCATATTTAAGAAGAGAGTTTGACTTTGAAAAGTGGCTACAAATTTTTCCAGGTGGGGAAAAGCAAAGCTACTGGCTTCTGTGCCAGGGTCAATATGGGTTAAAAGTAGAATGATTGAGTTTTTCATATTAGTGAACTTCCTGGGACATCACTTTAAAAATAAGATACATTAAAATCTCAGGGCTTTTATGTTCAAGGGGACAAGAAATTTAAGCCTCAGGGGCCTACCTGTCTCACATCCCCAAAACTGATAATCCAAACCAGGCTGTGAGGAGATGGCAGATTCTTGTGACTACTCAGTGGCTCTGAACAGGATGAGGTTGTCTCAGACTGAGAAGAAGTGAGCATAGACTCATCCCCATCTTCTCCTAAGAAGGGTAGGGATGTAGGATTACTACTATGATGGCGACTATTGGTAGGATTAGACCAGGGATTCTCAACGTTGGGTCTCCAGATGTTATTGGACTTCAACTCCCATAATCCCCAACCAAAAACCACTGGGGCTGGGGATTATGGGAGTTGAAGTCCAATATCATCTGGGGACCCAACGTTGAGAATCCCTGGATTAGACAAAATAGGCAATATTTTACTGCAGTTGCTAAATGATTAATAATTTTTTGGCCCTTATTAATCCAACAACTGGTGGCTAGTCTCTTGATTCCTCAGCTGATATGCATGTAAAACTACAAAGCATATTTTTGTTTGGAGAGCATAAAATATATATTTGTTGATTTTTTCCAAGACAAATAGCATTGAAATTGATAGTGAAAGAGGGTTTTAAATCTGACAGAAACCTAAAAAGGAACAAAGAGCGGGGGGGACCCTTAGTGAATGGCAAATGATGAAAGAAAGCATTTTCTCTTTTATTTTTCATCTGAACAAATTAGTTTAATCTGTGTCCAGTAGTGATTGTATTGTTGTCACAGACTGAAAAGGGAATTGCCACAAAGGTAAGCTGAATGACCTTTGAAAACATTGTACAAAGAAATATTCTTTTGTAATAAAGTCCAAAGAGGCTTGAGGAAATTGAGTATTTGGGGGATAAATTGCATATCATTTGTGCCTGTCCCAGGGCTGACTACTTTTACAGGCTTATGGCTTTCTGCTGAGAGTTGGAATCTTTTGATTGTGAGGTCTGAGATACAATAGTTTGTATTGTGTCCTTGCTGCTTCCTCCTCCCTGCTTTTCATGTGGTTTCTTTTATATACAAACTTATTTAAACGATGCAATTTTGTTTTTAAGGCCTGTCTGCATTTTAGAGCCATCTTTAGTACAAGGTTTTTTTCTTTTTTAAAAAATGAATGGACTTTTACTTTGCACAAGCAAAAGCATGGGTATATATAATTATATCTAAACATTCCATCAAATTTTCCTCTATTTCTAAAGCTTAGTAATGGTTTCCTTCCTTTCCCTGCCACTTCAAAGTTAGTCATGATTTCCTCTTAAAACTTGAGTTGTTCTATTCAGCCCAAAGTGACACATGACAAATGACAACATAAAACAATCAAACCCACATTTACGATTCAAAAGTACATGCAATCCAATAAACAACGTGACTAAAAAGGCAAGTGACAACAGAAGAACAAAGCTGCTTCTGCCTCACAACTGGTTACCTCCACCAAAATCATCAAACGCACGGAAAAGCATTGCATCCACGAAGACATGAGCCATACTGTAAGTTGAGGGAAAGGACCACAACTTATTAACAGCCCATTAAACAATTCCACTCCCCAATAGTGTGGAAACTTGTTATTTTCCACTTCGGGTGCAAGTCCAAGCCTGCATTGCATTGGATAATGCACCCTGACTCAGAACAGCATCATGGCCCTATGGGAGATGCTGCTCCTCTGAGCTGACAAATGATCACAACATCTGCAGGAGCAATCACCTCCCCAAAGCCATGCCACTTGTAAGGTTGGAAAGCCCCTAGTCAGTACTCGCCAAGTTGTAAAGCATCTAGGAACTGACAAAGAATCCTCATCTGTCAAATGTGTGCCTTACGGTGCTCACCAAGCCCTATTGTATTCCCCATTCCACACTTTACCTGTTGGTGTGACCACAGAAGGAACTTAACTAGCTATAGAGCAAAAACAAATCCTACCTCGCCCTCAAAACAACAACCCACTGAAGACTACACTGTGCTCAGGGATGGGAGGAAGGAGTTATTCTCCAATGACAAATGAAAATTTGGGTAGGCTACACCCCAATAGCCCTCAATCCCCATCTACCTAAGTCCCCATCCAATCATGAGCCACAAATGCCTCATGTTTCATTAGAAGTGAAGCTGGGGAAAAGCACTAAGACAGATTTGGGCGGTCACCCAGATTTTCAATTCTTGGCAAGAGGCATTCTAGGAGGATGCTGATTGAAACTCCCTCAGAAGAGAAGCCTGAAATAATTGTGTTACCACCAATAAATCTTTTAAAAGATTTTCTAATCATAATTTTTTTTTAGAAATGAAAGGAACTCAGCAAAAGGCAGTTTAGGAAGTTTTGGTTTTTTAAATACTTTTTATTCAATTCTTCACAACATAAGATACACACACGCACACACAAAAAGAAAAAAAAGAAAGAAAAACACAAACAAACAAAAAACATGAGGACTTCCATCTCATCATTAGAACAAGTATCAGTTACAATGCAATTTAGGAAGTGTTGATCATGCTTTGCTTGAAAATAGAGTTCCACTTTTCATCTGCTCTTCCAGGAGCAAGGAATATAACACCATTTTGACATAACAAGGCCTTCCAATGACATCACAAGGTCTTCCAGTAACAACAAGAAAACAAGAAATATACAGGTAATTTTGACATCACAAGGCAGGTTAAATTGTGCTACATGTTATGGGAAGAAGCAAAACACAAGGTCACCAGTTTCACTAGGACTGTACATGCAGTACAAGGTTTAGTGATGACATGAAATAGGCCTGTGTGCATTCAGAAAATTTGGGTTCAGATTCAGATTTGACCCGGTCTGAATTTGACAATATGAGATTCAGAATCTATGGGCTCTGGTGATGTCGGGTATTGGATCAGATTCAGAATCTGAATCCAAATTCTGACTTAAATTTGGATTTTCCTCATAGTGTTTCAATGAGGAAATGGGGGGAGGCGGATCACCAAAACTCATAATTTAGTCCTAGAGCCTTGAAACTTGCAATACACATGGGGAAGGGGGTCAGGGCCCCCTGTAGTGAATTGAAAAGAATTGGTCAATACCTGATTATGGGTGGATTTCTGAATTTTTTGTTTAAATGGCTAAAAATTGTGAAATCTGGCTTGTTTCAAGACAGAATTTTACAAAAACTTCTGAAACAGAAGACCCTGGTTCAACCATCATTTCACCAGCTTGTGGAGGAGTCAGCCTTTTACCTTCAACAAAAGGGATAATTGCATAAGCCTTTTGTCCTCACTTCTATATTTCTGGAGCATTTGGTGTAGTGGT
Organism: Hemicordylus capensis; assembly: GCF_027244095.1. Lineage (NCBI taxonomy): Eukaryota > Metazoa > Chordata > Lepidosauria > Squamata > Cordylidae > Hemicordylus > Hemicordylus capensis. The sequence goes on from NC_069661.1 coordinate 54,724,049, forward strand.
TAGAGTGCTGGACTAGGACCGGGGAAACCCAAGTTCAAATCCCCATTCAGCCAAGATACTTGCTGGGTGACTCTGGGCCCGTCACTTCTCTCTCAGACTAACCTACTTCACAGGGTTGTTGTGAGGAGAAACTTAAAGTATGTAGTATAACGCTCTGGGCTTCGTTGAGGGAGAGTGGGATATAAATGTAATAATAATAATTATTATTATTATTATTTTACACAGTCAGACAGGTGTTATTGGCTGGTTTGTTTTATCCAGACATCGAGTCCTTCCCGAGGACCTGGGATGCCAGAATTTTATTGTCAATGTTGTTGCTGTTATAGATATCGTCACAGAATATAGGCTGTTCCCAGTAAAGCTGCTTTTTGTAATTGGCTGATGGTGATTTCTGTGTCCCCTATGGTGTTGAGGTGCTCTTCAAGGTCTTTTGGAACTGCACCCAGGGCACCAATTACCACTGGGATTATTTGGGTCTTTTTCTGCCACAGCCTTTCAATTTCGATTTGCAGATCTTTGTATTTTGTGATTTTTTCTATTTCTTTTTCTTCTGTTCTGCTATCCCTTGGTATTGCTATGTCGATTATTTTGACTTGTTTTTCTTTCTTCTTGACTACAGTTATATCTGGTGTATTGTGTGGCAGATGTTTGTCTGTTTTATTAGTCGGAAGTCCCATAATATTTTTACATCTTCATTTTCTTCAACTTTTTCAATTTTATGGTCCCACCAATGTTTGGCTACAGGTAGCTTGTATTTTTTGCAGATGTTCCAGTGTATCATCCCTGCTACCTTGTCATGCCTTTATTTGTAGTCAGTCTGTGCGATCTTTTTACAACAGCTGATTAGGTGGTCCACGGTTATATCTGCTTCTTTACAAAGGCGGCACTTGCTGTTTGTGGTGGATTTTTCGACTTTTGCTCTTATTGCATTTGTTCTTAGTGCCTGTTCTTGTGCAGCCAGTATTAAACCCTCTGTTTCTTTCTTCAAGTTGCCATTCTTAAGCCACTGCCAGGTCTTGGTGATGTTTGATTTTCCACTTATATTGTGCAAATATTAACCATGCAGTGGTTTATTTTTCCATTTTTCTGCTCGGTTCTTGACTTGTTCTTTCTTGTAGGCCTATTTTGTTTCATTGGTGTTGAATACTTTCGCATTATTGACCATTTGAAGTGCATCTTCTTCAATGTCCTTGATATATTCTTCAAGGCCTCTTTTCTCCTCCTCTACTGTTTGATAGACTTGCAGCATTCCTCTTCCACCTGAGTTGCGAGGGAGGTATAGCCTATCTACATCACTGCGGGGGTGCAGAGCATGATTGATGGTCATGTTTTTCCTGGTCTTACCATCTAGCATCTCTAGCTCTGCCTGGGTCCAGTCTATTATTCCTGCAGTGTATCTGATAACAGGTATAGCCCAGGTGTTTATGGCTTGTATGGTGTTCCCGCCATTGAGTTTGGACTTGAGGATTTTTCTAACTCTCCTGATGTATTCACTTCCTATTTTTCTTTTAACTTTAGTGTGTGCAATGTTATCAGCCTGGAGAATGCCCAAGTATTTGTAAGGTTCTTTCTGTTCCAGGTTCTTGATGTTGCTTCCATTGGGTAGTTCTATTCCTTCTGTTTTTGTTATTTTCCCTCTGTTCATTATTAATGCAGCACACTTGTCTAGTCCAAACTCCATTGCTATATCGCTACTGAATATGCGGACAGTGTTTAGCAGTGATTCGATTTCTGACTGGGACTTTCCATACAACTTCAGATCGTCCATGTACAGCCTGTTTTGTTTAGTATTTGTGAAAGCGGGGTCATGGCGATTACAAACAACAGAGGGGATAGGGCTCATTGCATTTTTAATAAATATCTGAATGTTTTTGCTGACACCAGTTGTTTCTAAACATTTTAGTATCCATGTGTGAGGCAATGAATTGAAGGCTTTCTTGTAGTCAATCCATGCAACACTTAGATTGGTTTTTATTCTCTTGCAATTTTCTAAAATCATTTTGTCAATCAGCAGCTGGCCTTTTGTGCCTCTGGTGTTTGGGCAATTTCCTTTCTGTTCAACTGGAAGCTGTTTGTTAGTTAATAAGTGTTGCATCACTTCATCTGCTATTATTCCAGTTAATAATTTGAACATGGTTGGCAGGCAGGTTATCGGTCTATAATTACTTGGAACTGCACCTTTTGCTGGGTCTTTCATGATGAGATGAGTTTTCCCAGTTGTTAGCCATTGTTCAATATCACCTCCTTGCAAAATGTGATTGAACTGTTTTGATAGTTGTTTATGAAGGCTTGTTAGGTGTTTAAGCCAAAAGCCATGCAGTTCATCGTCGCCTGGAGCAGTCCAATTTTTAATTTTCTTTGCTCTTTCACTTATTAATTCTGGTGTTATTATTAGATCTTGCATTTGTTGGTTACATTTTTTGACCTCTTTCATCCAGCCTGCTTTTTTATTAAAATCTATTGGATTGTCCCATAATTTCCCCCAGAATTGCACTGTTTCTTCTTTATTTGGTGTTTCTATGTTTCTTGCAGTTTCTCCTTCTATGCTTTGATACAAACTTCTCTGATTCGACTGGAATTGGAGATTCTGCCTATGTTGTGTACTTCTGGCTTCATATCTGCTAATCTTCTATGACACTGCTGTTATTTTCTGCTTTATTATTTCCAGGACTTCTCTAATTTTCCTTGAATCTAGGTGGTATTTTTGGATCAGATACTGTTTGGTGTTTTCATTCTTCAGCTTCTTGTCTTTCATATCTTTCAATTTACTAGCATCTGATCTAAGCCTGGAGATTTTATTTTCTAATCTAATCTTCCATTTAGGTGATTTACTACTTTCTTTTTTTACAGGTCCACTGATTTTATATCCGAGCTCTTGTGTTGTTGTTGTTGTTGTTATTGTGTTGTTATTGTTGCTGCACTGTACATTAGTTGGTTTGTTTCTTGCAAATTCTTGGTTGTTATTTCTGCAAGTGCAGCATTGACATCTTTTAATGCCTGAGCAACTTGTTTTTTAGCAACTGTTTTTAGAGCTGGAAGTCGAACCCTGGTGGTTGTTTGGTTCATGTGCTCAGTTATTTTTTGCTTTAGTTCTTGTTGCTTTTCTGTTAAATGGCATTTGGGTTTTTGAGGTGAAGGCAAAGGGGAGGTTGCCTGGTTTTGATTTTGAAACAGTTCAGCAACAATGGCATCCTCTATTTCCAACACCTCGTCCACCTGTGCCTGAGCAACTGCTTCAGTTGGTGGTAATTCTTCTTCCATATCTCGAGCCTGTGTTGCTCTTTGCAGTTCTTCCAGCTCATCTCCTGTGAATACTTTATTTCTTATTATGAATCTTTTCTGGTCTGCTAGCCTTTGTTCTGTTATTTCTGTATCTGGATGCTTCTCTTTCCAAATTTGGTACATTCTTTTTAAATAACCTCTTCTAGTTGGACTAGACTTGTAATAGCAGATCATTATTTCCTTGTTGGCATTTTTCGTATATATTTTTCGGTCAAGCGATGTTTCTTCCAGTAACTTTGCTGTCTTCAGCCCTGGTTGCTCAACTGAAGATCCTGAGTCCTGTTGCCCACTTGCCACCAGATGTCCAGGGACTCCAGCACCTGGCGCGGTCCTTGTTGACCTGGGCGACGACCGATCCGGTATAGATTTATTAAAGTTATGTCTCACCATATTGTTGATGGGAGAGGCACTCTTTGTCTGGCTCCTCTGGTGAGACCTGTCCAGTATGGTTGGACCTCTGGCATAGCTCTCACCTTCCTCAGAGCACACAAGCTCCACAACCACACCAAGGTAGTGCCTCACTGGGGGTAATTATTATTATTATTATTATTATTATTTCTTGTTTACACAGTCAGACAGGTGTTATTGACTGGTTTGTTTTATCCAGACATCGAGTCCTTCCCAAGGACCTGGGATGCCAGAATTTTATTGTCAATTGTTATAGATATTGTCGCAGAATATAGGCTGTTCCCAGTAAAGCTGCTTTTTGTAATTGGCTGATGGTGATTTCTGTGGCCCCTATGGTGTTGAGGTGCTCTTCAAGGTCTTTTGGAACTGCACCCAAGGCGCCAATTTGACCTTTTGAAAATTGGCGCCATTATTGACCATTTGAAGTGCATCTTCTTCACTGTCCTTGATATATTCTTCAAGCCTCTTTATTATTATTATTATTATTATTATTATTATTATTATTATTATTATTATTATGGTGGGACCATTAAATTGAAAAAGTTGAAGAAAATGAAGATGTAAAAATATTATGGGACTTCTGACTACAAACAGACAAACATCTGCCACACAATACACCAGATATAACTGTAGTCGAGAAGAAAGAAAAACAAGTTAAAATAATCGACATAGCAATACCAGGGGATAGCAGAATAGAAGAAAAAGAAATAGAAAAAATCACCAAACACAAAGATCTACAAATTGAAATTGAAAGGCTGTGGCGGAAAAAGACCCAAATAATCCCAGTGGTAATTGGCGCCCTGGGTGCAGTTCCAAAAGACCTTGAAGAGCACCTCAACACCATAGGGGCCACAGAAATCACCATCAGCCAATTACAAAAAGCAACATTACTGGGAACAGCCTATATCCTGCGATGATATCTATAACAACAGCAGCAACATTGACAACAAAATTCAGCCATCCCAGGTCCTTGGGAAGGATTTGATGTCTGGATAAAGCAAACCAGTCAATAACACCTGTCTGACTGTGTAAATAAATAATAATAATAATGTCCACTTTGGAAAGGCACTGTGTAAGTTTTTGCATGCATGGAAAATTAAAAGGATCTAGGACGAATAGGTGATTTTGATATTTTGGAATTAATTCTGACTTTACCGATGCAATGTTTTAAGAAGTAGATCAGTATTTTACTGATTTTTACCAATTTTTCAGATAAAATCTGAATGTTTGAATATGAATTTGCACAGGCCTATTAAATATGAACAACCTGGTGAATATGATGATATTATTCTTTACATTCTTTACATTTATATCCCGCTCTTCCTCCAGGGAGCCCAGAGCACTGTACTACATACTTGAGTTTCTCCTCACAACAACCCTGTGAAGTAGGCTAGGCTGAGAGAGAAGTGACTTGCCCAGAGTCACCCAGCTAGTATCATGGCTGAATGGGGATTTGAACTCATGTCTCCCCGGTCCTAGTCCAGCACTCTAACCACTACGATTCCTGAAATGATTCCTGTAATGGATTCATCCAACAGATGTTTCCTTAAAAAGTCTTAGTTGAATACTATAAAAAGACTCAGATAAGTACCACTGTATTATTCACCATCAGAAAAGTTAACATCTGGCCTTTCTTGCTGGGGATGTGGCCTCTCACAGAATTGACTGTACTTAGCATTAACGTCAGAACATGCATAATGCAGGTAAGCAATTCAGCATTGCACAGATATGGGAAATACAAAAGTTGAATTAAGTGACTTTTGTAAAAGCAAACACAGAAAAATAGATCTGGAAAGGGTCTACATCCCAATAGCATACATTCCTCATACTAGACTTCAAAAAGACAGCTGCTTTGTTGGCAAATGTTCATTGATTTCTGAAATAGACTTGACATTTTAAATGAGCATGTAATTTACCGGATAATACTCTGTCTCCTGAATTCTGACTCAAGCAACCAATTTCCTTGAATTTCTAAATTTAAAAAAATTCCATATGACCCAAGGACAGAGCATGCATCTATAAATGTGATCTTTAAAACAGAAAATTGGAAGGCCGGCTATTGAGAAAATAATTCAGAGTACAACGACTTGGAGAGAAAAAAACCCTTGACTTGTAAACAAAAGATTGTCATTTGCTGTGCCTCATCAAGGCGTACAATATCTTCATGCATGATATACAAAGAAGGAAAGGGGGTGCTGCACAGACCCTGAGCTGAAATTGCAAGTGTTACCCAAGTGGCATTGTGACAAGTAGGGGTGTGCAATTCAGATTTTCGGTGTTTCAATTTGGATCTGAACCAAAACACCCCTGTTCTGTTTTGTATCCGAATATGGCCAATCCGAATCACCCCTGATTCGATTTGGATCCGAATTAATCCGAATCCGAATCTGAATTGATTAGGATTAAAAAAATGGGTCACAGGGGCAAAATAGTGGGGTGGGGTGGTAGTGCTCAATGGGTGCATGTTGCCACCCAAATTACAGGGGGATTGGGCAAAGGGCTGATTTTTGGTGAATTTTTGAAGTTTTAGTGTCTTTGGGGCAGATCGGGGGCATAATGTGGGATCTGGGCCAAAAGAGTGGGAAGGAGTGGTAGTGCCTAATGGGTGGAGGCTACCACCCCAATTGCAGAGTGATTGGGCAGAGGGCTGATTTTTGGTGAATTTCTGAACTTTACGCGTCTTTAAGGTTTTCCCCCATTAGGTATAATGGAGGGTGTATCGCTTCACGTCGGGGGGAAAGGGGTGGCCTAGAGTGGTGTGGGGTTGGTGGTAGTGCTGGGTAGTGGCAAGGAAGCTACCTGAATTTTTTCAAAGGATTTCGGCAGAGGGCTGATTTTTGGTTAATTGTTGAAGTTTACATGTCTTTAAGGTTTTTCCTCATAAGTTATAATATAATAGAGCTTTCAGCAGCCCCATAAGTGCACTTGGGGGTGCTGGGGTGGCCCAGAGCGAGTGGTGGTGTAGTGCACGTAGGGTGCCAACCACCCCCATGGGTTTCTAACCCATGGCGTACAAGGTTCTGTTGTTTCTGAGGTATTATGAGTGTGGATTCTATGATAGCAAATTAGAGTGAATTCATGGTGTCTCATTGAAAATCTCATTTGCTATCATAGCCTGCGCAGTTGGGAAGCGACGCCAGGCCATACGGCAGGCCTCGGCGTTGCTCTGCCTGCACTCCTCGGCGGGTGATCCACCACCGCTCGGGCCGCTACAGCTAATCGCTGCCAGCCACCAGCCACTGCTGCACTCGGCGGGCGACCCACCACCGCTGAATCGCCGCTGCATGCCCGCCACCACACTCGGCGGGCGATCCAGGGGAGTGGGGGGATGCCACTTTTTGGCACCCCCTGTGACCCACCGGGGTGGCGCCCAGGGCACGTGCCCTGCCTGTCCCCCTATCGTTACGCCCCTGCCAGGGACTGGAGGAAGGAGGATGTGGCAACGGCCAACAGGGAAAACACAAGCAGGCTAAAAAGCGGAGGTGGGGGTGGGGGAGCACGAATGAGAGAGAGAGAAAGAGAGAGAAAGAGGTGGAAACGGAGGAGGGAGCAAGCTGGGGCAGAAGAATTGGGAGGGAGGGGACTGAGGCAGAAGGCTTGCGGGGGAGGGGAGTAGGAGAATTGGCCGGCCCACGCTGGCGGGCCTGGCCTGGCTACCGGTGGTGCCCGCAGACTCTCAAGTGAGAGAGGCGCAGGGGGAGAGACAGCGCACGCGAGAGGCGCGCAGGGGACAGACAGCGTGAGCAAGAGAGGCGCGGGGGGAGAGACAGTGTGAGCGAGAGGCGCGCGGGGGAGAGACAGCGCGAGCGAGAGAGATGCGGGGGAGAGACAGCACGAGCGAGAGAAGCGCACAGGGGAGTGGCAGCATGAGCGAGAGAGACATGGGGAAGAGACAGCGTGAGCGAGAGGCGCGCGGGGGAGAGACAGCGTGAGCAAGAGAGGCGCGGGTGGAGGGACAGCGCGAGCGAGAGGTGCGCAGGGGAGAGACAGCAAGAGAGAGAGAGACGCGGGGGAGAGACAACACGAGCAGGAGGCACGGGGGGAGAGACAGCGCGAGCAAGAGAGGCGGGGGGGAGACAGCGCAAGCGAGAGAGGCGCGGGGGAAAGACAGCGTGAGCAAGAGAGGCGCGGGGGGGAAGCGCAAGCGAGAGAGGCGTGGGGGGGAGACAGAGCAAGCGAGAGAGGCATGGGGGGGAGACAGAGCGAGCGAGAGAGGCGCGGGGGTGAGAGACAGAGCGAGCGAGATAGCTGTGGGAGGACCAGCCAAACAAATTTTTCAAATTAACCCCAAAAAGGAAGTGAACTACCGCACAGATGCTCTGTGTGGGTTCAGCTAGTTATTATTATTTCTTGTTTACACAGTCAGACAGGTGTTATTGACTGGTTTGTTTTATCCAGACATCGAGTCCTTCCCAAGGACCTGGGATGCCAGAATTTTATTGTCAATAGTTATAGATATTGTCACAGAATATAGGCTGTTCCCAGTAAAATTGCTTTTTGTAACTGGCTGATGGTGATTTCTGTGGCCCCTATGGTGTTGAGGTGCTCTTCAAGGTCTTTTGGAACTGCACCCAGGGCGCCAATTACCACTGGGATTATTTTGGTCCTTTTCTGCCACAGCCTTTCAATTTCAATTTGTAGATCTTTGTTTTTTGTGATTTTTTCTATTTCTTTTGCTTCTATTCTGCTGTCCCCTGGTATTATTATCATCATCATTATTATTATTATTTACATTTATATCCCGCTCTTCCTCCAAGGAGCCCAGAGCGGAGTACTACAAACTTGAGTTTCTCTTTCACAACAACCCTGTGAAGTAGGTTGGGCTGAGAGAGAAGTGACTGGCCCAGAGTCACCCACTAGTTTTATGGCTGAATGGGGATTTGAACTTGGATCTCCCCGATCCTAGTCCAGCACTCTAACCACTACACCATGCTGGCTCTGTTCCTGTTCTCTTCCCATTGTGCTCAATGTGTTAAGCAAACATAAAGACATCCAAAAACACTTTACCCCTGAGTTCATACTAAAAATTTGTTTTCTATACATTTCAGATTGTGAGCCCTTCGGGGATGGCGAGCTGGTTTGTTGGTTGGTTTGTTTATACCTAAGTAAACCACTTTGGGAACTTTTGTTGAAAAGTGGTATATAAGTATTTGTTGTGTTGTTGTTGTAACATAAGCAAACAAACAAAATAACAACACATCTAGCAGGTTGAACTTCTTCCTGCATTAAAACTACAAGAAGATACAAAGTTAATCCCCGTGGTTCTACTTTCCACAACTTCTCAAGTGGATGCAAAAGCAACTTCTGCATCACTTCCATGCAGCCATATGAAGAAACAAAGCTATTTATTTATCATTTATAATAATAATATTTTTACAAGTATTAATATTTATTTATTATATATATTATGTATTTTATTTTATTATTTTATAGATTTATAGACTGCCTCAACTTTTGTCTCTAGGTGGTTTATATTGAACCAGACTACTGATCTATTTAATCAAAGCTGTTTATTCTGATAAATGGCAGTACCCTTTCCCAGTCCTGCTTCATAAGACATTTTGCAAGGTCATTTAAATTAGAACCTTCTGTATGAAAAGCCTGTGCTTAAGCTTTACTCCCCCTTTTTGTCACCTGTTGTGGCTGGTCAAGCAACCCTTAGAATTCTTTTGAAACAAAGTAAGACCTTTTCCTAGTCACCTAACGGCTCAGGGGGAAAATCCTTGACTATCAAGCAAGAGGTTGCCAGTTCGAATTCCGCTGGAACACCTATATCGGGCAGCAGTGATATAGGAAGATGCTGAAAGGCATTGTCTCATACTGCATGGGAGATGGCAATGGTAAACCCCTCCTTTATTCTTCCAGAGAAAACCACAGGGCTCTGTGGTCGCCAGGAGTCGGCACCAACTTGACAGCACACTTTACCTTAAGACCTTTTTATTTAAGCATTTCTATAGCTCCTCTATTTGACCAAGTTGTAGCTGTGCATTTATTAACTGTGAAGTCAATAGATTTGTAATATACGTCCTTGAAGCTTTTGAAAATAGAGAGAGCTAAAATCTAAATCTATAAATGAAGCTATAGAAAGCAACAAAATGCCCCTAAAATATACTGCTTTTCATATTTTAGCTGTACATTTATCCAATAATTTATCTATCGACCTGAACCAAAAGATTCCACCACTGCCACCAGTGAAATATAAAATGACATCCTTGTTTTGATGAGCTTTACTTAGGAAATGTGTGTTGATAATATTACATTGATTCATGCAAAATCGCAAATGAAACATAATTCTGGAAAGATAAGTTATTTGTTGTGAGTTTCGGGAGATGAGATGTAATACTCTTGACTCCTTTTAAGTCCCACATTTTTTTTAATGCTAACATTTTATTGCCCTGTTGAGATGTTATGTCTTGGGGCTTCTTGTGGTTATTATTTATTTATTTATTTAACACATTTGTATACCACCCAAAATGCAAGTCTCTGAGCGGTTTACAACTAAACAATAAAAAGATTAAAACATTACAACAATTAAAATTTAAACACAACTAAAATAATCTCGAATTAAAAGCCTGGGTGAACAAATGCATCTTGTCTGCCTTTTAAAAAGTTGTAAGAGATGGGGAGGCTCTTATTTCAGCAGGAAGTGTGCTCCAAAATCTCAGAGCAGCAACGGAGAAGGCCCGTCCCTGAGTAGCCACCAGACGAGCCAGTGGAAACTACAGATGAACCTCTCCAGATGATCTCAATGGGTGGTGTAGTTCATAGCGAAGAAGGTGTTCTATTAAGTACCCAGGGCCCAAGCTGTTTAGAGCTTTATAGGTTATAACCAAAGCCCTGTATTTTGCCCAGAAAACTATCAGCAGTCAGTGTAGATCTTTTAAGATAAAAGCGATATGGTCTCTCCAAGATGACCCAGAGACCAACCTGGCTGCTGCATCCTGGCACAACTACAGTTTCCGGACTACATACAAAGTCAGCCCCACATAGAGTGCATTGCAGTAATCAAGTCTGGAGGTGACCAGCAGATGTACTACTGTTCTGAAGTCATTTATCTCAAGAAACGGGCGCAGCTGGCCAAAGCTGGTAAAAGGCCTCAACCTCAGCTACTGCCTCAACCTGGGACACCAGGGAGAGGTTTGTGTCCAGAAGCACCCCCAGACTGCGTACTTGTTCTTGCTGGGGAAGAGTGACCCCCGTCAAGAACTGGCAGATCAAAATCATCTCCTGAGTTCTGACCCTGCACAACAAATACCTACATGTTATATGGATTCAGCCTCAGCTTGTATCTCTTATCCAGCCCATCACTGCCTACAGGTAGGCATTAGCCTGCCGCCAGGCAGGTTAGACATGCATCTTTGTTTTCCCTCCTAAATCCAGACCTTTTAGCTTTTGTAATTTTAAATATTGTAAATTGATTTTTTGTTTTTAGGCAGCTTTTTGGAGTTTTAATTGATTAATGTTTTGTGCTTTTGTATTGTTTTATGATTGTGAACCACCCCGAGACTTTGGTTTGGGGCAGAATAGAAATGTATTAAATAAATAATAAAATAAATCAAGATTGATGAAGTCAAGAATTGAATGCACAAATACATTTCTAAGCTTGCAATGAACACATTGAAAGTATTTTAAAATAATTAGAATAAATTACAAGAGAATAAATATCTAATCAAACATTTATTTAGACAACAGGTGATATATTTAAATTGCAAAAGAATAATGACAACCACAACACTAAACTGATTTTAAATTTTGACTCTCAAATCTGATTTATAACTGATTTTAAAAGAGTTTTAAAACTGCTTTGTATTGTATTTTGCATTTCCCCTCTATTCATCTGTTATGATTTAATATGTGTTTTTATTTCATGTTTTAATGCTATATTGTGAGCTGCCCAGAGAACAGTTGGTTATGGGGCAGCTAACAAATAAAGTTTGTAGTAGTAGTAGTAGTAGTAGTAGTATAAGCCTAAGGTGGTCCTTGGCAAATGGTACGTGGCAAGTCCCATCCTCGCAGCAGCCACAACCCAACCAATGAAAACCGTCCCGCCACAACCAATTAAAATGTGTGCCTACAACCAGCAGCATTGTGGGGGCAGCAACCTGGGTTACCTCCAATCGCTGGCCTCCATCACCCCACCAAGTCTCCTTGTGAGGAGGACGGCCAAACCAGGGTGGGAAAGAGCACTGAGGCCCATCCATGAAGGCTGGTGGGAAGCCCTGGCTCTGTCGTCCTCCTCACGAGGAGACTTGGCAAGGCGATGTGATGGAGGCTGGAGGTTTGAGCTGACCTAGGCCACTGCAGGGATGCCACGCTCCCTTAGTGAATGAGTGAATGTGTGAGGGGAGGCTGAGTGAGTGAAGGGGAGGGGCCAGGCCAAGTAAGCAGGGGGGGCAGGCCGAATGACCAAAAGTGAGGGGCAGGCTGAGTGAGCAAAGGGGAGGGGGGAGGCCAAGTGAGGGAAGGGGAGGGGGAGGCCGAGTGAGCAAAGTGGGGAGGCTGAGGGAGTGAGGGTGGAAAGGACTCTGGGGTGAGGGATGTGTGGTGGCGGAGCAAACAAGTATTAGTGCACAGATGCTCTGTGTGGGTTCAGCTAGTTATTATTATTGTTGTTTGTTGTATGAGGCAACAATATACATCACCCTTCAAATACTTACAGTAATCATTTATTTATTAGAAGTAGGTGAGGTCTGTCATTGCTTAGGCAAAGTTATTTTGAGTAGATTACACTCATAGAAAAGTTGAAGCAAATATACGTAATAGATTTTTTAATTAATGTGCTTGAAAAAGGGAAGTAAAATAACAGTTTGAAATTTGTAGGATTTCAACTTCAAAATGAAATTTTGAAGGGCAGGAGACATAATCTCTCCTAAGCATCCCCTCTGAACTCCTTCACAGATGGCCCCATGGTATACTACTACTACTTCTGCTACTACAGATATTTATATACTGCTCTTAAGCACATAAATAAGATGGTCCCTTGTCCCCAAAGGGTTCACAATCTAAACAGAAACATAAGGTAAACACCAGCAACAGACACACTGGAAGGATGCTGTGCTGGGGTTGGATAGAGCCAATTGCTCTCCCCCACTAAATATAAGAAAATCACCTTAATAATGTCTCTCTCTTTGTTCTTTTAGCAGGCGTAACAGAAGAGTTATAGGGGCTGAATGCAAGTGGAGGAGAACTCACTTTGAATTTGACAAGACACAGCATAGAGCCCATTTGAAGGCCTACACAGTGGTGTTGCGTGCAGCAAAGAGGCAATTCTGGTCTGTGTGCATTGCCATTCTGCCCGGAGCCTAAAGGCTGTTAGGCAAGATGGGCGTTATGCACAGGGCTCCTGTGGGATGGGGCGCACATGTGCATCCGCCTTCCTTGCGAGGGGGTTGGGCTGTCCCAATGGGGGAGAGAGAGCCGCGTTGGTGTACGTGGTGCTTGCTCCTCCTCCTCTCACTTTTCATCAAGGCTGCCGGCTCCCATCCAATCTCCTGATTACTCAGTTTGAGACTAGCTGGTCATTTACAGGCCGAGTTGGAATTTTCTCTCTTCACCCAAATTGGCTTCAGTGTTCTGAAGACAGAACACTTATGAGATTACCTTGTTTGTATGTCGTAAACCTGTCCCACTAATCTGGAACTATAAATCTCAGCCACCAGAGAGTGAAACAGACAGAGGCAGGAGGCAAACAACAAAGCCAGGCAGTAAGCAGTTTCTTCAAACCAGAGTCAGCCAAACAGAGTCCAAAATCATAATCCACAAACAGAGTCCAAACGGTCCAAGGTCAAAACACAGGCACAGCAAACAGGAACACTGCCAAGTATCTCAGTGAAGAACAACATTGATACCAGCACAGTGGCTGTGGCAAAGCTGGCTTATATAGGCTGAAATCATGTGCTGTTAATCATGGATCCTTGACTCGGCAGCCTTGCTTGTTAGTCAAGCCATTCTGCGCATGCTGTCCTTTATCTCCTGCTCTCTGAGCGACTCCTCTCCACTTCTGAGACCGGCCATCCTTCTTCCATAGGAGTTGCCACGACAGGCTCTAACTCTTCTCCAGCCACCCGTGGGCTGGTCTTGCTCTCCTCTGCAAGTTCTGGACCTTGCACTCCCACCTCTGCTGCCTTCCCTTCTGTCTCTTCCTCCTCCTCCTTGGAGTCCATCCACGTGCTCCTGAGTCCCCCTCTAATAACTTTTTCATCAGTCAGATACAAACCAAATTCACAGTACATGGCGAGGTGTCCTAGGTAAGAGTCATTACCACCTGACTCCTCTAAAAGAAGCTGAAAGACAGAAGTTCTATTAGTTCTACTTAAAATGTCTCTGTTTAAAAAATCATGGGGGGTCCCAGACAATGTAATGGTAAACATGTTTTCTTTCTAAATCCTTGATTACTTATAAAAGTGACAACTAAACAGAATGGATATTAGATATTAAGAATGTAGCCAGTCACCTCTGCCTCAATTAAACAAGGCATGAGGCTTTCTCTTGCAGCCAATTGGCTGAGGTAGGCAGGGGTGGGACTTAGGCCAGATACTACATCACACACTGGTGTTTCTCCCTCAGTCAATTTAGAGCAGCAACCCCTCCCTCCCATCTCTGGGTACAGCACGGGTTTCACTGGTCACTCTTATTGGGGGCCGGTTAGGAATATTTTGCTCCCCTGCTGATTGGCTATTGCTGGGGGGGGGGGTTTCTTTTCACCTACCTTTCACTGCTACCCTTAGTTAGTTAGTTCCTTCATGGTCACAACTGCAGGCACAGTGTGGTAAGAAATGGCCAGTGTAGTTTCTGGTGAGCACCTTAAAGCAAAGCTTGTTGGCATTAGGAGGAGTCCTTGACAGTCCTTAGAGGCCTCACAACTCAAGGAATGCTGGCCCTGGATTCCTTCCTCCCTGGCTAGGGATCACCCTCTTGAAAGGATCCCATAGCTTGGACGGGGTGATCTTGAGGCATGGGGCTTTGACATAGGTTGGCTAAGATGGCAACTTTATCCACAGGGCTGATGCTGGCCGGAACCAGGGTGTATCGCCCATTTGCTTTAGGTGGATTCAATAGGATCAGTGCAAATCTAGTTTCTGCACTGTGTGGGGGGCTTGGATTAGCTCAGGGTTGCTTAGAGAATTTTGGATTCAGAAGTCAAAGTCTACCTCTTTTACTCCTCTTATTCATCACTCTCATGACTAAGGAATTTTGGAGGGGGGAAAACCCACAACATGCTGACGCTGTGAAAACTTTACCAACCTGCTTAGATCACCAGGAAAAAAGTTTAATATATAGAATATGCAATCTGCAAGGCAATATTTAATGCTTGGCAATGTTTCAACATCACCATTGACTAGAAATGAACAGCTGGAAGCTTCTGATATAATGTCACAAGGGAGAACAACCTAATAGGATTTATAAAAATCACAAAAGCATGCAAAACTAGTTAAACTGAAACATGAATCCTAGAGAAGCACTAGACAACTAAATATGTACAAACAGCCTCCACAAAAGGGGTAATTATATTGCAATGTGATCTCTACAGAACTTGAGGAGGCGTACTGGAAGAAACAAGCAAGTGTCTGGCTACTATTGACAAAGCTGACAAGGTCCCCAAGAACCCTGTTCAGTAACATTTGGCTGAACATCTGTCAAGAGAAGATGGAGGCTTAGTGGAGCAAGATTCACCCATCATTCAATGAAGACTGAGAGGAAGTCCTGTTGCTATAGCCACCATAGCCTCCAGACATCTGTGATAGGCAGAGACCCTCTGAATGCTGTTGAGATGTTGTCAGCAGCGCCTGATATTCCATTAATTCTACAATAGTTACATTAAGATAACATCTTCTTAATTATGAGACCCACCACCCATTGAGGTCGTATGGAGAGGTCCGTCTCCAGTTGCCGCCAGCTCGGCTGGAGGCCACATGCGGACGGGCCTTCTCGGTTGCTGTCCTGAGACTGTGGAATGTGCTCCCTACTGAAATACAATCCTCCCCATCGCTGACAATTTTTAAAAAGAACTTGAAAGTCCACCTCTTCACCCAAGCTTTTTCAGCTTTTTCAATTTTTTAGTTCTAACCTGTTTTTAATTTTTAGATTGCCTAAATTGTTTTGAGATTTTTGTGTATTTTTAACTTGCTTTATGTTATTGTTAAAAGCCCAGAGACAAAAGTTTGGGATGGTGTACACATTTGACAAGCAAGCAAGCAAGCAAGCAAGCTCCTGGAGTGCAAACAGAGGGAAAGCTTGAGGAGCAACTGCTAAATAAAGACAGTATTTTGCAGGGCGGATATGTTTTGGGAATTAGATATTGGTTATTGGCAGGGGAAGTGCAATAAAATGAGGAAAGAGGAGAACACCTTCAATTCTTACAGGGGGAGATAGACCCCCTGATCAGCTCCCACTTGGCTTCCAAACCGATTTGAAAGTGCTGGTGTGGACTCATGGTCTGGACTCAGAGTACTGTGGCCTGCACTCATTTGAACCTGATTTGTGGCCCGCTATTGTTACAGGCTCATAGGCTGGGGGCCAAGCAGGCATGGAGATATTTCCTGGATGGTAATACTATAGCTTTAGAACTCCCTCAAGATCCTCAAAGCTACCGCCCTAAGAAAACCATGAAACCTCTCTTTTTTCAGAAGGCCTGCCCTGAGTCAGTTTAGTATAAAAGTATCTTTTGGTTTACAATGCTGCTGCTCTCAGTTTAGATATTTTAATAGCTGCGAGAGTACTATGGTATTTGTATCATCATGTTTTTAGTGGGTTTGAATGGTTTTTTATTATGGCATTTGCCGTGTTGAAATCCACCTTGTGAGGCTTTAATACCTAAAAGATGGGGTATCATTGTTAATAATAATAATAATAATAATAATAATATACATTAGAATGGACAGAAAAATTCTAAATGCTGGATAATACAAATAGGCAGCATGGAATCATAACAAGCAGCAGTGAAAATAGCATTAGTAAAAGCAGCCTAAGTGGCTTTCACTAATTGTAGATGCTGCTGCTTGTTATGATTACATGCTGCCTATTTGTATTATCCAGCATTTAGAATTTTTATGACCATTCTAATGTTTATTTATTTATTTATTTATTTGCACAGTCAGACAGGTGTTATTGACTGGTTTGTTTTATCCAGACATCGAGTCCTTCCCAAGGACCTGGGATGCCAGAATTTTATTGTCAATGTTGTTGCTGTTATAGATATCATCGCAGAATATAGGCTGTTCCCAGTAAAGTTGCTTTTTGTAATTGGCTGATGGTGATTTCTGTGACCCCTATGGCGTTGAGATGCTCTTCAAGGTCTTTTGGAACTGCACCCAGGGCACCAATTACCACTGGGATTATTTTGGTCTTTTTCTGCCACAGCCTTTCAATTTCAATTTGTAGATCTTTGCCACTGCCAGGTCTTGGTGATGTTTGGTTTTCCAGTTATATTGTGCAAATATTGACCTTGCAGTGGCTTATTTTTTCCATTTTTCTGCTCGGTTCTTGACTTGCTCTTTCTTGTAGGCCTGCTTTCTTTCATTGGTATGGAATAGTTTCACATTATTGACCATTTGAAGTGCATCTTCCTCACTGTCCTTGATATATTCTTCAAAGCCTCTTTTCTCCTCCTCTACTGTTTGATGGACTCGTAGCATTCCTCTTCCACCTGAGCTGCGAGAGAGGTATGGCCTATCTACATCACTGCGGGGGTGCAGAGCATGATTGATGGTCATTTTCCTGGTCTTACGATCTAGCGTCTCTAGCTCTGCCTGGGTCCAGTCTACTATTCCTACAGTGTATATGATAACAGGTATAGCCCAGGTGTTTATGGCTTGTATGGTGTTCCCGCCATTGAGTTTGTACTAGAGTTCTAGTAGAGAAATTGCCCCTCACACTGGAGTATCTTCCTTTCCTGCTAACAGAAGGCTACTCTAGATTTCAGCCACTGGATATAACATTCAACTTAATATCAGTGCCAGGAGTTCTTCTAAAATCTATGAAACAGAACTTAGAAAGAATACACATATCATTCCCATTTAATGCAATGCAAATAGCTGTCATTCTCCAGATTTGCTAAATTATCAGTTCTTCCTAAATATTTATTGGTTCTTCTTACTCTCTCTAAAAAGCACCAGGATTATTGAAAACAAAAAACAGAGCTATAATAAGAAAACTTAGCATTTATATTGCGCATTCAAGTATTTTAATTTGAAGCACTTCACATACATTATCTTAACAGCCCTTCGTCAGTTCTGTAAGATAGTCCAATATGATTAACCCCAAATGCAGATAGGGAGCTGAGTTTAAAAGTAAGTGGATACTATAAAGTTACTCAGGGAGTTTTTATGGAGTTGAGATGGATTTTGAATGACCTGCAAGGAATTACAGCTGGAAAAGTAACTTTGTTACCCTTGTACTTTACAAAAATGGCCCACTATGAACACAATAATTTCTTCTTCTCTTTTTCTTCCCATCTGGAAATCATGTCCAAGTAATGGCTCCAATTGTTTTTAAAGAAACTGACTTGTTCACCACTCTGTTGTTTTTCACTTGTTATCTTGAACATTTTCACAATGGTGGTAAAATATTCATTTATTTGCACCTGCTCGATGCATTTGGATGCTGTGACTCTAGCTGTTGGAAATCTGATCTTCAGATTGAAGGTCATAGACATGGCCAAACCATGAGTTGGGAGGGTTTAACCTACCTTCCTCCCAGATGACCAACAGAGCTCCTCTTCAGCATGTGGCTGCACATATGCACGATCCATGCTGATCAGTGGGGGACTTGTGGGGCAACTTGTGGGGGAATCTCCCAATGCACTATACTCATCACACAGTGCATTGTGGGATTCCTGGAGGCCAGAGAAATGAGTCCTGGCCTCCAGGAATCCCACAATGCACTGTGTGAGTATAGTGCATTGGGAGATTCCCCCACGAGTTGGGCACTCTAGGCACCTGACTCTGTGTATGTAAACTTTGACCGTATTGTTATACTTGTTGCTATGTTCCATTAATTATTGCCTTTCTTCTGCGAGCCATATAAATAGTGTGTAGGGGTGTGTAAGCCAGCTCAGAATTGAGCCAGCTTGAAGGCTCAAACATGCTGATTTCTTGTCCCTCACTACTCACTGGTGTGGGCTGGAGAGAGGGGATATCCACTGCTGCAATTGCTGCAGTGGCCAGCCCCTCCCATGCATTATGGCACCTGTGGGCTGTGCTACATGTGGAGGTGATGGATGTGGTGCACACAATGGATGAACTGGCGACACTGTGTGGTTTATCAGTACAATGTTAGTGATTTGCATCAGGTGCCATGAGTCATGAATGAATGAATGAATGAATATCTTTATTATGGTACTTGACCAGATTTCAACATTATCATGAGTCATGTACATATTGTAGCTGAATTGATACTTGTTTCTTTTCCAGATGCAGTGGCCGGGATGGGAATCATTCTGGTTCTTATATGTTGTCACAGTTTTGTTTTATGGGATAGCCGGTATGCTATGTTCCAAAAGCTATGACATTTAGCTGGTATTTGCTGCTGTTGCAGTGGTCTAAATGACTAGGGTGTCATGGGATGCTCTGGAGTAATCTCCTGCCACAGTTGGTTGATTATACCTATTCTGCTCCACATGTTCTGATATTGCACTTGGGTGGCACTGACCTGGGCCTTCTAAAGGGCAAGGTGCTGATACTGCAGGAGGCCTCTGATTTTGAAGCTTTGAAGGCCTGTTTTGCTGGTTTGGTCCAATCTTGTTCCCTGATGACAGTAGAGGGGTAAGAGTGATCACAGGTGTTTGGTCAAGGACAGCAAGAAAGTGAACATAGAGATAGGTAAGCCATTCTTGGCTCAGGGTGTCAGAGTCATCAATCACCCACACATTCATCATTATTGTCCTCAAGCTCTCAGGTGGGACAGTGTGCATCTCTCAGATCTAGGAAACTCTTTGTTTCTGGCTGACTTGCAACAAGGCTTGGGGATTATCTCTAGTTTGGGGAAAGGGAGCTAAACAGAGGTTTGCTCCCCTTTATGGCAGGAAGTGTGGGCTGGGTTAGGTAGTGTTCTTTACATTGGTATACAGCTGGAGACAGTTTGTGGTGAAAGGGGATTTCATGGAACAGTCCCTCAAGCTTTTGTGGCTCATGGTGGCTGGGAATGAATTTTCCCAGGAGAACTGCTCACCTCACACACTCAAAGCTTTGTGGCTTGGGCAGCAGTGACTTGGGCAATCCTTCCTCCACACAGTACTTTTGTGGTTAGTTGAAAGACGGTGGCTAGAGGACTGTAGGCAATCACAGAGCCTGGTGGGATTACAGCTTCAGCAGGAAGCTTGATCTCATGGGGAGGAGTTGCCCACACTTAGTTTAGGTCTATTACTTGTTTTTTCCCCTTATTGCAGTTAAGATGGAGTTAATAAGGCAGCCATTTAGGCTATTCTCACGATCACTGGAAAGCAGACTAAAGGAGCTTAGCCCACTTTCCAGGGATCGTGGAAACCACCAGGCTCGCAGGGGAGCTTGGTGCTCCCAAGACAGCTAGCCCACCTAATTCCCTCTCCCCTTAAATGAGGTTAGCAGAATGAGAACTCCGTTAACCTCATTTTTTTGCTTGCGTGTCGCCAAAGCGCATGGCAACACATGAGTAGACTCCTGACCGAGAGGCTGCAAGCAGCCTCCAGGGCTCGAGGGTCTCTCCAGGATGCCCTGCACACTCATGCAGGGCATCCTGGAACTTCCGGGGGCCACGCAGCCCCCAATCCCTGCAGCCCCCTAAGGCTCTGTGACGGATCCAGCAGTAGTGTCGGTGGCCAATCTTCTTTTGATTGTCTGCAGGGAGAAGAAGAAGATCGTGAGAAGAGCTTCAATTTTTAATCCTTCTTTTGTGTCTTGTCTTTCTTTGGGCTCTGGGTGCACATTTCCATTCCCCCCCCCATAGGAAAGACTTGTGCATCGTGCTTGTTTTGGAGCATAAATCAATCAATTAAGCCATTGTTTAACTATGTAGAAAGAGTGGTATATATTAAAAGCAATGTGTGAAGAAAACAAGCAATGCAATAAATATATGGACTCCTTCAATGAAAGAAAACATATTCCCTTCCCTGTGGCTTGAGGAAAAGTATATGGAGCACATAGTGAGAACATGAAATTAATTACAGTGTTCTGCGATGATTATTGCTTAGTAATAGTATCTTCCATTTATACATGCTTTTCAAAGAATTGGAGGAACAGTCCATGCCTAACGGGGCCGACAATCTAGAAGCCCATTCACAAGTTATGTTCAACACTCGCGCAATGAGTGTATGGTGTACAAAGGAGCCCAATTCAGACATTATGCGTATGAGTGTACAGATGTCTGCACACTCATACATATGTTTGTGTGCATGGTTGTACCTGTGTTCATTTAAAAAGTGATACAGGCCCTTCAAATGAATGGAAGGAAGTGTACTTCTGTACCTGTGTCTAGCATAACATGTGAGTGACTGTACCTGTGTACTGCTCTGTACCTGTGTACAATGTACACCGGTTATACAAGTGTTGAATATAAAGTGTGAATGGGCCTATTGACACAAGGGAAACCACAGGACAAAGTGAGGGAAATGGAAGTAGGGGTAAATAGAAGAAAAATATGCAAATATTTCAGTTATATGTACATATAGATGTTCTTCAGTACACATAGTTGATTGAAGTTACAGTAGGGAATGTGGATTAAGGCATTATGCCAAACTCTTTAAGAAGGAATTAAGAAGGAATGTGAAGGAAATAAAAGAGGAGGCACCAGATAGTTCCAAGCATAAGGGGCAGCAAGGGGGAAAGTGGAGATGTCTGAGGGAGCAGGGGACTTGGGAGTAGAGGATGGTGAGGTGAATGTTACAATCTGTAGGGTAACAGGATATGAGAAGGTGTGCAAGCCCAGATGAGGAGTTCAGTTTCGGATATGTTGAACTTGAGAGAACAATCAAGCATCCAAGGTGATAAGTCAGAGGGGCAGTTACAAGATGCTGAATTTGCTGGAGGGAAAAGTTGTGAGGTACAGAGGTTGAGCTGGTTATACTCAGCATACAGATGGTAATGAAAACCATTAGATTAGAAAGAATAGCAAAAAGTCAAGTACAGAGCCTTGGCAGACCCTATGGACAAAAACAAAGAGAAATAAGAACTTCAATCCATGGAAAAATGATCAGAAAGGTAGAAAAAGAACCTCTTGAGGATACAATCACAGAGACCTAAGGCACAGAAGTGAAAAAAGAAGGAATGATTACAGCTCTGTGTGTGTGTGTGTGTGTGTGTGTGTGTGTGTGTGTGTGTGTGTGAGAGAGAGAGAGAGAGAGAGAGAGAGAGAGAGAGAGAGAGAGAGAGAGAGTAAGTATAGCAAGCAGAGACCCTACTACAGGACATATTTTAATAACATCAGCAGGTCATAAACCATATGCCTGGATATACTTTCAGTGATTACTAGGGTCATGATGTTGAATATAAACTTAGCTACTGAAATGCTATATTTGTTTACAGGGAGATACTGTGTACTGATTCAGATGGTTGGTTCCAACCTAATGCAATCTACTTCTGTTGGTATCAGCTCTTCAAGGCCTATGTATGCCCTGCTTTCACAGAACCCTCTGGAAATTCCAGAAGTTTTAAGTGAGATTCCTACATACAAAGCATATGCTTGATTACTGAGCTACAGCCTTTTACTCTGTGGGGGTCAAACTCCTAGCCCACAGGTTGAATCTGGCCTGCATAGCCCCACTGTCCAGCTCCCAAGTCATTGCTGCAACAGCCACCAAGGCCAAGAAGCAGTTATTGCTGCCATTGGTTCCAGAAAGAAGCACCATGAGTGAGAAACACCACCGGCAGCAGAAACCACCGCAGCAGAGAAGTGGACAATACTGCAGCTGCAGCCAAGAAATGCCACTGGTAGTGAGAAGCTGCCATGGTCAAGAAGTGGCCATTGCTGCCGCTGGCATGGCAAAGAAGCACCGCTGGCAGCAGGAAGCTGCCATGGCCAAGAAGTGAGGCTGCAGAAAGTGAGGCTGCAGCTTCAGGCGTGGGGTGGATGGTGAGGCTGTCATAAGTAACGGGAACTTGCTCCTGTTTCCCATTGGTGTCATGCTGCTCCCCTTCCACCCCCCAGGCTTTTTGGTGAAATTCAAGCATTTCTCCTTCCTCTTGCTCTGCCACTCTCCTCCCCTTTCACCCCTATGGCTTTTCAGCACATGGAGGATAAAGACAGAAGGAGTGATTGAGGGCAAGGGAGGGAGGAAGAAAAGGAGGAGAAAGAGGGGAGGGGAATGAGATATAGGGGTGTGCACAAATGGTCCATCCAAAACCAGTTCTCCTCAAACCAGGGCCGGTTCGAAGGTTTGATTGTGGACCCAACCAGGCCCAGTTTGGGCAAACCAGTTTGGGACAATAAGGGGCATTCCTGAGGTGGCAGCGGCAAGAGTTGAAAAAAGCTGCTTACCCCAGCCACTCACTGATGCTCACTCTCCCAGCACAGCAAGCATGCCCTTCCCAACGTTTACCGTGCTATTGTCAAACCAGTGGAAGTAAAGGAAGGGGAAGCGCGTTTGCAATGCTGGGAGGGTGAGTGGTGGCGATCAGCCAGAGTAAGCAGCTTTTTTTCCATTCTCGCCACCGCCACCTTGGGAATGCTCCTGTAAAGCAGAATCCTTGCCCGTTTCCTCTTTATAAGTATATCACCAAAACAGTTCCGCTCAGTTTGGTAGTTGAATCAGACCGGACCCGGTTTGGCCATGCTGGGTTGATTTGAATCTGGTTTGGATTTGAACTGAACTGGCCAAACTCGTTCTGTGCACACCCCTAAAAGAGGGGGGGGGAGGAAGATGAAGACCAAAGAAAGAGTGGAAAAGAAAGAGGGGCTGATGGGTGACAGAACTAGTGAGTGAAGGGCAAGGATTGAAGAAAGGGGGGATAGGGGAAGGAAAGAAGAGTGAGAGAAAGACCAAGTTGGAGGAGAAGACAGAAGGCAGTGAGAGGCTCCTTCCCCTGCATGAGTGAGTGGAGAGGGGGAGGAAGGCAGAAGGCATGAGGCGAGTGAGAGAAGATGGCACAAGGTAAGGCACAAAATGGGAAATCCGGAACACCACCCAATTGAGTTTGACACCCCTGCTCTTAGTGCTTGGCTAAAAGCAAAATATTCACTTGTTTCTTCTACCATGTAGAGCAATCAGAAGTGATTTACAAGTTGAATGTTCTGTAAAAGAAATAACTTGCACTGTCTCTGAATGCCTCTCAATGGGGATTTTTTCCCTAAATTTCAGATTTCATTGTATTGTCAACTGGTACTCATACAATATCTATAGAAAAAAAGAATCAGCGCTCTGTTATAGTTTTTCTTTAAAAGTACTTTAAAGTTAGCTGAAAACTGCAATCCTGGAAGAGACTGAAAATGCAACCCATTGGTATGTGATTATGATATCACTTTCCCATTCTTCTCTGGGGCAGAGATACTGCAGTTTACTCTGCTGGGTTTTCTTTGCCTTCTTCTTTGCAGTCAACTAACAGACACCAAAATTATTAAGATGAGAAACTACATAGGGGGAGAGATGTGGGGGATACATTCAACTTTGCTGCCAAATGATGAGGAAAGTGCAGCTCTGATTTGGGTGGGATATTGGGGCAAGGGGAATGAGGAACTCTCTCTCTTTCTCTGATACTGCAGGCCTTTGGTGTATGAGGCAGTAGCAGCTCTGATTTGGGGGGATATTGGAGAGTGGCCGAGGAACTCTTTCTCTACCTCCATCTCTGGTGATCCTGGCAATGGGGTTGGGGTAGGGGTGACAGACAGCATTTTCACAAAGAAGTGTTTACTTAGTTACACTGAAAGACCAAAGAAGCTGTGTTTCTTATGTATTTCCTATGTTCCTACAGGAAAACATCCTGGGCTGGGAGGGCCAAGAAGATGAATATCTGTCTGTGATATATCTTTTGAGCTCCAAGGGAAGTGCCATAAGGTTAGGATCCCCACCCCACCCCCGACACACTTGTAACAAGAAGAGATCTTCTGTGGAATTTGCTGTCAGGCAGAGCCCAAGAATAACTAACAGTGGTGCCAACACATGTGGAGAGTGACTTTTTCTATCTACCACCATTGAGTACAGAGTATTTTTCTGTCTATCATACTTATATAATGCCTGATTTGTGTATCTCTAGGCAGTGTAAACAATTTATAACACAACAAATATAAAACAGAGTTAAACCAATTAAAACAATTTCAGAGAAAAAATTGTTTAAAAAAATCATGGGGTAAAAACAATTAGACAGTTTAAAATTAATTTCACTTAAAAGCCTGAAAAAAACAGGTGTGCCTTGATGGTCTCCCTAAAAGCAATCAGAGATGGAGTTGCTCTTATTTTGATAGGGAGCATATTCCAAAGACACAGGGCAGCCACAGAGAAGGCCTGGCCATGACTTGCCACCAAACGAGCCGGTGGGGGAGGTCCAAACATAACTGGACCTCTCCAGATGATTCTAAAAGGTGATGGGGTTCATGACAAAGAAGGCACTCTCTTAAGTACCCTGGATCCAAGCCTTTGAGGGCTTTATAGGTAATAACCAGCATTTTGTATTTTGCTCAAAAACATATCAGTAGCCAGTGCAATTATTTTTAAATTGGTGGTATATGGTCCCTTTGGGTTGTCCCAAAGATCAGTCTGGCTGCCAAATTCTGTACCAATTGTAGTTTCCGAACTACATACAACGGCAGCCTCATGTAGAGTGCATTACAGTAGGAGTCAAGAGTCTGGAAGTTACCAGCGTATGGACCACTATTTTAAAGTCATTTATGAGCATAGCTGACGTATCAGTTGAAGTTGATAAAAAGTGCTCCTGGCCCCAGCCTCAACCAGAGAGAGTTTTGGATCCAGTACCACTCCCAAGCTACCTTCCTAATCTTTCAGGGGGTATCATCCCTTCCAGAACTGGCAAATCTAAGCCATCTCTTAGGTTCTGACCCCACACAAATAGTACCTCCATCTTATTTGGATTCTACTTCAGTTTGTTATCCCTCATTCAGCCCATTACTGCCTCCAGGCAGGCATTTAGGGAGGTTATGCCATTTCCTGATGAAGCTGATATGGAGAAATAAATCTCGGTGTCTTCAACATATTGATAACACCCTGCACCAAACATCCTGATGATGTCTCCCAGTGGTTTCATTTAAATGTTAAAGAGCATTGGAGACACTATGGAGCCTTGTGAAACCATAATTCAGCTCCTGCTTTGCAGAGAAGCATTCTCCAAGCGACACCATCTGGAATCTAACAGAGAGGTAGAAATGGAACCACTGTTAAACACTGCCACTCAATCCCACCTCCCTCAGCCCACCCAGAAGGATACCATGGTTGATGGCTTTGAAAGCCACCAAAAGATCCAAAAGGATCAGCGGAGTCACATTCCCTCTGTCAATAGCCACTTGCAGATTATCCATCAGGCCGATCAAGGCAGTCTCAACCCCATAGTCCACATGAAAGCCAGTTTGAAATGTGTCTATATAATCTGTATCATTCAAAACCTGCAAGGAGCTGAGAGGCCACGACCCACTCAATCACCCTGCCCAACCATAGAAGATTCGAAATGGGATTGTATTTAGCTAACTCTGAGGGATCCAATGCAGGTTTCTTGAAATAAAGTCTAATAATAGCTTCCTTAATACCAGGAGGTATCCTACCCTCCCTCAGGAAAGCATTGATAATATTTACCAGACCCTCCTTGGGAATATGATTACCAGATGGAACAAGTTGGATTAGCATCAAGAGAACAGGTTGTAGGATTTACAGTCTGAAGCAGTTTGCCCACATCCTCAGAAATCACAAATTGCTAGTGATCCAATCTAACCCTATAAGAGGAGTTGCTGGAAACTTGCACAGTAGACTCTGCAGTAATTGTGGAATCCTGTTAGGCCCGAATAAGATAAATGTTATCTGCAAAACAAACAAACAAACAAAAAACAATGAAGATGTTACAGTGAGTGACTGCTGGTTCCAAGTTCATAGTCAAGGGGGATGGGGCACATACTAACCCACTCACAACCCAAGACATCTCTGCTGGACATGAATTTGTGGAAGCAATAAGGGCAGAAAGAAATGCTTCTTTGGCACCCGCATTGCCAGAGTATAGATCTTCAAATGTGCTCTGTGTTGTGATCTGTCAGATTTGTACCAAGTTGTCCTCCTCTTGAGATCTAGTTATCAGATCTCTTCAGGTCCCATAGTTCTTCCAAATACCACCAGGCTGACTTTGCAGCAGGTCGAAGAGGATACTGTGGGAGTTGTTTTGCTTGCTTGACCATACCAAAGCCATTTTGTTAGCTTGATGCAAGAGCTGTTTGAGCAGAAAGGCCTTTCAAGGAGAAAACAAGACAACCGGCTTAGTAGGCAGGCAGGAAATGGCAAGCTTGGGGTTTGGCTTGAAATAGATTTCGGAGGAAAGGTCCCGGGAGATTTGAATAACACTTTAGCAGACAGTGACAGCAGCTGCACTTTGCAAAACCCTGTCTGGAGCATTCTGATCATGCAGGGTAAATATGATTTGTCACTGTAACTCCCTTGTTTTAATATACAGGTATAAATGTCCAGCTAACTGACTGAAATGTTTAAGCAACTTGAGACAATTATGTAACTTCCACTTTTGACCAGATAAGACAGTGTTCTGTACTTTGCAAGTGGTCTTTAGGATCTGATCAGGTATGTAACCTGCACGGGCTCTCTCTGACCCATTTTCAGCTGAAATTGTCTTTGTATCCCTAAAGCAATTACTTTGGTTATAATAAACACAGCATTTCTTCCACAATATTTTTCTTTCTTTCTCTCTTTCTCTCTCCTCCTCCTTATCTGAGTTTTCATTTGCCCTTTTAAAAGTTTTCTCTTGAGAGTCTGAAGAAAGAGACTGACTCATAGAGGAATCCAAATCAAAAGCTGATGGATAGTCAAGGATTGTAATGTTCTAGCAAAATGAATAACTTCTTGGATGAGATGGGCAATACTTTCTTGTTCAGATGTCTGAGCAGGTTGTTGGACAACCAGTGCCTGTATGGGTTGCTGAGTAATCTGAGAAGCACTGTCTAATACTGGAGAGGCAGAGCTGTCTGGGACCACAGCAGCTGTACTATTTGGGGGGAATATTGCGACCATGCCATGTTGAGGCTGTGGCTGTACCACAGGCAATGAAGGCAGTGTTTCTTCCACATCGCTTTGGAGTGATTGTGTCTACTGCTCTAGTGAGCTCATTATCCCATATTTGCACCAGAATCACTAGCAGAGCCCACACTAAACCCTTCCAAGGCTTCTTGGAATCCTAATGGATCCAATAACCTTCTTGGGTGGACCAACCTAATAGGTCCTTCACCACTGCAGAGGTGGGTTGTGGCTGCATGTCCTATCTTAACCAGATGGCGGTCCATGATGATAGAAGTCCCCACCCATGGAACACCACCCTGATCAGAGCAAAAGACCAAATTGAGCATGTGACCAGCATCATGTGTTGATCCGGAGACCAACTGTTATATGTCCATAGCCATCATGGCCACTACTCCTGCTGCTCCCTGCAGCCCAGTCCTGAAATGAACATTGACATCACCCACCAACAACAACCTGGGCAATTCCGATGCCAACTCCACAACCAGATCTGTCAGCACAGTTAGGAACTCTGTTGGGCAGCAGGGTGATCGGTACACCAACAGAAGTCCCAATCTAGCCTTCGTTCCTTGGTATCCTTGGTCCCTTGGTCCACAAATTCTATATAGTTCAATTCCCTGACAGGGATCCTGCTAAGGGAGATGGTATTCTTATAGACCACAGTCACCCCACCTCCCCGCTCACATCCTATCACCTGCTCCGTCCACCGCAGCATATCCCAACAAGAGAAACTGGGATAAAACTGGATCATTAGCCTCTCCCAACCAGGTCTCTGTACTGCATACCAGGCTGGCTCCTGGTATGGATCCACAAGAACATAAGAACAGCCCTGCTGGATCAGGCCCAAGGCCCATCTAGTCCAGCATCATGTTTCACACAGTGGCCCACCAGATGCCGCTGGAAGCCACAGGCGGGAGTTGAGGGCATCCCCTCCCATCTGGTCATGAATGATCTCAGATTTATTTTGTACTGGCCTGGCATTACAGAGTAATAAGGTGAGGTAATTGGCACCGCTCTCTAATGTGAGTAATTGGACCTGCTCTCTAATGTCAAAGAGGTGTTAGGCCTGCTGGAAGGGAAATCAGCATTTTTTCCTTCAGCATTTTTCAGCATTTTTTCCTTCAGCATTTTTTCCTTCCCCTGTAATCCCCCGTAATGGCCTTCCCCTCTAATTAATCTGCTGACCATTAGTCTGTTGATTCCTGCAGACTGCAGTATTATTGTTGCCTAGTAATTAGTGTGGCCTAGCACAGGTATGTATCTTTGGTTGTCCAGAGATGGGGAGGCAGGGGATGGCTCTGGGGTAGCTATTCATCGCTTCCCCATCCCTGGAATATCTACCCCAGAGCCACGCCTTGCCTCCCCATCACCTGCCTATTAGTTGGCAGAAAAGAACAAAACAAAGAAAACCAAGCAGAATAAAATGCAGTATATATGCCCCAGAGAAGAACAGGAAAGTGATGTCATAATCACAATTTTCAGTCTCCACTGTTGCTAGGCAAACTATAAAAAACTTTTCTCGAAAACTATAAAAGTGACAACAATGATTCTTGTTTCACTACCTACTGATTATGTGACTGAATGTAGTTATGGGACTGGTACAGAAATCTGAGAGTTAGGGGAAATCCTCATTAAGGCATAGAGCTGGATTGGTGATTGGGCCCCGCTGGAGAACAACTGCAGTACTATGACACAAGATTAGTGAGCACTGAGAATAAGATGGAATTCTTTCAAAATGATAAAAAGGAACAAAATTATCATTGACGCAACGTCACTTTTATGTCGATTCTTTAATTTCCCATTATTTTCTAGATTAGCTACTGTTCGCTGTAAAATATCCCTTAGGTATTCTTCCAAACAAGAAAAGGAAATATATTGGTTCCTTTCGAGTGGAGCTATAGAAAGCAGCTAGACCACTGCAGCTGTTGAGTTAAGTCAGGAAGTTGCCACCTACTGGTGAGACTATGGAAACAGTAAGCACTGAAAATAGATCCAGAGCCACCTGCCCAAACTTCAAAAATAGTGGCTGACTGGTGCAGCAAGTAGCACCAGTTACTTGCTGCACTGGTGCTAATAAGTTGTGGAAACTAGTTCCACTGAGTCAAGAGCTTGTGTTCTAAACTAGTGTAGCACAAGCATACCCTGTTGGACTAGTGCATCTGAGGTGCACCTCCTTTGTGAAACCTATTCCTCAGTCCATATATATTGCAGGAATGATACAGAGCTATCTACTATCCTTATTGTGCAATTGAAACACTTGAGCAAGTGGACCAAGGACACAAGATTGAGCAGTGTTGAGCATCTTCTGTGCTATATGATCTCCTCACATGGGTGCATCTTTGAACATTGCACTAGTAAAGACGAATGGCCTGTACAAACAGGGTAGGGGGCCCAGTAAATGAGCCCCAGGTACCTCTCATTTCCACTCTCCTCTCTCAGCTCTGGCCTCCTTGTTGTGCTTTGTTTCACCCACCACAGCTATGAATCCCAGGCATGGAATCTTGCTATTTTCTCAGGTCCCCACCCAGGCGAATAACCAGCTTACACGCTTAGGGTTAACAGAGCCAAAATGAGGTTCACCGAGGAAGCTGTGTCAGGGAGAGAAGAGCGGGTGAAGCACACCTGTGGTTCATTTACCATCAGGGAGGAGCCAAGACACTTAGCAAGACACAAGATCCTCCTCCTCTCTAACTCTATCTATCAGGAGGTCCCTCCACCTGGGCAAGTCATCCGCACAAACAGCATTGCCCTTGATGGTCGGGTCTCATAGACAAGCCAGGAAATACTCCTCTCTGTCACCAAACACATCAACCAGCCTGTTGACAATCCCAGTCCCCAACCATGCAGCCAGCGCACGGCCCTCTGGCATGATCTGTGAGGTCCGGAGTTCACCCATCAGCTTTTCAAGGAGAATGGCTGCGGGGAGGGCCTGGCTCAGAGGAGTAGCACCAGCACACAGAGACTTCACTGCGTACAAGATAGGCTCCAGCGTTGACATGATCTCAGACATTAGCTTCCACTCCAAGTTGGAGAGGTCGCAGATGCCCAAGGCCTCATTCTTTGCCAGGTTGTCTAGGTCCACCTCCTGCTTCAGCAAGCATTGGAACAAGAGGAAGGTGGAGTTCCACTGAGTATATACATACATGGGGATGAGACGGTGAGGAAGGCCATGTTCACGCTGCCACTCGCAGAACAAGCACCTGGACTTCTCACTCTGGTGAAAGTGAGCTGCAGTCTTGTGCACCTTGTCCACAAGTGCAGCCATGGAAGCAACAACACCCTGAAATGGATGGCCCTGTTCCCTGGATGCCTTCGCCTCCTTGAGTCCAAGGACGTCCCTGACAGGCAGGTGGAGTATGTGTGCCATGCAGCATATGTTCACACACTCCATCACTGTCTCTACTGCTGCAGTGATGCTGGAGCCATTGTCTGTCACAATGAAGTCCCAAGTGAGGTGTGGCAATCCACTTATCCACTCCTCAATTTGGCAGCCAAGTACGGCTGCCACCTCCTCCTTGGTGTGCTTGACATCCAGGGTCTCCACGTGGAAGATGGCCCACCTGAGCCAAAATGCGATATGGGACACACTGAAGCCAGAGGCAGCACCAGGGGTTCCCTCTCTCTGTGTGCCTTACCAGTGAGCAGTCAGGTCCAGGAAAGCAGCGTGCATTCCATTCACATTGTTCCAGAGATCAGTGGTTAAATGCATGCTGGTACAGGGAGGGAACCATGGTCTAGCTGAATGTGGTTTGTGAGGGGAACAAAAAAAATTAATCGTATTTATCCACCCATGCCACCCACAGCAACACAAAACTAAAGGAACAACTAAGGGGAACCTGCAAATACATGAAACAACCTGCAAAGAAAAGTACAGGAAAAAATACTGTCCCAGACCCAACCAGGTAAAAGTAAAGTGTGCCGTCAAATCAGTTTTGACTCCTGGTGCCCACAGAGCCCTTTGGTTGTCTTTGGTAGAATACAGGAGGGGTTTACCATTGCCTCCTCCCTCACAGTATGAGATGATGACTTTCAGCATATTCCTATATTGCTGCTGCCTGATGTAGATGTTTCCCATAGTCTGGGAAACAAACCAGCGAGGATTCAAAATGGCAAACTTCTGCTTATTAGGCATTTCCCTGCTGTGCCACTTAAGGTGAAACCCAACCAAGGAGGCCCTATTTAAAAACAAAAAAAAAACAAAAAAACTAATGACAAAGGGGGCACCAAAAGGGAATCACATACCCCTCCTTGTTGTGCAGAAGAGGCTTCTGCCCCACACACTGGTCAGGGGGAAAAACCCTGACCACTGACAGGCTGGCAGCACACTCAGGTGGTGGGGGAGGCAGATGAGCAGCCTTCCAGCTACTCACCCACCCAAACAAACAAAAGAGAAACACTGAATAAA
Organism: Hemicordylus capensis; assembly: GCF_027244095.1. Classification (NCBI taxonomy): domain Eukaryota; kingdom Metazoa; phylum Chordata; class Lepidosauria; order Squamata; family Cordylidae; genus Hemicordylus; species Hemicordylus capensis. The sequence goes on from NC_069661.1 coordinate 54,756,283, forward strand.
ATAAAATAAAATAAAATAAAATAAAATAAAATAAAATAAAATAAAATGCTGCTCAGGGGTGGTGGGGGTGGGAAGGGGGTGGTGGCAGTATCCAAAAAATTGGGCCAGAGGGGCTTCAGGCCAAAGGCCCCGCCCCCAGTGGCTAGAGCTGGGCTAAAGCAGGACAAGACAACACAACTCAGACTGCAGGAAAACCAATCCAAAAGGGACAGCAGGCACGCAACCCAGAAAAATAACTTTGGAAATGGCAGAGGGGAGTTGGGGGGATGAAAGCCAAAAGAAGCAGGTCAGGGCACTGAGAGCAGAAAGGCAGAGGGCAGACCTCACCACCAGCAAAGAGAAGCAGCACCACAATACACCACAGCCAGAAAAAGCAGTGGCAGAGAGCAAGCAGCTCTCGCTCTCTCCTCAACAAAGAGTGAATTCCAAGCCCAGAATTCTTCTTTAAGTAAAAGTTGAATCTCCCTCCTCTGGGAGCCCCCACACTTAATCTCCTCCAGGACCAATAGGGTGCCAGTTCTGCAGGACGGGCACCACAGCAGAGCCTACCAGAGAGCCAGACACATCTGGCCAATAAGGGAAGCAGGATCTCAGCAAATCACAGCAAGCGACACAGTGTCACAAAATGGCCTCTAACACTTAAAATGGAGGCTTGAGCCTTCAAACTGGTTTGAACAGGTCGAACTGAACCTGGCTCTGTTTGGTTTGAACTCAGACTGGCATTGCCATAGGAATGCCGTGCTTGATCTGAGCTCAAACCTTTGAACCAAACCAGTTCGAATTCAAACCGGTTTGAATTCAAACTTGTTTTCACATCCCTGCCACCTGCACAACCCAGTGAGCCACAACTAACCCTGGTTGCCCTAGAGGAACTACCGCCTCCCCAGCTCTTCTTGCCCTCCACCACAAGCCAAGCCTCGGAGGAGGATGGGGACTCCACATGGCACCCCGGAAGCAACAGCAGGTGCACATAACCCCAAGGCACATTGTCCTGCAAGTGTCAGGATCTGCCTTGCCATTTGCCAGTGACCCGCATTTTGATGGCATCAACACGCTGATCTCATCAGTTTGCCTGTGCTGTGAGATTCACTGGCACATCCCATCGATCAGCAGTGATTTTTGGACCATAGAGAAGAGACCATATGCACAAAGGGAGACCAGGCAACCCTAGAGGTAGGTGCTCAGGACTTTGTCACTATACCACCTGCAACCCCCTCAGAGGAATTCCTGAACCATGAGTCTCTGCCGGCACTGCGGGAGTCTTCCACCCAGTCTCCAGTCCACAGCTTGTCTCAATGACATTCAGCAGACAAGCATAAGGTGACTCTTTTTGTTTAATCTGACAAGAAATCTGCATCTTTACACTGTAGAATAGCTGCCTGGATGAAACACGTTTAGCAACATGTAATATTTGGATAGGAGAGAAAATGGGGAGGAAGGATAGTGCACTCCTTTTTAGGAGGTCCACCAAACTTCTATTTTGAAAGACAAATAGGGACAATGGCAATAGGAAGTCCTATGGAAATGTAGTAGTCCTTTAGAGTAACTTGAGAATAAGTTCCATTCTTTTTAGGGCACAAGTGAAAATGTAAAGCAGCTTCACTCTCATTTCAAACCAAAGGTTTTTGGACTACTGAAATTGTATTTATCTATTTATTTATTCAATTTCCATACCACTCATCCAGAAATGGCTCAGTGCGGTTTACACAGAGAAATAATAAATAAATCAGATGGATCCCTGTCCCCAAAGCACTCACAATCTAAAAAGAAACATAAGACAGACACCAGCAACAGTCACTGCAGGTACTGTAGTGTGCTGGGGGTGGATAGGGCCAGTTACTCTCCCCCTGCTAACTAAAGAGAATCACTGCATTAAAAGGTGCCTCTTTTGTCAAGTTAGCAAATAAACTATACACCCAATAAACCTAAATGTACAGCATCTTAAAAATAAAAGTGACCACACACATATTTCATTTTTAAAATGTTACTGGCACAGTCTTGGAAAAGATCTGTAGGCCATACTTAAACATGGTCTTATGAGTCAGTTCTCTGTCATGTAGGACTTATTGGGGCGGGGGAGGGATTGAGGGTGAACTGTGCAAAATCCAACTGCAGAATGGTATGCATATTAAATATGGAAATCCAGGCCATCCTGAATCTCCCCATAAATGCTGAGGCACTTAATTTTTAGTTGACTAATAAACCACTGAGGTGATTAACAAATTAATAAATCAGAGTTTATTAATGACTAAATAATTTCAATAAATAAGAGATTAATTAAATTATCAAATTCAACCACTCTATACTACTAGACAGAAAATTCAGTGTGTCATTGAACATGTGTAGAGGTGAAAGGGATCACACTGGCAAGCCACATCTTCCTCTACATGCACAACGTTTTGCATGTTGGCAATATAGTATGCATGTACAAACTTTACATATGTGAACTATAATGTCTGCTTTGAGCATTCCCCACCACCCCCCGTATTCCCGACCACATGTAGGAACTCATTTACAGACAGGTCGAACAAACAGGACATTGCAGTTGTGGAAATGAATGTATGTTTAGTGGGGTGTGGTCTTGCAGCTGTTCCATTCCCCATGAAACAAGATTAATGCACGCAAGCTAGTTAATCTCTAAGTTGCTTATTAGCATTCAAAGGAATGTATGTCAGATAAGACTCATGCAGACTAACACCAGAATTTGGCCTGTGCTAAGCCACAATGTTGGTAAGTCAATGGACACATTCTCACGGTTGGATGACATTAGTTATACTGCCAAAAGTTGGGAGGCGAAAGCGCACATGATCCTATGAAAGCCAGTAGAGTGATAACGTGGAGGCTCGATTGTCGGCTGAGTGCCACACTGTTGATGGAACTGCCTCGGGGATGATTGGCTGACACCCACAGTTCAGGCAAATGTGGGAAATTTAGCTCCAAAGAGAAGACAGTTCCAATCAGCTTTAATTTGTGCAAGCATATGCGCTCAAGAAAATTGGTTTGAGAGAGAGTTTTTAATTAAAAGTAGTTTATTGACAGAGCAATAATAAGAGCAATAGACTAAGTTACTAGGTGGTCCTAACGTAAAAGCAATAAAAATATGTTTGAAAAACAGACTATTATAAGGCACATTTAGCTTAAAGTTCCAGATTGTATGTAAATTCCCAGGTGGGCTAGAGAGAAGTACTTTAAAATAGAGGGGCAAGGTTTCAGAAAGAAGAGAAAGGGATAGATTCAGACCTGAAGGAGCCGGGCAAGAGGCTATATCACCTGTCTTCATGAAGATCCGACTCGGGCAGCTGGAGACTAGCGTCCATCTGGGGAGTTGAAGTGGAAAGCAGGAGAGTTGGAGTTATTGGGGTTGCTCACTAGAAAAGTTCCTCTGTGAGGCCAGCTGGATAGATCGGCAGGGGGATTGATCTCAAACCAGGCACAATAAGCTGAGCCTCAGCATGAGGGCAGCAAATGGGCCAGGCAGGTAGTGATTTCAGCTTGGGTGGCCTCAATGAAGAGGAAAACACCAAGGTGTTCTGCTCGAGTTCTTGTTGCTGTCTGATGGGGTACCGAGTGAGAGGCACAAGGGAACACTGAGATGTTTCACAATGGGAGTCCCAGGTGTAATACACGAGGAAACACACTGAATCATGGGGTTAGAGATACTTATATCCCAAAATGTGCCTTGGGGGCACTTTGCTGTTGTCATACTCTGCTGAATATGGGAGTCCATGCATGCTCTTTCTGAATGAATTGTGTCTGATTTCCCTTCCTGGGTGAGAAGGTGTGTGAATCGCCGGTTGTATTCAAGGCTGATTGTAATGAAAACTAGACTATGTAAATGCATCAAAAGAGTATCATGTGCTGGGACTGACTCTCCCAATAATTCTGTCAAGTGTTTTGATGGGCACCTCTTCAAAGTTACATCACTGACTCATCCCTATTGTAATGGAGTTTTCTGTTGGACTTGACTTATTTGTCTTCCCTGCCTGGCCTAATTGCTTCATTAGCAACAGGTGTTACCTCTCTTGTGAGAGGATGAGGGGAGTTTAGACTTCATTCCAAGGCCGAAATGACCTCAAATGCCAGACACTCACAGTAGCTAGTTCTCGAGTCTGCTTAGCTGGGGCCCCCTCATAGCAAGAGGGAGTGTAACTCTAATCCCCTTTCCAATTTGTGATGCTTGTAGTCAAATCTGAGGGCAACCAGTCCACTGCCAACTAAGCAACTTGTCCCCATGTCTAACATAGACTGGGAGCTCACTTTGCAGAGCAACTCCTGAGCATAGCAAAGGTGCAATCTCCAAGCTTGGAAATCCAGTTCCAACTAGGGAGGCTTCTAGGAGCGGGCAGAATAAGCTCAGATGTTAACAACACTTCAGCTTACATTCAATCACAATCAGCAATCTAAAATCTGACCTATGGTGCCAGTCATGGTTGAATGTCCATTGAGGCATGGCACCCAGCCAGTATTAGAGGTTGCACTTGCTCACTTTACTTGCTTTCACGGGAGTGTACGAACCTCCACATCCCAACATTTGATGTCATAACTAACATTGGCTGATCATGAGAACCAGCCCAATATGCTTAGGATCACAACACTGCAAAAGACATAAAAACAGAATATTACTCCAGGGTAGCTTTGACATTGCAGTAGTGTTGCAGTGACATAGGTTTACATAAACATTTATGATCATAGAATAAAGCAAAAGAGACCAAGACAAGATAATCCAAAATCATAGTAATTAGGAAAATACGTATACTGGGAATTCATCATTAGAACAAATCAATAATATCGTTGTACAATTAGAGATCAGGCTCTTACTGAAATAATTGCACAATTTCCGAGCAATTTCTTAAGAAATAATGGGAACCAGCAGCTCTATAACTTTCACATTATCACCACTTAGGACACATCACTATTGTAGAATGACTCTAATGAATTTGTATTTTGCATAGCACTTGGGTAGTTAACAAATTAGGCTTATTGAAAGGTGAAGTAGTGCTCTGAATATGGCACATGTTAAGGCATTTATTTTAATACCTTTTATTACTTCAATGTGAAATTAAAACTACTGTTACCTTGCTAATAATATGTACTCCAGTCTGTCAGCTATTTTTCACTGTGCCACTAGAATGTGTTTAAGTGACATTATTTAATGCACAATGAGTGGGCTTTTGCCCTTTGTGTTTGTGTGTGTTTTAGTTCTCTATATTTTCAGCACTTTGAAGTTTACTACTGGTTTCAGTGATAAACTTTTATAACTATGATCAACTCTACAATAAAACAAAATTTATGTACTCTTCTTTATTAGCTCTATTAAAATGCTTAGGAAGTATGGATAAAAATACCTATTTTGGTGTACTATTCAAATCAGGAAGTTAAGAAACTCAATTTCTTTTTGCATTTTTCCAAGCTCATAAGGCTACGATCTTAAACACATTGCTTGTCCCCAAGAACTCATTCAGTCTTGCTTCTGAGTAGAAATGTTTAGGATGGTGTTTCAGTTTTGGTCCTAGGTATGGCCATTCCAAATATGCATGCATGGGAGTGCACTATAAGAACATAAAAAGAAGAGTTTAAATATGTCCAACTGTTTCTCACAATGACATACAATTGGAATGGTAACAGACCTCTTTCCCTGTTGCTCTCCAGCAACTACTTTTCAATGGCATACTTCCACCTAAATATGAGGCTTCATATAGTAATAAGGGCTAACAGATATTTATTTTATTTTATTTTAGTATTGTATTTATTTGCTCCATTTGCATGTACTGTGAACCACGAGCCCAATGGACCTGTTGTTCTATTCTCCTCACCCGCACCCACATGCTTTCACATGTCCGTGTTCAGATGAAACATACAGGAACCAAACTGCTGTTAGGGAGACTGCAGAGAGGAGGGGGAACTGGCTGTGCAGGCTTCCCTCTGGCATGAAGGACAGCCCCGACAGCCAATCACAGCTGGAGAGAGGTGCCCCAGGGAGTGATTGTTGCCAGTCTCTCTTACCCTCAGAACTGCTCTTTGCAATTCTGGAAATATGGCAAAGACTAATTCTAGGGGAATGGGGGTTTGACAACCCCCACTCCGCAAACACCCACACTACTGAAGCAGGGATGTTACTGCTGCAGTTAGAATCCTTTTGCTGCACAATTACAGAATTAGAATTTATTTGTTCGTTTATACTTATATACCACCCTTCATCCTAAGACCACAGGGTGCAACCACAAGATAAAAACAATACTAACATTTCAATAAAACCAAAAAAAGCAAGCACCACTACAATTTAAGAGAGCGGGGGGTGGGGGTGGTGATTCATCGGCCAAAAGCCTGAATAAAAAGTGTGATGTTCAGTTTCCTGTATGAGAGAGAGAGGCTTGCGGATCTCAGCCACAAAGAAGTTCCACTTGGGGCAATCACCAAGAAGTTGCGCCATGTTGTACTTGGGGCAGTCACCACAAAGACCCTATCCCATGTGCTCAACAAACCGATCTCAGCAGGTGTCAGCATGCGGAGCAGAGCCTTCCCAGCCAATCTAGTCCCTCCCAGGTGCCTAGTCAGCTGGGTAGATTCAGCTGGAAGCAGGCAGTGCCCAAAGTACCTGTCATGCCTTCATTCGAGGACTTGGAAGAGGAGTGGGAGGCACTGAATTTACCTGAGGGCCCACTCTGTGATCAGAGAGAGGAGGCATTCAGGATGGGTCAGGAGGAAGGCTTGGAGCAGCAGGAGCCAGGAGAGCAGAGTGATGAATCCCAGGAGGAATTCTCACTGCTGGTGTTATCTCCCAGGGAATGCAGGTACGAAGCGGCGTGACTAGGTTAGGGAGTTGAGACGCAGAAGCCACTTGCAGCGTGCATGCAACTGATGAAGGGTGACCAACTGGGCAGAGTGCTGATTGATTCCAGGTGGCAATCTGCTATAAATTCTGCAGCTCTACCAACTCATCAACAGCCTCGCTACCTCTTTGTGTGATCGTGGTGGCGTAGGTCTTGGAACCTCAGACTGTGAACCCTTGGGATCTGACGCTAGATGGAGCCTCTTGCCTGCTTGGATGAAGTGTAGAACCAGAGACATCTCTTCACCTGCTACTGCATCATAAATTATGGATGGCTCATTGGGTGTAGCGGGTTTACAACAGTACCCAGGTCTCAAGCCTTTTAGGAATTTAAATAGGTAATTACCAGCACTTTGAAGTTCACCCTGAAAACAGATAGGCAGCCAGTGCAGTACCTTCAAGATAGGAAAAATGTCCACTGCAAGCCATCCCAGAAATCAATCTGGTGGCTACATTCTTCACCATCTGTAGTTTCCACATACTTTTCAAGGGCAGCCCCATGTAGAGCACATTGCAATAGTCCTAACCTAGTGTGACTAAGGCATGGGTGGGTGACAGAGGCCAGCCACTTTCTTTTTGTTTATGAGAATGTGGTGCAGAATCATGATTGCACATTATAAGAGACATTGGTCTTTGACCTCATGTTGACTTCTTCTCTTCCATAATGCATCACATGTCTTACCCTGTGTCCTGATGTCATTATGTTGAGTGTTTCCTCACTCTCACCAGTAGCATCCAATGTATTTTAAGCAGGAACTACATCTTTATTTTACTGTATTGTTCTTTCCTTAGCACTTACTTTCCCCTTGACTATAGCACCACTCTCAACATGAACAAGTTTCAAAGTGCCTTATAAATACACTTTGCACAACTTTTCACAGCGATAGAGAGGACCAGACAGGTTACGTTGCACTGTACCTGACAATCCGCTAATTGTTCTCTGAGTCAAAATACTAGTGGATAGAACATTGCACCCTAGATTTTATGTTACATGTTGAAATAAACAGCTAAAATATTGCCATTTTGAAAAGCGGTATTTTGGCAGCTTGTAATATTCATTGTCAACAGTTATATCATTTCCACTTCAAAATTTACTAAAGAGCGTGTATGAAACATGCCTCTTAATAATCAGAAACACAGGAGCATTGTAGTGCTGATGGTTTAATATTATCCTCTGGCTTGACATCAGTTGGGGGATATTTTTCCCATGAAGTATACTTGATAGAGTAATAACAATCAAACTGCTACAGTAAACTAATAGAGGTAATGAAACTCTAGTAGTACCTGGAGACCCTTGATATTGGAAAAACGCTGTTAGATGAATTTGGAGATCATTGTTTCATTAATACATTACATTGCTCTTCTTATGTCTCAGAAGGAGGCTGGGTCCAGGATATGGAGTATATAGGTAAGAGAATTGAAAATATGGATCATAGGGCTCAGCACAGCATTATCAGTACTGTATCAATTTATGACGGAACAAGAGTTCTGCCTTGAGTCATTCCATAGTTCATTATGCCTAGTCCAATAATTGTTTATTTACAATTATTTAGGCTATTCTTGTGAGCACCCAGGAGTGCTGCACAGAGCAGGTTAGGAAAGAGGCCAGTCTGGAGGTGAAAAGTAAAGCAGGAGCAAGAATCAAGTCATGGCAAGATAGAGGTACCTGTGTCAAGACATAGAACAAGACATAGTGGATCTGAGGAAGAAACACCAGGTGAACCTGGAGTAGAGTGATCCAGGAGACACACTGATTGATTGTGTCTTCATTTCTAATAGGAAAATTCTTGCCCAAAGGCATTATGCTGATCGCACCTTGAAAAGGCGGGGTATAAGGACAAAGGACAGGATGAGGCATTGCCCTATTCAAAGGTGAGGAGTGGACCTCTTCTTGCACAAAGGCTGAGAAAGATTTTTAAAAAACCTGTGTAGGGAGAAACAAAATGGACACATCAAAGATGATCTCTTGTGTCTTTTTAGAATATCTGGTAGTAACTAAAATGTAAATATACATATACTCTGCACCTGGCCAAACTGCCTGATTGGTGTGGGTGTGAGACTCACCCGTTGGACTTCTGAGATCTTCTGCAGCCAGAGGCAGCCAGAAGGGTGACTGGAAGGAAGATGGCCGTGGGAGTAAGGAGTTCTTATCTGGCTTCTACGCTCCACTCTCCTCTGGGTGGGCAAGGGTCTGGCCAAGCCTTTTTCTTTGCTCTTGTCCTCCTTGCTGTAGCCTGTTTGCTATCAGGGGCTAAACTCACTCTAATTGTGTTCACATATACTCTGCACCTGGCCAAACTGCCTGACGGGTGTGGGTGTGAGACACACCCATTGGACTTCTAAGATCTTTGTCTTTATTAGAGTGGGCTGCAGCCAGAGGCCAAAGTTGGCTGCCAAAGGGGGCTGGCATTTGGAGGCGGCCTTCGGAGGTGGGACTGAGGGCTGGGGCCGACATACTAACTTCAAAGGCTAGAGTAGATTCTTACTCACTTCACTGTTGGTGAGATTGCATCAAAGTAGTTGTAATGTATTTGGGTTTGTCTAGAGATGGGGTGAAAGGGCGCGCCTTCGTTGAATGTGGAGCAGCTATTCTGGTGGTGGTGGGGAATAGAAGAATTAACATTGGCAGGTCAGCAGGCCATTCCAGGGGAAGGGTAGTCAGAAATTTAATAGCTGTCTCCCCTTTCAGTTGCCCTACCAGCTCTGTGACCTCGGGGAGCACTGCCAACAACCCATATAGCCTTATCTTGCTCCTCTGCAATACCAGGTCGGTCCAAAACAATCCCAAGCTCATCCATGATTTGATTATGTATGAAGGGGCTGACCTGGTGTGTATCACCAAGACTTGGTTGTGGGAGGTTGGTGGCCCAGTCTGGTCCCAGCTTCTTCCTCCAGGGCATTCTGTGAGGGGATGTGGGCAGGGAAGTAGAGTGGCCGTGGTCTATAAGAATAACATCTCCCTTACCAGGGTCCATTTTGAGGTATCTGACCATATTGAATGTGTGTACTTAAGTTTGGGGACCAGACTTCTGTTGGTGTACTGATCACCCCACTGCCCAATGGAATCCCTTATTGAGCTCACTGACTTGGTCGCGGAACTCACATTGGAGTCTCCCAGACTTTTGGTGCTGGGGGACTTCAGTGATCATTTCAAGACCAATTTGTCCAGGTCAGCTCAGGAGTTCATAGCGTTCATGACATCTATGGGCATATCCCAAGTGGTCTCCGAACCGACACACATTGCAGGTCACATGCTTGATTTGGTCTTTTACTCTGATCAGGGTGGTGTTTGGTGGGTGGGGACTCCTGTGATTTCCCCATTGTCATAGACTGACCACCATCTGGTTAAGTTTAGGCTTACAACCACTTTCCATCTCTGCAGGGGCAAGGGGCCTCTTGGGATGGTCCACCCGAAGAGGTTATTGGATCCAGTAGGATTCCAAGAAGCCTTGGAGGGATTTAATGTTGACTTTGCCAGTGATCCTGTTGATGCAGAACTGGAATAACATGCTCAGCAGGGCAGTAGACACAATTGCTCCTAAGTGTCCCCTCCGACCCGCTTCAAAACAGGACCCTTGGTATATGGAAGATCTGTGGGGGCAGAAGAGGCAAGGTAGGTGACTGGAGCACAAGTGGATAAAGACTCGACTTGAATGCGTCAGATTATGACATAGATCACATTTAAAGATCTATGCTCAGGCAATACATGCGGCAAAGAAGCGGTTCTTTTCTGCCTGTATTGCATCTGAAAGTTCACGTCCAGCTGAGTTGTTCAGGGTTGTGAGGTATGTGCCCCCTTTCCTTGAATCAGAACTCTAGAGATGATTTTGATCTGCCTGGTTGGTCTCTGGGTCATCTCGGAGAGACCACATCACTCCTTTGTTGAAAGAGTTACACTGGCTGCCAGTAGGTTTCCGGGAAAAATACAAAGTGCTTGTCATAACTTATAAAGCCCTAAATGGCTTAGGCCCTGGGTATCTAAGAGAACGTCTTCTTCATTATGAGCCCAACCATCCACTGAGGTCATCCGGAGAGATCTGTCTCCAGTTGCCGCCAACTCGTTTGGTGGCCACACGGGGACGGGCTTTCTCAGTTGCTGCCCCGAGACTGTGGAATGCGCTCCCTACTGAGATACAATCCTCTCCATCTCTGACAATTTTTAGAAAGCATTTGAAAACCCACCTCTTCACCCAAGCTTGTTCAGTTCTTTAAAATTTTAAGGTTTCAATTTATGGATGATTTTTAAATTGTTAAATTGTTTTAAGTTTTTAAAAAATATTTTAACTTGTTTTGTGCTATTGTTAACCAACCAGAGATGAAAATTTGGGGTGGATTGCAAATTTTAATAATAATAATAATAATAATAATAATAATAATAATAATAATAATATCAGTAGCGATATAGCAATGGAGTTTGGACACAGTAGCGATATAGCAATGGAGTTTGGACTAGACAAGTGTGCTGCATTAATAATGAGCAGAGGGAAAATAACAAAAACAGAAGGAATAGAACTACCCAATGGAAGCAACATCAAGAACCTGGAACAGAAAGAACCTTACAAATACTTGGCCAGGCTGATAACATCGCACACACTGAAGTTAAAAGAAAAATTGGAAGTGAATACATCAGGAGAGTTAGAAAAATCCTCAAGTCCAAACTCAATGGCGGGAACACCATACAAGCCATAAACACCTGGACTATACCTGTTATCAGATACACTGCAGGAATAATAGACTGGACCCAGGCAGAGCTAGAGACGCTAGATCGTAAGACCAGGAAAATCATGACCATCAATCATGCTCTGCACCCCCGCAGTGATGTCGATAGGCTCTACCTCCCTCGCAGCTCAGGTGGAAGAGGAATGCTGCAAGTCCATCAAACAGTAGAGGAGGAGAAAAAAGGCCTTGAAGAATATAAAAGGGACAGTGAAGAAGATGCACTTCAAATGGTCAATAACGCGAAACTATTCAACACCAATGAAACAAAACAGGCCTACAAGAAAGAACAAGTCAAGAACCGAGCAGAAAAATGGAGAAATAAGCCCCTGCATGGTCAATATTTACATAATATAAGTGGAAAATCAGACATCACCAAGACCTGGCAATGGCTTAAGAATGGCAACTTGAAGAAAGAAACAGAGGGTTTAATACTGGCTGCACAAGAACAGGCACTAAGAACAAATGCAATAAGAGCCAAAGTCAAAAAATCCACAACAAACAGCAAGTGCCGCCTTTGTAAAGAAGCAGATGAAACCGTGGACCACCTGATCAGCTGTTGTAAGAAGATCTCACAGACTGACTACAAACAAAGACATGACAAGGTAGCAGGGATGATACACTGGAACATCTGCAAAAAATACAAGCTACCTGTAGCCAAGAATTGGTGGGACCATAAAATTGAAAAAGTTGAAGAAAATGAAGATGTAAAAATATTATGGGACTTCCGACTACAAACAGACAAACATCTGCCACACAATACACCAGATATCACTGTAGTCGAGAATAAAGAAAAACAAGTCAAAATAATCGACATAGCAATACCAGGGGATAGCAGAATAGAAGAAAAAGAAATAGAAAAAATCACAAAATACAAAGATCTACTGTACAAATTGAAATTGAAAGGCTGTGGCAGAAAAAGACCCAAATAATCCCAGTGGTAATTGGCGCCCTGAGTGCAGTTCCAAAAGACCTTGAAGAGCACCTCAACACCATAGGGGCCACAGAAATCACCATCAGCCAATTACAAAAAGCAGCTTTACTGGGAAGAGCCTATATTCTGCGACGATATCTATAACAGCTGACAATGAAGTTCAGCCATCCCAGGTCCTTGGGAAGGACTCGATGTCTGAATAAAACAAACCAGTCAATAACACCTGTCTGACTGTGTAAACAAGCAATAATAATAATAATAATAATAATAAATAAGCAATCTTCCCATGCCTTAAGCCAACTATTAGCATACTCATTAGTATAGGAGATGACCTGCTACCTTATTTCACCTTCCTGGTGAGGTGATAACATGACCTGATTTGCTTTGCCAACACAGAGAGAATACATGGCTAATTCTTGAAAAGAATAGCGTTGATGCAAGCACATCTACTCAGGCATTCCTCACCTGAAAGCAATCACACTTGCAATCCATAAATTAAAATTTACCTGAGAGCTACCATCCCAGGCTACGAGCCAAGTGACATGCCCTATGAGTTAGCTCATGTGAATCAGAAACAGAGATCTCTCACGGTCCCGTGGGATCTGAGCAGCAAACATGGGAACTACAAGCCTGTAGCCCCAATTTCGGTAGAGGGGTGCTCTACCTAACAAAAAGGCCCTCATGGTAACAAGGGGAAACAGGGGAGTAGCTGCAATTGAAGAAGAGGTGGGAGAGAAATGTTCTTGGGCCCCTGAGAGAGTTTTGCTCTCCCCTTCTCACTTCTCACATGAAGAAGGGGGGGGGGGCATGGGCCGGTCTTCACTTTGTGTCCCAGGGTCCACTCCAACCTTTTACAGCCCTGTGAGGAAAGACTGTGGAATTGCAATAATCCATTCTTTCCCCAGAAGCAGCTATTTGGAATATTTTGTAGGAAAAACACATACAATATTTTAAGTCGGCCTTCAGATTCTCATCATCATAAAAAAGACTTAAGCCATAATCATTCACCTATTAACCTATGCACAGACTTAATTGAAATTAGTGCATAACACTAGTGGCATTGCAGAATTAATGCAATCTAGCTGGTAGATTCATGATTTGTAGTCAATTTTGTTTCTCCAGCTAATCATATTAGATTCTTGCTGCTAACCTTCAGTAGCCAGAAGAGGGCGCGCTTGAAGTCATTGGGAATAAACAAACATTTAAAGATCTGTCAGTAGTACACATGCACATTATACAGTCAGGTCACAGATGACTATCCATGCTTACCTTGTGAGTTACTTAGAAATTTGATTCAGCATCATATTTTTATGAGGATTTTTTTACATACAGCATTGGCAATAACAGATTATGTGTGTGATTTTATATTTTTAGAACTTGCATGGCAATTACTTTACAGCCAAGTCAAAGTACTAGCCAAACTTAAAATTTTAGTCCAGTGAGCAACACAAAACATCATAGAAACTGTAAATAAGATAATTCAAACAGCCATAATACATAATTTGCTATACGTTACTCTGCAAATATGATTGTGTAAAATGTTTTTTCTGTGTAACTATGCAAATAGTTTAGCCAAAATAGGTTAAATAATGGATGTGTGTAATATATTTATTGCGTTGAGTTTTTGAAGCAATCTTTTAACATATTTAAAGGCAGTCATGGCAAAGTCAATTTCATAGCAAATAGAGTTTTAAAAACCACTAACTAACCTTTGATAATTGATCTCAGACTTGTAGCTAACATAGTAAACATCATCTAAATGCATTATAAAGAATAATGCAGATGTAATCATTGTTACATATCACATGCATATTACTATCCTGAGTTGCATTAATTGTTTACTAGGTTCCCCTTTCTAGAGCAAAGGCTTCAAGCAGGTCCAGGCAGATCACTGCAACTAAGGTGGAAGGAACCAGAGGTTTTTGGTTAGCATGTGTTCAGAGGTTAGCCAGTATGTTTGCTCATTTCTGTGTCACCCGAACGTTCCAATGTCAGATTGACACTGGCAGGTTCACTCTGCTACGCTACAATCTCTACCCAACTTCAGATGTGGGTTACACATGTTGGATGGTGGAAGGGAACCTGCCATTGTCAACCCAACATTGGCAGATTCAGGTGACATGGAAATGAGCAGAAGTATTGGTTTGCAATGAGAGTGCATGCTTGCCAGGAACATCTGGCTGCCTTCCCCTTACTTGCAGCAGGTTGTTGGTGCAGTTTAACATACACCTTGTGCATCACATAATATATACATTTTTTTTTTTTGTTACTGGTGAACCATTCTGTCCTTCGACAAATTGCATAATAATCAGTTGATCTTTCCTCAGTGGGTGCTAATACTGGACAGATAGTTGGTGATTTCCACTAGTATGAAAATAATAGTGGAAGCTTGGAGATGGTTAATTGCACACACACACACACACGGACATGCTAAGAACCAAATTATATATTATTTTAAACATGTGCTTTGGAACAAGAGCTTCTTTCTTCAAGGTTAGATTGTGGCCAGATTGAGGGGCTAGATTGGGACTGTGTGGGGTAAGAGCATTCGTCCCTGTCATCTGCTATAGTCCTTATCATTATTGTGGAGTCCTGTGCACACTATTTGCCAAGGGTGAAAATAATTTTAACTGATGCCAAGGAAGGCTACTTTTTATTTTATTTTTTGCATCCCAGAACATCTCACAGCCTTTGGTTGTGTCGACCATGTCAAATTGTAGAATATCCTTAGGAAAATGGGCATCCCAGAATAGCTCATTGTTCTCATGAGAAACCTATACACAGTGTAGGAAGCCACAGTCCAGGCAGAACATGGTGAAACAGACTGGTTCCTGAGAGGCAAAGGAGTAAGACAAGGCTGTCTGCTTTCTTCTTATTTATTCAACATATGCTGAACATATACTGAGAGAAGCTGGATTGGAAGAAGATGAACGTAGTTTTAAAGTTGGAGGAAGAAATGTCAATAACCTGTGCTATGCAGATGACACCATTCTAATGGCTGAGAATGCGGATGATCTGAAAGCTCTTGTAATGAAAGTCAAGGAGCACAGTGAAAAAATGTGACTACGACTAAATGTAAAGAAGACTAAATTAATGACAACAGGTACAGCAACCAGCCTCAGAATTGATAATGAAGACACTGAAGTGGTGGATAGCTTCTGCCTTTTAGGATTGGCCATCAACAGTAAAGGATGCAGCAGTCAAGAAATACGCTGCAGACTAGCACTTGGTAGGATTGAAGGCCTTGGAAATGAAGGCCTTAGAAAGGATATTTAGATTCCGTGATGTGTCTATACCTGCAAAGACTAGAATTGTTTGGACAATGTTGTTTCACATGACACTCTATGGATGTAAAAGCTGGACTTTGAAGAAGCAAGATAGAAAAAGTATTGACACTTTTGATACCATGGACAGCCAGCGGGGGGGGGGATGGATCATAGAACAAATCAATCCAGAATTTTCACTCGAGGCACAAATGACCAGGCTCAAATGATCATACTTTGGACACATAATGTGAAGACCCAGCTCCCTTGAAAAGTCCATAATGCTGGGGAAAGTGGAAGGAAAAAGAAGAGACCAGCAGCAAGGTGGATGGACTCAGTTATGGCAGCAATGAATGCACCACTGCAAGACCTTAAAGGCCAAGTTGAAGACAGATCAAGTCAAGTCAAGTAACCTTTATTACGTTCAGAGACCAGCATAAAATTACACATTAAATGAAGGTAATATTAGCGAAAAGTTACATGTTGATAGAGGTGATTGCAAATACGATGATAGATATTGTGAATTAAGAATAAGGCTAGAATTAAGAATAAAAAGAAACAAGCTGCAATACTAAGAAACTAAAACCACTAAGAATACTATTTCCATAATAAAATGCACAGAAAAGATAAAAAGGGGAATTTTAAATAGTAATATAGCTGAAAATGATTGCATATATTGTAAAAAGCTAGAATTAAAATTAAGAATAGTTAAAACTAAAATGGTTACCATCAATTGGAGTATTACTAAAAATGGTAAAGTTGCACTACATTAATCTAATAAAATATTATGCACTGCCATAGCACAATTAGTATAATACGTGGAGTATGGAGGCAAGTGTTATCAAGAATAAGATTAGGGGAGCCCATCAGCTATCATCCTTCGCCAGATGCCAATCGCAGCTGCACAGAACTTGGCAACAATCTTTGTGGTGGTGTGTGTGTGCGGGGGGGTTAGAGTCAGATAGCAGCAACTGAGTATAGAAGGGACTTGTACGACCCGGAAGCTAGTTCAGCAGTTGGGTAATAAGGGCGGCATGAATGTCTCTGTAGATCAGGCAGCATAGAAGGACATGCTCAGTAGTTTCAATTTGTTCTGAGCTGCAGGGGCATAATTGTTCTGCCTACAGGCTCTTTCTGTAGCAACCCTCTATTACTGCTGAGGGGAGACCACGGCACCGGCCAGAGTGAATGCCCTTCTATGGTTTGGGGCTTCAGTTGAGAGAGATATGTTGCAGGAGAGGCCCTATATCTAAGCTGGTCAGGTCTCAGTGAGGTTGAGAGGTCAAGGCAGGGAGCGCTGTAGGGAACAGCTCCAGGGGGACAGGTAGGTTGGCTGGGCCAGGAAACAGGAAGCAAGGCCAGGAAGGGGACAGGGCTGGAAGTAGGCTTTAAGCCCTGTCAGCTCTGCAGTGGGCATTTAAAGACAAGGCAGCTGATGATGAGGGGCTGGTTGTGAGTATGGGAGCTGGGAGTTCCCCAGGAGACGGAATTGGCTGAATGCATTAAGCTGGGGGAGGAGGACTCAGGTGACAAATGCACCTCCTCCTCTCCTGGCTGTTTCTGAGACTGACCTTTTCAGTGCCTACCCAGTCATTCTGGAGTGCAAGAAGGGCAAGGAGCCCACCTCATCCCCTTGGAGTCTGACAGGTATAAAGGCTTTCTGTTTGGAACATGGTTTTCCATCAGTATCAAGGTTTCCTTGGTCCCTGGTAGTTCCTGGTGTGCTAATATCTGAAGTTCCTGGTTATCTGCTTTGCCGTGTCCCTTGGCTTCTTGCCTGGTTCCTGGTCCAGACTCTCTCTCTCTCTCTCTCTCTCTTTAATTTTACATATTTTTATACCGCCCAAAACGTATGTCTCTGGGAGGTTTACAACTTTAGAGTCTGAACCCGTCCTTCAGTCAGCTTCCTAGTTCCAAGCTCTGACAGCACCATAATAATAGTTTAAAAGGACAAAAGGAATCATGTGGTTCAGCCTCCAGAGAGCTGAATATGTATGCATTGAATAGGTTCTTATTTCATATGTTCTTGTCTTATTCAAGCTGAATATATGAAGGGTGAATGCTGGTGTAATTATATGTTGTTTCCCATTTCATGTTAATTGAGTGGTTCCCATTAATTTTGAGTGGTTATCATTA
Organism: Hemicordylus capensis; assembly: GCF_027244095.1. NCBI lineage: Eukaryota > Metazoa > Chordata > Lepidosauria > Squamata > Cordylidae > Hemicordylus > Hemicordylus capensis. The sequence goes on from NC_069661.1 coordinate 54,774,161, forward strand.
ATTTTGACTCTTAATAGCTGGTATTTCCTAGATTTTGAGACAGCAGTTTTGGTGCTTACATGAATACCTTCCACTTTGACCTGTTTGCGTCGATTGTAGCTAGCGGGCATGGAAAGTGTGGTCCTTTCTCAGCATCGTGGACATTTTTCATTCATACTAGCAAAACTAATTTGCTGCTGCTTGTTCCTGCAACTGCCGATTCTTTGCAAAAGAAAGGTTTATAGGTTAATGCATGCTTATTAATGCATATGAGATAATGAGTTAGCTGTGCCATTATCACACTTAATGTGATTGCTACGCTCTTTATATCAACGGAATAGTCAGCTACTCCTTTTTTTAAAAGCACAATGTGTTGTAAGTATAACATCCTATCTTTTACTGTTGCAGATCTAGAGTCATATTGAAAGCTCCACAAGTATATAGTCTTCCCATTTTTTCTCATAAATGCCACATACATGCATACATGGGGCTTTGAACTGAACTCTAAATTTGTTATCGTTTGAAACAAATGGATTGATACATGGATGCATACGTAATTAATATACCCTCAATCTCCCATCCAGCTGTTACTTGTCTATAGGGCAATGATGGAGTATATCCATGCACACACGTTTATGCAGTGGGTACCCATTTTGGACTGAAGCTTTGGACTGGGACATGCACAATATATATTTCTGTATCACTCATTACTCTGCTTACCTGAATCAAAGACTAGTTCCCCCTCCCCAGTTTTTTATGTTAGAAATTGTGGGGTTGTCTTAAATTCCATGCACAATATATATTTCTGTATCACTCATTACTCTACTTACCTGAATCAAAGACTAGTTCCCCCTCCCCAGTTTTTTATGTTAGAAATTGGGGGGTTGTCTTAAATTCCAAGTTCTCTTCCTCTCAGGTAAATACAGGTATAACCTGTATTTAACCTCTATTTTTAAGGGGTTATCTTAAATTCAAAGTTGTCTGCTGTTCGGGTAAATATGAAATCTCTCTCTCTCTCTCTCTCTCTCTCTCTCTCTCTCTCTCTCTCTCTCTGGATCCTAAGGATATCCTAAGGATCTATATAGATAGATACATCCTAAGCATTTCTCCTGCCCTCATCATCCTCTCTGATACTCTGCTGGAAGGAAGGTTCATCTAATGAAAATAATTTGTGTTTGTGTGCTTTTAAGTGATAGTCAAACCCCACTCCAAATTTGGTTACCAATTATGAGCATAGTTGTACAATATTCAGCACTTAATTAAACAAGCTGGTCAAGGATTGCATAACTTCTTTCTCCCCTAAAGCTGCAGAGCTTTCTGGTCTTTTCCTTTCACATGGAGATCCACCTTTGAAGGGTATTTCTTTAGTTGCACAGCTGGTTCCAAGAGTTAAAGTATACTTTAATTAAAATAGTTGATGTATATCTTCAAAGCCATAATTTATATTATAGAAGAACTTCAGAGAGGAATAAAACTTGATTCATATTGTATCTTAGCATTACAATTGAATTTCAACTCAGATAATAATGATGTTAAGCAACAAACCATAATTTGTGTGGGTGTGGGTGTATGTGTAATGTTTATGTCATCTTTAGTCTGGGGGCAACTCTTTTCCTACCACTGTATTTTGGTTTCCTTGTTTGGGAATTCTAGTAAGCATGTGAATCCAATATGGAGGAAATGGGAGGTAAATGTCTACAGATGATTCCATAATCCATATTGAGCTGATTTAGTCTCTAAATGTCAACGAACAATGACACATTGCAAATATCATGGGGTTACCATGAAAAGCAGAATTTCCATGGAAAGTTGTCCCTCCATCTAATGTAATGAGCCTATTCCCACAATCACTAGAAAGTGGGCTAAGGAAGCCTAGCCCGCTTTCTAGTGATTGTTGGAACCACCGGGCTCGTGGGGGGAGCCTTGTGGTTCCACAGTGGCTATACCAGCTAATTCCCCCTCCCCGTTAATGGATCGCTCCGTTAACCTTGTTTTTTTAAATCATGTGCCACTGCAGTGTGCAGCAACACACAAGTAGACCCCCAACTGGGAGGCTACAGGCAGACTCATGGCCTCGGGGGTCTCCTTAGAATGCCCCACACACTCATGCGGGGCATCCTGGGACTTCCGCAGGCTGGGCAGCCCCTGATCCCTGCAGCCGCCACTGGCTCCATGAAAAAATTTGTAGTCGTGTGGGCAGCTGATCCAGCCACCCAGGCCTTCCTGACTGATCGTCTACGGGGAGAGCGTAATGATAAAACGATATTGTGTATTTCCCAACCGCTATTCCAAATCATTGCTAGGTGAGGTTAGAGTATGCACAATATTGTGACATCACAATGGAAAACCTTGAAACAGGAGTGCCAGTTTTGATGACAATAGTGTCATTTCATAGTTGGGTGGGTCATTGCATACCATCTAGTCCAACCCCCGACTTGATGCAGGGAATTGATAGCTTTTGAGGGCATTCACATGAGCAGTGCTACCTGGGCTTGCACAGCCCTACTCCACCAGGTATCCTGAGTTTTGTACTGGGGCTTTTACTGAGGTAAAAGGGCACAAGTGCACCATTACATAGGAACATAGGAAGCTGTCATATACTGAGTCAGACCACAGGTCTAGCTCACTCAGTATTGTCTACACAGACTGGCAGCAGCTTCTCCAAGGTTGCAGGCAGGAATCTCTCCCAGCCCTATCTTGGAGATGCCAGAGAAGGAACTTGGAACCCTGATGCTCTCCCCAGAGTGGCAACATTCCCTAAGGGGAATATTTTACAGTGCTCACACTTCTAGTATCCCTTTCATATTCAACCAGGGCAGACCCTGCTTATCTAAGGGGACAAGTCATGCTTGCTACTACAAGACCAGCTGTCCCTGGTCATGTGGCTGCCTGCAGCCTGAGCAGCCACAGAGCTCGGTGGCTAGAGTGCCCATCAGTGGGGAAATCCCGCAATGCACCATGCTACTGGCATGGTGCATTGTGGGATTTCTGGAAGCTGGGCTGCATTTCCCTAGCCTCCCGCTCTTGCCAAGAAGAAGAAGAAGAAGAAGAAGAAGAGGAACATCTGGCGGGGAGGTAGGCGCATTCCTGCCTTTTCCCCATCCTCTTCAGCTCCACACCATTAGGTCATTTGAATGACCTTAAAGCATCCCCAACAGATGGGAATAATCCAGTCTCTGCTTGCATTACCTCCTTAGGGAATTAAGTTAAGATTAAGTTAAACTTATCTTATAATTAAGAAGCTTATTTTAATGTTCAGCTGAACTCAACTCTGCTGTAACTTAAGTCCATTCTCTCTAGATCTGCCCTTTGGGGCAAAAGAAAACAAGTCTTTGCCCATTTTTATTTGACAGTTCTTCATGTATTCAGTTTTTCTGAACCCATTCCAATCTATCTAAATATTTCTTAAAGTTGAGAACTGGCCATGGCACTTCAGACGTACTCTGACTACTGTAGAATAAAATTGAATTTACTTCTCATGACTTAGAAACCATTCTGCTATTAATGGAGCCACCTAAAATCACATTATCTGTTTCTGCAGCTGCAAAAACTGAAATTTTTGAATCATGTTGAGCTTGTGGTCAATTGCGATCCTGAGGTCCAGCACACCCATGACTGCCAAGCCAGATACTCCCATCCTTTCCCCATGTATTTTATTTTATTTTATTTTATTTTATTTTATTTTATTTTCCTAAGGGCAGAACTTTGCATTTGTCTCTGTTGAATTTCATTTTGTTAGCTTCAACCCAATTCTCCATTCCATCAAGGTGATTTTGTATTTAATACTCATCTTCTGAGGTGTCACCTGCCAGCTTTGTGTCATCTGCAAACTTGATGAGGATTCCCTCCACCGCATGTAATTTGTAATGTGTCATTTCACCCTGAGCATCATATTAGAACTTATTGTGAGGACTTTTTAATTAAACAGCTTTGTAGGGTTAACGGCAGCAGATGATCATTATTTTGACATTGGTTGTGTTCCCTCATTTAATCTACTTTAACTGGATTTTTAATATGTGGTGTTACAAGTTCCAAACCTCCAAGATAGAACAGACTATCATGCTTTAAAAAGAATCTGTGCATTTTAAAAAAAACACAATTTATCATAAACATCAGGCGTATGGAATGAAAGCATTTAAAACATGTTCTTCCTGTCTTTTGTCCTCCCTCCTTCTCTCTCTTTTGCCTGATCTATACACACATCATCTCACTTCATTCACTGATTCAGGCAATGACTTCCTGAAGGGCTAGAGATTGTTCCTGGTTGACAGCTTTCTCCTCCTCTTCCGACTTCTTCCATTGCAGTGACCAGGAAAACCTCTAGTCAGTTGGAAAATTCCTGTCATTCTCAGAAAATATCATGCCAAGTGAATCCACCCCTTCCCCGCCGACTTGGGGCTGAAACCCGCACAGTGTTAAATAGGGCGTAAGAGAAGATGGAAGGCAATTGTGCTTTAGAGCTGAATTAGCTGGTGCAGACAGCCACTCTGCACTTTCCCAGGCTTACCATATAAGGCTCCAGTCAAGGAAAACAAAACCTCTTCAGCATAGCAAGACAAACAATGAGTATTAATCCTCTATGCAAATTCTACCGATCTGTTTTTAAAAGGAAGTGTTGTGAGTTAATACATTACGTGCTCTCTTAAACTGAGTCACATGAGCATTTCTGTTACACAGTTACTGCAATGAAAGAAACAGAAATCTTTTTTTTTTAAAAAAAATCCCACCTTAAATAGAATAGTTGGATCCAGATAAATGGTGCCCCCCCCCCACCGCCAAACACCCGGCTTGTTCTTAATCTAAGTAGTATTCTGTCAAATAACGGGATGGTTTCAATTCCACTTCTTCCCTTTCAGAATTCATTCTTCACTCTCAGCAGATTTTATTTATGTAATTTTATTTTATCTAGATCTCAAGATGGTGATCATGGTATTCACTTGAAATCCATGGATTCTAGAGTGCTTTGGGTCTGAATATGTGCACAGGGAAGGTTACATTTTTAGTAATGTCATTGCATTATGTTGTAAGCTGACTTGAACATTTTAATAGAAGTGGGAAGTTAGAGAGGGAGGGGAAAAGGGAGAGGGAGAGAGATACTCAAGCTCTGGAATAACAATTTTCATTGGCATCTCTAGTATCTTTATTTATATATGATGAATATTTATATACCGCTTTTCAACAAAAGTTCCCAAAGTGGTTTACATGGGTATGAATGAATGAATGAATGAATGATGGCTCTTGATGGATGAGGAATGCTGGAAAAAAGAGTCTATTTAAGATAACAATATCTTGTCTAAAGGGCTCACAATCTAAAAAAGAAACATAAGATAGACACTAGCAAAAGCCACTGATGGGATGCTGTGCTGGGGATTGCATATCAATGCATGCAGTGGGAATCCTGCAAATCGAGTCTTTTGCACATACAGCTTTATGTGTATTTATTTTGCACATACAGCTTTATGCAGAATTATGATGAATGCACATAGATCAGGGGTGAGCCTTCACCCTTGTACACATGTTCACTGAATATGTGGAGAAGCAGGAGCAATAATGTCTGAAAACATTCCCTTAATCCTGAAAAATATAGGGAACGTTTGCTGAAAGGCACTAACAAACATCTAATTTGTTAGCTTGGTTTTGATAATAATTTTTTTGTGGGGGGGAGGGCTGACTCAGTTTCCTTCATATATGTCAGTGCAACCAAATAAGAAATTAAATATAGCTTAGAATTGGAATTGTGGCTGTTTGTCGATGTGGAAGTTAAGTCATCTTAGAGCTTAAATGTTTAGCAATGGTTTAGGATTTGAAGCAGGAAACAAATCAAATGTATACAGTGTCTTCCTCGAACTGCAACTGTAGATCTGTGAATTATCTTATTAATGTTTGTGAAGTGTTGATACAGTTCTGGGTGAAGTGCAAGATGCATAATGCAGTCAGCCACTGCCCCACAGCCTCTTTTCTTAACCTTCAGCACATCTCAGGATCCCTTTGGACATTGAATACATGAATAAGAAGTGGTAATGCTAGCTGAGATACCGTATAGAAAAGAGACTGACCTACATTCTTCAAAGCATGAACAAACTGCCAGCTGCTTAAGGTTAGCAGCTGCCACAAAGTTATGCACACTTGTCCATTATGAAGGGTTTGTAGGCTGTTTCTCCTGGAGCAGCTGATACTAGCCACTGTATGAGAAATCATTTTGGACTAAATCAAATACTAGTGTAATCAAGAGTGGTAAACCTCACATACTTACATGTTTCTAAATCAGAAGGTATATTCTGGTTTGGGGAAGATATATAGATTTAATCTTCCACTGTTTTTAAGGATCATTGAAAGAACCCAGGAACATGTAATACAAAGTGTCTCCCATCTAGATAGACCTGAAAATGTCTCTGTCCCTAAGACACAACCAAATTCAGATCTGTATAGATAAAAAAGTTAGGATAATATATACTCCTGCAAAAATATTGGGAGGATTAATGGAACACCTGTGTTCATATGAAGATTTTCCACAGTACTATTATCCATGTGTAGAGAAGAGGGAACATCCTGGGCAGGGCATTGATTGTGCTTTTTGCCTCTGCTCCACCTTTTCCAGGTGTGCACCATCTATGGGGCTGATTCTGCTGCTTTGAAATGCAGGCTGAGCCAGGGGCGCAGGCCTCTTGGCATGAGCTGAAGGGCAAGAGCACAAGGGCTCTCGTCCTTGTGGCTCTCAGCCTTGGGGCGAGCTGCCTGGGTTGGAAGATCTTCCTGACATCTCTTCTGTCAAGGTCAGCATATGTTGTTTGAGTCCTGGTTTGGGTTTTGTTAAAAGTAGTGGGGCTGTGGTTGGTTGGACTGAGGAATGTGCCTGGGAGAGCAGGAAAGTGGGGTTGGTGTGGGGGGCAGCAATACCACTGGTAGCGGGCAGAGGGAGATATGGCGGTGGGAGTTGGGCTGGCCATTACAGGGGGAAATGGTCCAGGCAACTGAGGCCTGTTCCTTTTTCCAGCCCTTCTCCCAACCCTCTGAACCCAGGGAGCTCTGAGAACACTCCCTCGAGGATTAGGGTGCTGCTTCTGAATGCCAGGTCGATTAATGCTAAAACATCTCTCATCCATGATTTGATTGTGGATGAGCATGCTGACCTGGTATGTCTGATGGAGACCTGGTTGGATGAGCTGGGTGGGGTTGGTCTCTCTCAGCTCTGTCCTCCAGGTTTCCTGAGTGTGCAGCAGCCCCACCTGGAGGGTCAGGGAGGGGGCATTGCGATCATCTATCAAGAGACCCTCCCCATTTCCAGGTGCCCGGTCAGGCAATCTCAGAATTTCGAGTGTTTGTCCTTGAGGGTGGGCCTCCGAGATAGGCTGGGGATTCTGCTGGTGTACCGACCACCCCGCTGCACTTCGGTCTCCCTACCTGAGCTGGCAGTGGTGATCTTAGAGGTGGCCTTGGGTTCCCTCAAACTTCTTGTTCTGGGGATTTCAATGCCCATGATGAGGCCCCCCTAGTGGGTTCAGCTCAGGATTTCATGGCCTCCATGGCAACCATAGGCCTGTCTCAGCTGGTATTGGGCCCTACTCACATGGCAAGACACACTCTGGATCTGTTTTCCCCCCAACCGGGGAATTAATAATCTGGAGGTGGGGGAGTTTGAGATAACTCCCTTGTCATGGACAGATCATCAACTGGTGGGGTTTAGTTTGACTGCTCCATCTGCCCTCTGCAGGGGTGGTGGACCAATTAGAATAGTCTGCCCCCTGAGGCTTATGGATCCACTTGGATTCCAGATGGCCCTCGGGAGTTTCCAGTGTCTGGAGCTGGTGACCCTGTCGAGGTCCTGGTTGATCTCTGGAATGGAGATACAACCTGGGCTGTTGACATGGTTGTGCCTAAATGCCTCTCCAGCTTCGTGGAGCCTGTTTGGCTCCTTGGTTTTCCTTGGAGCTTAGGGCAATGAAACAACTTGGATGACGGCTGGAACAACACTGGAGGAAGAGTCATGCCGAATGTGACTGAACATGGACAGGAGCCAATTTTAGGGACTACTCCGTGCCGGTGGGGACAGTGAAGAAATGTTTTTTCTCCGCCTCCATTGCATCTGCTCAGTGCAGACAAACAGAGCTGTTTCATGCGGCAAAAACATTGCTCCACACATCCCCCCATGTAATGGCGGAGGAATCATCTACAGCCCATTGTGATCAGTTTGCTTGCCACTTTGCAGATACAGTCGCTCACATCCATGCTGACCTGTACTCCAGAGTTTTGGCAGTTCTGGCAGACGTGCCTTTGGTACTATCTGGTCCTGTTGTATTGGATTCTTTTCAGTTGGTGCAGGCTGAGGATGTGGACAAGATCATGTGCTGTGTGCGGGCGACATTGTGTGCTCTTGACCCTTGCCCTTCATGGCTAATAAAAGCTGCCAGGGAGGATACAGGCAGATGGTTGAAGGTTATCATTAATGCTTCATTAAGGGAGGGCAGGATGCCATCATGCCTCAAGGAGGTGGTGGTAAGACCATTATGTAAAAAAATCCCTCCCTTGATCCCTCCAACCTGGACAACTATAGACCTGTATCTAACCTTCCCTTTTTGGGCAAGGTGATAGAGCGTGTGGTGGCATCCCAGTGGCAGAGGGTCTTGGATGATATGGATTATCTGGACCCTTTTCAATCTGGCTTCTGCCCCGGATATGGGACTGAAACTGCCTTGGTCGCTCTAGTGCAGGGTTTCTCAATGTGTGGGTCCCCAGATGTTATTGGACTTCAACTCCCATAATCCCCAGCCCCAGTGGCCTTTGATTGGGAATTATGGGAGTTGAAGTCCAGTTACATCTGGGGACCCACACGTTGAGAATCCCTGCTCTAGTGGATGAACTTTGCCGGGAGCTAGACAGGGGGAGTGTGTCCCTGTTGGTTCTGCTGGACCTCTCAGCGGCATTCGATACCATTGACCATGGTATTCTTCTGGACCACCTCTTGAGTATGGGAATTGGAGGTACTGTGTTGGAGTAGCTCCGTTCCTTTCTTGGGGGGAGGGTCCAGAAGGTGGTGCTGGGGGACTACTGCTCAGCCCCGTGGCCATTGGCCTGTGTGGTCCCACAGGGTTCGATTTTGTCCCCCTTGCTGTTTAACATCTACATGAAGCCACTGGGAGAGGTCATCCAGAGACTTGGACTGAGTTGTCAGCAATATGCGGATGACACTCAGCTCTATCTCTCCTTGTCACCTGATCCTAGGGAGGCGGTAGATGTCTTGAATAGGGAATTGGCTGTGATGGGCTGGATGTGGGCTAATAAACTGAGACTGAATCCAGACAAGACTGTCACGCCCTCGATCTCCGACAGTGAGGAGGAAGGGGAAGCTGTCAACTTTCCAGGCGATGCAGGAGTGTCTGAGGGGCAGAGCCCGGTTGTCAGTATTCATGAAACAGCTGTGGATAATGACTCTGAGCAGGCACAACAACCTGAGGCAGCAGAAATCGTGAAAGACCAATTGGAAGAAGAGCTATGTATTCAACCCCCGCCGATCCCCCAACAGTGGCGTGTCACGAGACGCAGGGATCAATTAGAGACTCTTAGGAAAAGCAAACACCTATTGCAGAGGGCTGATAAGCCTTAAATCCCTGCCAGCTGGGAGTTCTTGTGGCTTGCACTATATATCACGTCGTCAGTCGGCTACTCCCTGCTAACATTCGTCACTATATGTCGACAGCATGCAGCCAAGTCCGGTTGAGACCCTGACAAAGACGGAGGTAATGTTGGTCAGTAGGAGAGCCCATCGAGATGAGGAGATTTTACCGGTTCTGGATGGGGTTGCACTCCCCTTGAAGGAGCAAGTATGCAGCCTGGGGGTATTACTGGACCCGGCTCTGCTTTTAGAAGCTCAGGTGGAGGAGGTGGCCAGGGGTGCCTTTGCACGGCTTCGGCTAGTGCACCAGCTGCATCCCTTTCTTGAGAAGGCAGATCTGGCCACAGTTACCCACACCTTAGTCACATCATGGCTGGATTACTGCAATGTGCTCTATGTGGGGCTGCCCTTGAAGAATATCTGGAAACTGCAGCTTGTACAAAATGCGGCAGCTAGGGTTCTATCTGGAGCTGCCCGGTGTGATCATATCACACCTATTTTGAAACAGCTGCACTGGTTAGCAGTGTTTTTCCAGGTCCAATTCTAGGTGCTGGTTTTGACTTTTAAAGCCCTTAACAGTTTGGGCCCAACATACCTGAGGGACCCTCTGCTCCCAAGGGTTTATAAATAAATAAAATAAACCCTATCTGAATCATGGGCCTGCAGCCTACTATGTATGTATGTATGTATGTATGTATGTATGTATGTATTTATTTATTTTATTGTTAAATTTATATACCGCTTTTCATTAAAAGAATCCCAAGGCCGCTTACCAAAGTTAAAAATATATATAATAAAAATGACAGTTACAAGTATTAAGCTAAAAATATGACAACAATTCTGATTTAAAATATATAAAATACAAACATAAAAACTGTTCATGGATAAAAACACACAGAAGCAGCAATAAAACAATCATGTAAATCATAAAAAGCCATGATTTACCAAGCTTTCTAATAACTGTGGTGGAGTCCAAGGAGCGAATGACCACAGGGAGAACATTCCATAGTCTGGGGGCAGCAAAAGAGAAGGTCCTGTCCTGTGAGCATGACAACCAACCTTCCCTCATTGTTGGCACCCAGAGCAGAGCCCCCTCAGATGATTTCGTCAAGTGGGTAGCAAACGTTGGGAGCAGGCGGTTCCTCAGGTATCCTGGGCCCAAACAGTTAAGGGCTTTAAAGGTCAAAACCAGCACCTTGAATTGGACCTGGAAACACACTGGTAACCAGTGCAGCTCTTTCAAAATAGGTGTGAAATGATCACACCAGGCAGCCCCAAATAGAACCCTAGCTGCTGCATTTTGTACAAGCTGCAGTTTCCGGATATTCTTCAAGGGCAGCCCCATGTACAGTGCATTACAGTAATCCAGCTTTGACGTGATTAAGGCATGGCTACCTGTGGCCAGATCTGCCTTCTCGAGAAAAGGACGCAGCTGGCACACTAGCTGAAGCCGTGCAAAGGCACCCCTGGCCTCTGCCTCCACCTGAGCTTCCTAAAGCAGAGTTGGGTCCCGTAATACCCCCAAGCTGCGTACTTGCACCTTCAAGGGGAGTGCAACTTGTCCTGTGTCTCTTGATGTCATCATGTTGAGCATTTCCACACTTCCAATGTTAACAGTCACACATTCTAAAGAACAAAGCCCAGGTAAAGGCGGACTTCACATGTTTTTAGAATACTGGGAGAATCAGAGTGAAATGGATCTCTTTTAGGAGGAAGTTCCACAATCTGGGGCCTATCATTGACAAAGCTCTGTCCCACATGCATGACAAATGTACCTCTCCAGATGTCACCACATGGAGTAGAGGCCTCATGGCAGATCTGGTCAAGAGAGCTTTTCAGCCAGGAGCAGGTAGTCCTTAAGATGTCTGGCCCCAAACCCAGATATGGAGCAAGGTGGTAAAATGCCATTGTAATGATGTCAGAATATGAAATGAGCAATTACAGAGAGGAAGGGACCTGATCACATGAACGTTATTTTTGTCCATAGTCTCATATTTGTTTTAACACTGAGTTCCATCCTCAGGCCATTTTCATAGCGGGCTCCCAGGGCAACAAAGTAAACTGCTCTTTAGACCAAACAACACTATACAACACTTGAAACCGCAAGAAGGAAAATGAAGTAAAAAGGAAGTCCTAAGTTCCCATATGATTTTCATGGGCCCAGTAGTGATCAGCCAGGCCTCCCTCTAAAGACTTAACTGGAAGTGAACCCTGTCCTGACTGACAGGCTGGTGAACTCCAGGGCTCAGCCAATCAGCACACCAGGTGGGTGGGACCTAGAGAGCCATTGGCAGAAAAAGAAAAGTTTCTTTGTTAGAAGAAGCTGGCTGGGGGCGCAGAGGAGGACATGTGGCCATGAGGACTGGATGCAAGAAAATGTCTCTACAGGTCCTAGGAAGGGCAGGAAGTTGAGTTCTCAACCAGAACTGGGTGAGTTCAAGAAAAGGAAGCCTCATTGAACTCAGGGAAGATTTGAATCAGAAACTTCCATATTCACACTTCATATACCTCTTAATCACAATACGACACCAGGAACTCAGTCAAATATTATTATTTTATTTATTTGAACTATTTGCACATCATGATTCAACACATTCCTCAAGGCAATTTAAAATGAAAGTAAAAAACAAAACAAAACAAAGCGCAACTGAAGCTATGAAAGGCCTGGGATGATTTTTTTAAAAAAACAAGGCACTGTTTCCTGGCACTGAAAGGATAGCAGTGTGGGCATCCAGTGAAAGATTCTAGGGTGGGAGTTGCATGAACAGCATGCCAACCAAGGGGACCCTCTTCCTGGTCACCACCCACCTCACTTCATGGACTGGTTTGGAGCACTTTCTTTCAGGTGCCCAAAGCCTAAGCTGTCTAGGGCTTTGTGGGTCAATAGCAGCAACTTAAATTGTGCTTGGAAATGGACTGAAGCAAGGGAAGTACTTTAAGTGCTGAAAAGAGATATCTCCACCATCTGGTCCCAGTTAAGGCCCTAGCAGCTGCATTTTTTACTAACTACACAATTCATTTTGGACTAACCTAAGCATAAGATTTACATATGGTGTTTGGGGTATAAATATTGGAACAATAGAGCTAAGTACAGAGTGTGTGGTGACTTAAATTCATCTAAATGCTATTCTGGTCTCTAAACAGTGGGGGAAATATACTATCAGGTACTATACTACCTAAGCATAATTAGGAGGGATTTAGCCTTGGCTCTGGATTTTGTTGTTTTAGTTGGATAACATGGGGACCTTTATATTTGAACATTTTAAAATTTCCTTCTTGTTTGATTATATGTAAAACTGAACATCTTGGCAGTGACTTTATTTTCCCAGTGATGCAAATTTCTTGATTCCAGATGGACAACTGAAGGGACATTCTCCCCCTTTAGAATTCCATGTGAAATCTCTGTGGCAAAGAAATCCCCCTTTTATTTATTATTTATTGCCTCTCACTAGAAGGATTCTTTAAAGATGCTGGTTCCCACTTCTAACAGACCTCAAAATAGAAGTAGGGAATTAACTTTATGTTAACTTTATGTTGTTTCCCCTCCCCGCGAGGGATATTGTTTTTACTGGAAAACAATAATACACATTTCTGACATTGTCTTAAGATACTTATACTTAAAACACCTCCCTCCCACCCCTCTCTCTCTCCCTCTCCATACACACACACACACACACACACACATATATATGTATAATATTTGCTTTTAAAAATCACATAAGCTGCAGCTTCTTTAAACTGCAGCTCTGCAGTGGTTTGGGATGAATATCACATATATTTCTAAATAAGTTTACTACTTCAGCTTTTGCTCCAAATTTGTGAATTGTATAGTTTTAAAGTGTGGATAAATGGATGGATAGTCAGATGGATGTGACCTTTCAAGCTCTGAAAAGAGCATAAGGTGAGGCAAGGAAGTTGCCAGCATCTGTTGGAAGACCCTTCTTCTCTCTCCAGACTTATTTCAAACCCTGCAAGCTCTAACCCTTGCAGACCTTAGGCATTGCAGGACAAGGAGGGAAGTCTGCTTCCAATGTCCCTTCCTCTCCCTCTGCTTTGAATGTCATTTCCCTGGCAACAAAAAGATAACAGTGAACTCTCAATCTGAACTTTGTAGGCATGGGACAAGGAAAAAAGGACTACCAGAAAGCAGGCTCCACTTCTTCACACATGCCACCTTCAAACCCTGTAGGAGTGGAGCTGATAGGGGTGGGGTGGGCAGTCAAGCAGCATTTGGTACCTCATAAGAACATAAGAACAGCCCCGCTGGATCAGGCCCAAGGCCCATCTAGTCCAGCATCCTGTTTTGCACAGTGGCCCACCAGATGCCGCTGGAAGCCACAGACAGGAGTTGAGGGCATGCCCTCTCTCCTGCCATTACTCCTCTGCAACTGGTACTCGGAGGCATCCTGCCTTTGAGGCTGGAGGTGGCCCACAGCCCTCCGACTAGTAGCCATTGATAGACCTCTGCTCCATGAAGTCATCCAACCCCCTTTTAAAGCCACCCAGGTTGTTGGCTATCACCACATCCTGTGGCAGAGAGTTCCACAAGTTGATTATGCATTGTGTGAAAAAGTACTTCCGTTTGTTGGTCCTGGACCTCCTGGCAATCAATTTCATGGAGTGACCCCTGGTTCTAGTGTTGTGTGAGAGGGAAAAGAATTTCACTCTCTCCACTTTCTCCACACCATGCATGATTTTATAGACCTCTATCATGTCTCCCCACAGTCGTCTTTTTTCTAAACTAAAAAGCCCCAGGTGTTGTAGTCTTGCCTCATAAGAAAGGTGCTCTAGGTCCCTGATCATCTTGGTTGCCCTCTTCTGTACCTTCTCCAGTTCAACAATGTCCTTTTTAAGATGTGGTGACCAGAATTGTACACAGTACTCCAAGTGTGGTCGCACCATAGTTTTGTATAAGGGCATTATAATATTAGCAGTTTTATTTTCAATCCCCTTCCTAATGATCCCTAGCATGGAATTGGCCTTTTTCACAGCTGCCGCACATTTTGTCGACACTTTCAACGAGCTGTCCTCCACGACCCCAAGATCCCTCTCCTGGTCCATCACCGACAGCTTGGATCTCATCAGCATATACTTGAAGTTGGGGTTTTTCGTCCCAATGTGCATCACTTTACACTTGCTAGCATTGAACCGCATTTGCCATTTTGTTGCCCACTCCCCTAGTTTGGAGAGATCCTTTTGGAGCTGTGCACAATCCGTTTTGGATTTCACTACCCAGAAGAGTTTGGTATCATCTGCAAATCTGGCCACATCACTGCTTACCTCTGCTTCTAGATCATTTATGAATAAATTAAAAAGCACCAGTCCCAGTACAGATCCCTGGGGGACCCCGCTTCTTACTTCCCTCTGTTGTGAAAACTCTCAGTTTATACCTACCCACTGTTTCCTGTCTTTCAACCACTTAGCAATCCACACATGTACTTGTTCCCTTATCCCATGACTGCTAAGTTTCCTCAGGAGTCTTTGATGAGGAACTTTGTCAAAAGCTTTTAGGAAGTCCAGGTATACTATGTCAACTGGATCACCTTGATCCATACACTTGTTGACACTCTCAAAGAAGTCCAAAAGGTTAGTGAGGCAAGATTTACCTTTGCGGAAGCCATGCTGGCTCACTCCCAGCAGGACCTGTTCTTCTAGGTGCTTTACAATTTTATCTTTGAGGATGCTTTCCATCAATTTGCCTGGAACGGACGTTAGGCTAACCGGCCTGTAATTTCCCAGATCACCCCTGGATCCCTTTTTGAAAATTGGTGTTACATTTGCAACTCTGCAGTCCTCTGGTACAGAGCCCAATTTCATGGATAAGTTATATATTTTAGCAAGGAGGTCAGCCATTTGACATTTGAGTTCTTTGAGGACTCTTGGATGGATGCCATCCGGCCCTGGTGATTTGTTAGCTTTCAGTTTTTCCAGACAGTTTAGAACATCATCTCCTGTCACTTCTATCTGACTCAGCTCTCTAGCCTCCATCCCTAAAAAGCCTGGTTCAGGAACAGGTATATGCTCAGTATCCTCTGCCGTGAAGACAGACACAAAGAACTCATTCAGCTTCTCTGCAACCTCCATATCCTCCTTAATAATCCCTTTCACTCCCTCATTGTCTAATGGTCCAACTGCCTCCCTGGCAGGTTTCCTGCTTCTGATGTACTTAAAGAAGTTTTTGTTATTCCCCTTGATACTTTTGGCTAAATGTTCCTCAAACTCTCTTTTTGCCTCCCTTATTGTCACCTTGCATTTCTTTTGCCAGAGTTTGTGTTCCTTTCTGTTCTCTTCATTTGGACAGGCCTTCCAATTTCGGAAGGAAGTCTTCTTCCATTTTATGGCTTCCTTGACGGTACCCGTGAGCCATGCTGGCATCCTCCTGGACTTAGTGGTACCTTTCCTCCTTTTGGGTATACAATCTAACTGGGCTTCTAGTATTGTGGTTTTGAGTAAACTCCATGTACTCTGGAGCGAAGTGACTCTCCTGATTTTCCCCCTCAGCTTTCTTTTCACCATACTCCTCATTTTGGAGAAGTTTCCTCTTCTGAAATTCAAAATGTCTGTGTTAGACATCCTTGGTGATTCTCTCCCCACATGAATGCTGAATTTGATGGCACTGTGGTCACTGTTTCCTAAAGGGTCGATGACACTGACATCATGCACCAGGTCCTGGGTATCACTCAGAATTAGGTCCAAGGTCGCCTTCTCTCTGGTTGGTTCCATGACCAACTGTTCTAGGGCACAGTCATTTAGCATATCTAGAAATTTGACCTCTTTGTCCTGACCTGACTGAATTTACCCAGTCTATGTGTGGGTAATTGAAGTCACCCATAATTCAAGCCCTGCCTCTCCTTGACGCCTCCCTGATTTCCTCCTGCAACTCCCAGGCACTGTCAACGTTTTGATCTGGAGGGTGATAGCACATCCCCAGTAGCACGTTCCCTTTCAGGCTACCCACCCACAGGGTTTCTGTGGAGGACTCCAGTCCACTTAGGTTTTCTAGCTTGTTAGATTCTATCCCTTCTTTAACATACAGTGCTACCCCTCCTCCAAGGCACCCCTCCCTGTCTTTTCTATAGAGTTTATACCCAGGGATAACAGTGTCCCACCGGTTCTCACTGTTCCACCATGTTTCTGTTATGCCCACTATATCTATTTCTGCGTTAGCAACCAAGCACTCCAGCTCACCCATCTTGGCTCAGAGGCTTCTGGCATTGGCATATAAGCACCTATACGTTGAATCTCTCCCCTGATGTATGCTATTCTTTTGACTCTTTGACCTGCTGGCACAGGCTCCCGTCTGCTCTTTATGCAGTTCTGCTCTGTCCCCTTCTGTTTTATCTGAATTCTTTGCACCTTCACACTTTAAAGGATGAGTTTTGCCAAACAGGATACTGCCCAGCTCCCATTGGCTGTTCCCCAGGTGTTATTTTAAAAGGTGCTCTGCAACCTTTATGATTTTAAGCGCCAGCAGTCTGGTTCCATCTTGGTTCAAGTGCAGCCCATCCCTTTTGTACAGGCCTTGCTTGCCCCAAAATGTGTCCCAGTGCCTAACAAATCTAAACCCCTCCTCCTGGCACCAACGTCTCATCCATGCATTGAAACCCCTCAGCTCTGCCTGTCTTACTGTACCTGTGCGTGGAACAGGTAGCATTTCTGAGAATGCTACCTTGGGGGTCCTGGACTTCAAAATGCTACCTATCATCCTATATTTGGCTTCCAGGACTTCCTGACTGCATTTTCCCACATCGTTGGTGCCGAAATGCACCACGACAGCTGTCTCCTCCCCAGCACTGCCTAGGAGCCTGTCTAGACGCTGTGTGATGTCCGCAACCTTCGCACCAGGCAGGCAAGTCACTGTGCGGTCAACACGCGGGTCACAAACCCATATCTCTATACCTCTAATGATTGAATCACCCACTACAAGGAGGCCCCCACCCCCCAGAGGAGTATCCCCTGTGCGAGAGGATATGGGCTCATCATCCACGGAAGGGGTCCCTACTAAAGGAGCATTTCCCTCTTCCTCAGACTGATGTCCTCCTTGCCCAAAACCTTCATTCTCCCTGACAGCAGAGGAGCTACAAGCCCTGGAGTGGGATGCCTCTATCACATCCCTGAAGGTCTCGTCCACATGCCTCTCTATCTCTCTGAGCTTCTCCAGATCTGCCACCTTGGTCTCAAGGGAACGGATTTGTTCCCTGAGAGCCAGGAGCTCCTTGCACCGAGCACACACCCATGACTTCTGTCCATGGGGCAAATAGTCATACATGTGGCACTCTGTGCAATACACTGGGAAATGCCCCTTCCCCTGCTGACCTTCTATCTTCATACTATTTTTGTTGGCTGTTTACAGTATTTAGAGAGTTTATTGTCCGTTTATTAGATAGTTTATTAGAAGGATAGGTCTCAGCTGTAATGGTCAGCTATTTAACTGTCCAAACAGCCTTTCCTAATAATATGAGGGATACGAGGGAGGGATATGTACTTATATTCTCTTCTCCACCAGGCTCCTTATGATCCTTGTGATCGCAGGGGCTTGTTCCAGGCTCCCCCGCATACTTCCCGTACACTTCCCGCTAAAACTCCTGTACACTCCCGTACACTTCCCGTACACTCCCGTACACTTCCTGCAAAACTCCTACGTCCTGTTTGCTATCCCTGTTCGCTATGCTCTCGGGCCTTCACCTCTTATGTAGAGTAGCCTTCCAACTGTCACACAGGATGTGAGTCAAAGGAAAGGAATGTGGGGCCTCTCCCAGCCCTAGCTGACTCCACCCCCTCCAGGCAGCCACTAAGTAAACACTGGAGATAGGTAACCCTAACAACTCCTAGCCCTGTGATATCTTAACCCTAACAAGTAACCCTAACAAGTAAGAGAGAGAGAGAGAGAGACAGAGAGAGAGAGACAGAGAGAGAGACAGAGAGAGAGAGAGACAGACAGACAGACAGACAGACGGACAGAGAGAGACAGAGAGACTAATACCTACCCATTAAAGAGAAACAGCCCCTGCAAAACTCCCCTCTTCCTGTTAGTTTGTTTGAAGGGGAAAAGGCTAGATGTTTAGAAAAGCTTGCTCACCTTCTCAGCTGTGTCTGCTCTTCCCAGAGTAGCCTTCCAACTTCCCAGAGTAGCCTTCCAACTCATCTCAGGGGTTGACATACCTTGGGGCATGCCTGAGATATAATGTAATCTGGGATATAATGTACATGGAATGGCCTGCTGGATCAGACCAAAGTTCCATCTAATCCACCATCTCGCTTCCAGCCGTGTACAGTCAGATGATTCCAGCAAGACAATAAGAAGGACTGGAAAGCAGTACTGCTTTATCTCTGTGGCCTCATTCAGATGTTATTTTGAAAGGATGGTGTACTTGAGTACACCATCCAAAGCAGGAGTGGAAATCCTGCTCTGACAGCACATCTGTTATTCCCTTCCCTCCCCTTTCCACATCACTCATGCCTTCAGCATTTGTCTGAAGTGGTAAACGCTGGTATTTGCTGCTCGTGTGAACTGCCAGGAGCCATGCAGCTCCTGGTGGTGGCACGGTGGCAAAACCTGTAGGGATCCCCAACTCTTAGCCAGGGTTAAGGGCACAAATGTTCTCTTACCTCTGGCTAACTGATTGTATGTCGGTGCTGTGCAGCTCTGTGCAGTAACAACACATGAGTAGCCTCCTGGCCTGCACCGGCTCCATGCACTTGTGCAGTGCATTATGGGAGTTCCAAGGGCCTCCCGGCCCCCAGACCTCCATACAGCCAGGAGTAGCTGGCAATAATCTGGGCCAGGCAGGCGATCCACCACCCAGCAATGGAAGGGAGATGGTGTTCAGGGTAGGTAAGCATTTTGAAGCTTCTTCCCCTTGCCCCTTTGGAGCCCTTTCTCCTGATCTTGAGAAAAGGCTCATAGTTTAATTAAGTGATGATAAAAAAATTTTGAACTTCTGTCTGTCATGCAGCTGTTACAGGCACAGAAGTTTGGCTGAGGAGGGAAACATGATGGAACTGCTAGTCTGCTCTATAATCAGAACTTTTCTTAAATGCAAATGCCATTCATTTCTTCTTATATCTGTCAGTTTGTTTGACCTGCACTCTGAGAGCAGAATTAAGTAAATCTCTAAAAATGTAATGCTATATGCATAGCATTATTCAGATTTTATGTAGAAAATTCCTAATATTCTGTCAATCCAAACTTAATGTTAAGGAAAAATTATGCATAGAGAATAGTAAATTTTGGTGTTTCTTTTTTATTCCCCCCACCTCTGCCTTGCTTTCCCAGAAGCCAATAAGATGTTGCCACTTACATGAAAGGAAGAAGATAAGCCAAGAAGGTTCATGACTTATTAGGCTTCTAGCTATAGCTTAGCAGCATCAGTTAGCTCTGTGGATGTCATTAAAAAGGAAGGAGAGAATGGCATGGAACTGAATGAGACAATTTGTAATATAAGAAAGAACACATCTGTTTAAAAAGGGCAGTTCCTAGTTGTAAAAACTGAATTGAGGGCATTGTGCAGGTGATCTGTCTCAGCAAGCAATACCTGAGGCATTGTGTTTGATGCAAATACAATGCCTTTGGGAGCACAGGGGAGGACACACCTGCTGTGATATCCTTTTCATTGGGGCAAGTTGTGTGTCAACTTTATCTGTGGGTTGTGGTTAAGAGCCAGACCTCAACACATCCCTCCTGTTTCCCAGAAGAATGTCCTTATGCTGCTTAATACAAAGATGGCTGTAGTGTTGCTTCTTTCCCCTACATAATGGAGCAAGAAATTAAGACTATTTTCTATAAAATAAAGCAAATAAAATAAAAGGAACAGCTAAAAGGGCTCTTTATACAGAGCTGGGTTGGGCAGTGCAGAGGCCTTGTGATCCATGAGGATCCCGATGGTTCTCATGGGCAGCCAAGCTTAAGCTTGGAATCGAGTCATTCACAGTTTAAAAAGCTACTTTCGCTCTATTTAGACCAGACCTGCTCAACTTAGGCACCCCCCCAGCTGTTTTTGGACTACAACTCCCATAATCCCCAACCACAGTGGCCAATAAAAAGGGGTTATGGGAGTTGTAGGCCAACATCTGCAGAAGGGCCAACGTTGAGCAGCCCTGATTTAGACATTGTGTTTGTACACACATTTGGCCACCATTTCCAAGGGTTGCTGAGAAGGCTGGAGCTCACCTGCCTTCCCCAGCAGATGAGCAGCAGCGTGAGGAAGGCAAGAGCTGGGAGCATGAGGACTTCCCCCACCCCTGCATCCCAGAGTGCCCCACATGATGATTGTGGCAGCTGCTTGCATTAGGACAACCGCTGCGCTCAGCCCAGCCGCTCCTTTCCCCTGGCTCACTGCTGGAAATAGCAGCAGGCAAGCAGAAGCCGGTCTTGTGGTAGCAAGCATGACTTGTTCCCTTAGCTAAGCAGGATCTGCCCTGTTTGCATATGAAAGGGAGACTCAAAATGTGAGCACTGTAAGATATTCCCCTCAGGGGATGGAGCTGCTCTGGGAAGAGCAGAAGGTTCCAAGTTCCTTCCCTGGCATCTCCAAGATAGGGCTGAGAGAGATTCCTGCCTGCAACCTTGGAGAAGCCGCTGCCAGTCTGTGTAGACAATACTGAGCAAGATGGACCTATTGTCTGACTCAGTATATGGCAGCTTCCTATGTTTCTAAGCCATTAGACTTAGCAGCAATCGCACAGACTATCAAGGTTACCTGTGGTTTAACCTTGGCTAACTGGTGGGTTAAAAGGTCCGGCTGCTCTCTTCTGGAGCAGCCACAAGCCTTCCACTCCTGGTGCTCCGGACAACATGAGCTGCCTGGGGCAGCCCAGGTGGAAGTGTTGTGAGAACAGCCTCATTATGTTGTGCACATGCTCAGATGTCCATACCCAGTTACACGTTTATGTCTGAATGTTTAGAAACACTTTCACTTTCAAAGGGAAACTGGGTACCGGCCTGCTCAAATGCGGGTGACAGATAGAAAGTGTGGTGTATGTTTGTGGGACACAACATATGAATAACTGTAGAACTGAAAAATAGTACAGCACATTTTATTTAATATTAATCATCCTACAAATCTAGAGAAAAATATAGCTAGTAGTAGTCCTTAGCCATTCAAATACCAAGGTGTGTTTTGTGCACTCCAATGAGATGTTTTTGTACTGCTTTGCATGAAAACAAGCAAATAAAAATGTTTCAGAAGCCTCAAAGTTGCTAGAAGGCTAGTTCCATCTGTTTGTGTTGAGCTGTTTGTCTATAAATAAATGCTTAATAACTAGCAACCTTGTCATTATTTGAAGCTGAAAGCTAAACTTCATGTTCTGTAAGCATGGTGGTTGCTAGAAAGTAAGATTACTTTGCTAGCATGGCAGTGCTGTGTGTATAATGATAGCATTGTGATGGTACTCTTTAAAAATGGATGAAGTCTTTGCATCTCTTCTAATATAACTGAAGTCGTTCACATTCTCAACAAGCCTTTCAAATCAGTGAAGAAACAGGGTTCTCAACTGCTCTGCCCTGCTGTCCAGTTTAAAACATTATGCATGCTAATACTAGAAACACAAACACTAAAGTGCAGGCCCAGTCATAATAACACACATGCAGGTGTTGCTGGCATGATGGAGTAGGACCACTAAAATTTTCAAATTTCATCTAAACTTTCCACTACTACTACTTTTGATTGATTGATTAAGTGCTGTCAAGTCGATGTCGACTCACATAGATAGATTCTCTCCAGGATGCTCTGTCTTCAACTTGACCTTTAAGGTCTCTCAGTGGTGCCTTCATTGCTGCCATAATTGAGTCCATCCACCTTACTACTGTTTGTCCTCTTCTTCACATTCCTCCAACTTTTCCCAGCATTATGGACTACCACTAGTACTACTTCTTAAATACCACTCTTCGACAAAAGTTCTCACAGTGGTTGACATAGAAAATAAACACCACATAAATAAGATTACCCCTTGAGGGCTCACAACCTAAAAAGAAGCATAAGGTAGAAATCAGCAACAGCCACTGGAAAGATGCTGTGCTGGGGTTGGATAGAGCCAGTTGCTCTCCCCCTACTAAATATAAGAGATCGCCACTTTAAAAGGCACCTCTTTGCTCAGTTAGCAGAGGTCTCCACATGATGGTCTGGGGCTAGTTTGAGGTGATCTTTTCCCCCAGTATAGGCTCCACAGAGAAAAAGAAACTTATGTGAAGCCTGACATCAAATAAATATTGAAGTGCCTTAGGGTTGGAAAAGGGAATTTGCAAGTCTGCTATTGAAAGAGGCAGAGAATTCACAATCTCCTGGTGTGTTATCTAGCTGTGATTTGACTTAAGCAGTCAGCTGAGATCAGTGTGAAGGAAAAGCAATAGGCTGAGAAGACGTGTCAAAAGAGATTTTATATATACCAGATATATTGCTATTGATGCAGACCCACGAAAAAAATCACATTGTTCAGTGTCATAATTGTAAATACATTAGTTAAATACATAATTCCATCCTATGTACATAAGCTGAGCCTGGGATAGAAGGGAACATAATTCAATTAGGATGCATGGTGCACTTCCGTAACAGCAATATAAGAAATGCTAAATCAATTTGTTCACTATGGCTCTCTGGTCTTGCAGTTGGTGTATTGATATCAAATTTATGAACATACATCTCACAAGATTGAAACACTGCATTCAACCTTGTGTCCTTATATGATCCATTGTGTAAAAGTTACTCCATAGAAAACAAGTTGTACTTTTACTTCAGTCAGGATGAATAATTTTATTTTAGAAGGGGGGGAAAAATCCATGAAATGCATTAGAGCGTTTCTCTTTGTTCTTTGTTCAAATGAGAAGACTTACTTAATAGCATCCTTGAACTATTAGATTCAGTACTTTCTTTGATGCTGACGGTATGTGTCATATATGTGGGAAATCTAAATTATCCCCTCTCCTCTTTCAAATATGCCTGTGCTGACATCTAAAGTCTCTGAGGTTTCTCCAAGAACTTTAAGATTTCTTAAAGCACTGTAGTTAATGTATGAGATTTCAGAGAACCTTCTAGACTGATTTCGGCTGATCGTGGGAGCCACCGGGCTCGCAGGCGAGCCCATATGCCTCCTGGCGGTTAACCCGCCAAACATTCCCTTCCCTTAGACTGGGTTTGCGGAGCGAGCACTCCACAAACCTGGTTTTTTAAATTGTGAGTAGCTGTGCCGCGGGTCCGCGCCATGGCTACTCATGAGTAGACCCCCAGAGGAGAGGCAAAAAGCCGCCTCCCAGCTCCAGGAGTCTCTCCAGTATGCCCTGCGTGCTTGCGCCGGGCATACTGGAACTTCCAGGGGCCACGTGGCCCCCGATCCTCCCAGCCCCCGCCGGCTCCGTGACGGAGCCGGCAGTCGTGTGGGCGACTACTGTGGCTGCCCAGAACAGACTGGCTGTTCATCTGCAAGGAGAGCGGGCTTAGCCCGCTCTCCTCGAAAACCCCATAGAGGCTCTTCTCTGTGATCGTGAGAAGAGCCTCATACTTCATCCTCTGGTGTCATCTAATTTGGTAGTAAGGAGCAGCTTGCAGCCTCATCCAACCATGTTAGAGTTTATACATATGCACCTGAAATAGGCCATCCTTAGCCCTATTCAGATGTTTGTAAGATAAGCCTGCTGTAAGTGTGTATAGTAGGCAAAGCAACTCAGAAGTCCCACACCCAGTGTGTCTCCAGCTTGTCAGCCCACTCTTTTCATGCTCAGGGCATTTGTCTGAACAGTTTCTGCTGATCACAGAAACACCAATGAACATACCTAGGGCATTTGTTTCTTCAGAAGAATGCCTTCAGCGTGAAGAGAGCTGATGGCAGGACAACTGACATGCCAGAGGTGAGACTTCAGACCCACTTGGCCCATTTTACACACTTGTCCGGCTACACGTCCCTGTCTCCTCTACCCAGCCTGGCTAGGCTTATCGGGACCGGCTTCAGAGCAGGGACAGAGAAGGGATTGAGCATCGCCCTGTGCCTCCTCTGTCCCAGGCTGCTTGTTTCTTGTGTCTGCCCCTCTCCGGGGGGCCCTGACACTCTCCACTAGCCTCCTTCTTCTCATCCCTGGCCGGCTCCTTATATGCCTCCTCACAGGCTATGCATCGCCCGCCCCCAATTACGGAGCCAACGCCCCTCTTTATTCCCTGTAATTGATTACCCCTTACAGCTGCTGCCAATGGCTCTCTCCCTTCTCCTTCCTCCTGCTCAGACCCCCTCCCTTTGGGAGGCGTGCTGCTGATATTATCCTCCCATGCCTCCCCTTCAGTCTTATCTAGGCCTATAAGGAAAAGAAGTGTATAAGGTGATCTTAAGAGCAACTATAACAGCCCTACTATAAGTATCATTCCTCACACATAAGCCAAATTGTTGGGACTCAGGACAGCAAGGTATATTCAGTGCTTACACATTAGAACTGGCATGACTTACTATGGCTATGATGGAAGTGGCATCACATTAAAAGTGCCAGTGTCACAATGGCTGAACATAAACCTTAGCAGGGATTGTGTAGAAACTGTTTGGTAAAATTATCTGAAGTTTCTTCTGGGGAGGAAACATTGAACCTCTCCACACAATGACAGTAACCCAGGTTAGTGGTGAACTAATCTAGGTTAGCTGGTCTTATAGATGGCTAGCCAAACCCAGGCTAGCCAAAAGTCATTATCCCAGAAAATAAACCTGGGTCTTAACCCAGGTTAATGTGCAGCAGGGTTTGGTTATGGGTTTGGTGCCAGGGTTTGGTGATGGTGTGTCTGCTTCTGGTGCCATGTTAAGTTTTCTGCAGCCACCTGCCATGTTTTCCAGAGAGGGCTGTGGCTGCTGGGGCCATGAGCAGGGAATGCACTGCTATGCAAAGCTCTCTCTAGGATTGCTGGCTTGTGATGGCATGAATGGGGCATGCCCCATCTCCTGCCCCCACATGGCCAGTCACAGAGTGACTGTGATATGATGAGTTTCCCTCTTCTCCTGGCAGTGTGGCGCATAGTGAGAAGCCTTCTCTGATTCCTGGACACTTCTGTGTGCCACACTGCTGCGATCGTGTGCTTGTGGGGTTTGCAGAGTCTGATGGAGGCTCTGCTCATGTCACCTGCCAATGCACTGGACTGGGTTAGGCTCCTGCCTAGCCCCAAAGGATCATGTTTTGAGGCTCATTCTTTTTAAAGTTGCACTTTAGATAAATTACAGTTCGAACCATAGGCAGAATAGAACACCCCACAGCTGAGATGAGGATGGGACAGAAATTGTGAACGGAGACTGAACCAGGGAGGAAGCAAGACCTGAGCAAAGGGGTTCCAGTCCTGAGACCATATAGCAAGGGAATCACAGAGATGAGTAGGGAGAGCAGACAAGAGGTCCTGGAGAACCCTCCTCTCACTCCACAAAAGGAAATGTCAGGAGACAGCTACTACTTATTGAACATCATGGATGAAAAAGTATTAATGGATACTTGTATGGCAGAAACAGATGTCCTATAACTTAAATTGTTCCTAACCCTGATACCGAGAATGAGCCTAAATCAATACCACTTAATGAGGCCTCTTTTGGAGCTGGTGGGAGATTGTCTGAGACCTAAGATGAGACAGGTGACACACCCTACAGGAAAACTGGTGTTCAACTTATTATTAAATTCACAAATATTACTTACTTTCTTGAACTATCTTGTAATGAAATGTACATTCTCTTTTCTATTACATTATACTTGACGGGTTATGAATCTCCAGAGCTGAAAAATCTAGGGAACTTAAGCAAAACAGTTATTAACACACACTGTTCTATTGCAGCAGTCATCCCTAGCAACTACAAAATATCATGCATTAGTCTTCTTTTGTTGCTAAACAACTCCTCAAAGACCTTTTCCCATTAACTCAAACAGAACAGTGCTACATCTATTGTTAAGAAGCATCAACATTATGTGACTCAGTTTTTGCTTCTCACATCAAGTCATCCTCTCCCTTGCAGAGTGCAGAGTCTGGCTCTTAGAGCCATGTGTGGTTTTTTCTATAATTACAGGTGGCTATATAGATCTTTCACACATCTCTTCATGAAAAGGATGCAAACCTATTATGCAAACATTACAGAATACAGCTGTCAGATAGCCCCACTAGCATGTAATGAGGCTGTTCTCATGTGCAGCCTAACCCAGGCCAGGGAAGCCCAACCTGGATTAGGCTGTGGATGGGAACTGCCAGGATCAGGCCCAATCCAGGTGGGGCAGCACCACCTAGCCCAGCTTTTTACCCTGGCTTTTAGCAAGGGGTAATTGAGTGAGTGCACCCTTAACCCGAGCTCCAGGATGTTAATGAAACTATTCAAAAGTGCTGGCTAAACATTCAAATTGGGCTTTGGGGCATTTGTGGGGAATCAGCGTGTCTATATGCATGTATGTTTGTTTGTTTTCTTTATTTAAAACATTTAATATACCACCTACTCCGAAGACTCTAGGTGGTGCACAAAAACATGCAAACAAGGCAACATTAAAAATTACATTCTAAATTAAAAACTAAAGTAACTAACAACAAACAAATAAAGTAAACTACAGGGCAAAAGCCTGGGGGGGGGGGGAGAAAGAAAAAGAAGTCTTCAATAGAAATTTGAAGATCCGTAAGAAAGGGGCTAGATGAATCTGAACAGGAAGAGAGTTCCAAAGCAGTGGGGCAGCAACGGAAAAAGCCCATTCATGGGTCCTAATTGTTTCTATGAACAATTAGTGAGGCTAATCCCATTGTGAAGGGAGTTAGCTATTTCACTTGTGAAGGTCTCTTTGGCCTGGGTCTGTTTGCTTGTTTCCTCCCTTTTTGCAAGAGAGACCATGGACATCTCCCTGCAGTTGCTTGTTGTTCTGACCTTGGGCAGTGCTGCTCCATGTTTGCTTGTGCCAAGTGACCAAACTGCATAGTTTGCCAAACATGGGCATATGCAGAGTTCACGATTGTGTGAGCTCAGGTATCCAAGATGGAGGCTGCAAGCCACATAGAGAGATGCTGTTTCCAGCCCCAAGACAAATCATTTCAGTAACAGGGATCTTGCATCTCCTTGGGCTGCATGCAGCCTGAGGAGACACAGAGATGGGAGCGTAGAGCACCCATCTCCTGGGGAATCCCTGAATGTACCACACTCAGCATGCAGTGCATTGTGGGATTCCCAGAGACCAGGACTTGTCATCCCAGCCCTCCGGAGCTTGATCATCTGCGTAGAAGGTCAAGTTTGTACAATCTTCTCTATGCCCACCCACCCAGTAGGTTGTGTGAATAGTGTTGGGGGTTGTTAATTTTTACCCCAGTAGGTAAAACGGCAGAGCACTAAGGAATGAGCACACACTCCAGTTACAGAGTAAGTGGCAGAAGATGGTTTAGTTGTTGCAGCTATTTAGAGAGAATACATGGAGATTCTTGTAGAACTAAATACTAAGTATTGATTGATTAAGTACACATGGATAGGAAAGAACTAAACCTAATCTAAAGGACTACATAATGAATAGGTAAGGAGGGAGAGAGATGTTTCCATCTTCTCTCTAGGAGGAACAGAAGGATTGTGACTCTGCACAGGAAGTGTGGAAGTCAGTTCAGGGGTCATAGAGTAGAGACAGGTAGAACAGTTAGGGAGATCCTTACTCACTATCTCTACTCCCAATGTTGGTGCAAAAGGTCGATGCACTAGAATTCCATCTCCAACAAATAGCTCCAATGTTTTTCCATTCTGGCAAGGAAATTCACCAAATGGTCACTATGCTTTATGCAGCATGAGACCATAAATATTGCAGGGTGGAGACAGAGTACTCACTATTTTTGTATTGTTTTTATTGTGTTTTAACTTGTGATTTTAAGATTAAAATTTGTATACCACCTAGAGATTTACATATCAGGCAGTATAAAAATATGACAAATAAATAAATAATAAATAAATAAATACCCACCTCCTCCTGGGCCTTCTTCTCTGTCACTTCTGCCTCCCATGTGGCCTTGCCTCCCATCCCGACCCTCAATATCTCCCCCTGCTATCAGCCTAGCTGCAGCATTGGCCTGGAATTAGGCATTGATGGCCTCACTCTGCATCTTGGCTCAGAGATGGGGAAGCAGGAGGAACACTCGGTGCTGAACCACCATGAGGAACCAGTAAGAGTGTGGTGTTATATGTCATGGAGTTCTGTCACATGTTCTAAAGGACTCTCTGTACAAGTACAGTGTCTCTGCTTTCTATAACTCCTGAATAGTGTTTAAACCTGATTACTGGTTTTATAATGCATGTTGCAGATAAGCTACATTTAGGCAGTGGCTTAGAGCATTTTGGAACCACAGGTATTTAATGTTGTCTCTT
The DNA here is from genome assembly GCF_027244095.1 of Hemicordylus capensis. NCBI lineage: Eukaryota > Metazoa > Chordata > Lepidosauria > Squamata > Cordylidae > Hemicordylus > Hemicordylus capensis. The sequence continues at coordinate 54,803,061 of NC_069661.1, forward strand.
GCTGGTTTGGAACAAGGAGAGGGCATACAAGGAAAGGGCATTGTACAAAATAAAACACCTATTTAAATAGGTACACACATTTCCCATTGGATGAAGGTTCACATCATAGTCTTCCATCTTCTCATTTCCAGGCAGAATATCTTCCTTATGGGAGTTTGCACAACTGTCAGTGCAAGAGGGAAAGTTGACCTTTAAAAAAACCAACCATCCCTCACACCTAGTTTTGGAAGGACAAAGTTCTCAAAAACAGAAGCATAATTATTGTTTCAGGATGAAGAATGTACACTGAAATAAATGAACTGGGGGGAAATGTGGAATGAGGCAAAATACTGGTGTGCACATACCCCTAGTTCTGCCAGAGGTTACTGTGGCAGAAAAGGTCTATATTTGTTTCTTTATTGACAGACTGCAGTCTTCACTATCTGCTTGCTTGAATCCAAGGCTTGTATTTCAGCTGATTAGAAAGACAGCTGAAACTTCAGCTCTCAAAAACCTTTGGAATGTAGTAGACAAGAACCTCCTGAGAAGTAAACACCTGAAGACCATAATCCAGAAAGCAACATTTAAGGTTGATGGTTGATATGGTGCTGCTCTCAGAGACAGATTGTGACAAAAGGCATAGATTATGCACATTGACAGTAGACTAGGTGAAGCTTTTTATGCTCCTCCACATTCATAAGATAATCACATCATCTGTAAAACTTGGTATTTGCATATTTACCTATTTAAGGAAGAGTAGGATGGCCTCTAGTGGTACATATCTGTATAGGAAACATAAATAAAGTAAAATACTGATACACTTAGGGTTTAGGTATAAAAGAAAGATCCCCAGCTGTTAACTAGGATTGCTCTCTTTAAAAACAAAAGCAAGAACTAGGAAACACGCTAATTCTATTATTTTACATGTATGTTGACTGAATTGTATTTCAGATAATAATACTTTGTTAGAATGGTGTTCCTTGATCCATAATAAAATTTATAATCATGACAATGAACTCCATCGTCTACATCAATGTTTATGATGTGGTGTCAATAAACAATACATTATAGATACTAAAACAAGATAGCTAAACAGTCAATGATATACCAAAATATATCTTTTACATGTGTATAGTTTCATTTACAAACTTGACAGAATCCCCTTTTCATGTTATGATTCTCAACAAGCTGGAGTTTCCTAGCTTTGTGTTTGTGTTATGAAAAAACTTTGATATGAAGATGGTGGTCAGTCAGTTATGTTCGAAACTGGTTATTTAATTGAATGATGCAGGAGGAATTGATGTTATAAATATGTGCCATTGTTATTCCATAATATGCCTACCTGTCATTGTATTTTGAGGGGGGGAATTCTAATAAAATTGTACTTAAAAAAGAAAAAAGAAAATATACAAAATATAAATGTTGCAGAATCTGTAAAAAGGAATAAGTTCCACCAAGGGGCATATGTGTGTGGAAGCATTTAAACATTGGAGCTGAGGATGTCAAGCAGTGGGCAAAGGTGTCGGTCAGTTCCAACAACATCTGGGGACCCAAGTTTGAAAAGCCTATGTTATTTCCTTCCAAAACAATTCTAAAGGCAAAAACGTAAAGCAATTTTCAGGAATTCTGGATTTTAAAAAGCAGTCTGAGACAAAGTAGAAAGGAGTTTTATTTCTGCAGTGTGTGTGTGTGTGTGTGTGTAGCCGAATTGCACAACCTGTTTCTGTAGCTGGTGCTTCTGCATTTGAACTCTACAACTTTTCTTTTAATATTTTGCCAGAAATAAAACTCCTTTGTACATCTCCCTATACTGCTTTTTCATTCACACACAGAGAAAGAGACACACACAGACACTTTGTCTTCTTCCCATAGCATAATGTATGAGACAATTTACAGACACTGAAGAACCACAGAAAAAAGCACTGCTCAGAACAGCACTTCCAGTTATCCACATCTGAAGCTTTTCTTATACTGCTGAAAGTCCTAGAACTACTGAACGTCAGAACTATTTCCAGATTTGACGTGCAGCCTCAGTTGCTAAGTGACTGATGTAAAAGCTTGGAAATCCAACTCTCCATGATACTGCTGATTGGGTAGCACAGCTTCCTGGTGGCATTCAAAAGGCTGGTGGAATTTATACAAAGGGATGCCTTACACACATTTAATGAAACTTGGTCATCTTCCTGGAGTGATTTGACGGTAACTATATTGTCCCAAAGCAACAGCCATTGTGACATAGCCACTGTGACATACTGTAAAGGCCCCATTCGCACAAAACGGTAAACTGGAACTTAATGGAGCAAAGATTGGAATTCCTGTACTTCTGAATGCATGAAACTGGTTTCAGGCCCAAAGCAACCTACAGTTTCCCTTGGCAAACTCCAATTTTGAACCTTCAATTTGTCGTGAGTTTTGCCATTCCAACCTGAGGTTTGGGGGCAGCATCTGAACAGAGACGCCACCATAACTGCAGTTTTGTGTGGTTTCTGGGACAAAAATCATAGAATGGGCAGCCTAGATCAGCCCATGAATCACTCCATGCCTGCCATGCTTCTCAGTGGCCTCATCTCTGAGCACTTGCTCCAGCTTCCTGTCTTCGAGTTAATCAAGCTGCTGCCTGGCAACAGAGATACCACCACATCACATCTCAATCTTCTAAGCCTATTATAAAGGGGGATGCCCACTTCCCACTGAATTCCTTGCTCCCCCCTTCTGGCAATCAGAAGAAAAAGGCGATAGGATGGCAAGACAGGCACTATGTGTTTTTGTCTCTGAAAATGAATCAATATAGAAGCATGTTCACACGCACATTCAGTTGCAGTGGCACCATAAATCGGGCAACCCAATTAGATTGCTCCAAAGATAAAATATGGTGAGGCAGCAATACCCGATGTGGGGTTTAAAAGGCAGAGGCACACAGGAATTATTGGATGGCTCCACTCTATTTTTTGTACAACAAAGTTGGGAGGGGGGTCCATCTGGAGCAGCCTGCTGGATGGTCAGCTGGAGCAGCATTGCCTCCAGTGAGAGGAGAGATTCCTTCTATGTGATGAGAATGAATGGTGCTCCGGAGTGGACCACTCCGCTTGGTTGCTTGACACAAGCAAGCCACAGGAATATGTACCTCGGCAACACCTCTCCCTGTCATGGTGACTGCCGTGAAGAAGCAACCCAAGCAGACCCTCTGCCAGTCAGGCTGTTCATTGGAACATATCCATGTTAATATTTTTTTTTCCCCTGGCACAGCAGCCCTACTCTCCTGGGATTGCTGATAATTGGGCCTCCCCTCTCCCTCAATTCCCTGCAGTGGCCAATCTGCATACATCACAATGTGGGTCCAAACCCAGGAAATCTGAACGTGATTTGAAATTTGATCTATCGCCGGCCCAGTGTTTTCCTAGTCTGCCCACCCAATACTTCCCGAAGTGGAGGTACCTCATGGAGTGGCAAATTCTCCTTTTGGTGCATGAAAGGGTCACCTGGAAAGGAGGTGGTCACTGTGTGAAGATTCTATTATTAACCAGAGAGAACGGGGCCCCACACAAGTGGGGGTCCCTTATTTGGATGGCCTACATCATGAGAGTGCAGTCCAATGGAGGATCAAAGGTCTTTCATCCTCTGGTCTTCCCCAGTGGACTCGCCCTCTCATGAGAGGGCTAATCTCCAGGTGGCAAGTCGACACAGGGGCAGGAGTGTGGTGTGGTGTAACTCGACTGCTTAGGGGTTGGCCATTGCTAGGACATCCTTGGTCACAGTGGACCAGACCCCAGGTTCCCTCTCTCATATTCCCTCCTAGGAAGGTATCGTTATCCCTTCCTGGAGTAACAGAAAAATAGTGCCTCTCAGCACACACACACCCCATTGCCAGCAATTGTGTTTGTGGGAGACTGTTTTGGTGTGGAGCTCTTATGAGGGCAGTGGTGCAATTGCTGTCAGAAGAAGGGCTTGCATGTCATTTAAAGGGATTTAAATGCCCTTTCCCTGCCAAGGGTGCGTGGTGCATACATTCTGAAAAGGCATGATCGTGCTCGGCACGCCCCCAATGGCTGCTGCCCTGGTAAGGCAAGCATTATGGAGCTTGCTGGGATAAGGCCTCAGCAGACATGGAAGAGGGAATAACTCCTGAAACCGGGGGTTGCTGGCCTGCACTTGAATGAATGTCTGCGGTGCAATTCATGGCTACAAAAATTAGCCATGGGTTCAGCAAATTCCAGTTTCATGTTACGTGTGAATGGGGCCAATATCTCTTCTGGCTGCTTGCCTAACAAGCACCATTTCTTTCTTTCTTCTTTCATCCCTTGCTGCTTCTTATTTATCTGGAAGAAATTAGAGCAATGGACTGTCAATTCCCAGAGATCAAGTAGCTAACAAGAAAATCATAATCAGTGTTGGAATTTCCTTTGCTCTGGATAATTGTGTATGCATATGGTCTTCTGAAATATAAGTTTTAAAAATGATTCATCGTTTTTCTCTTTTCATATTTATTGTTAAAGATAATTGGGGGTGGGGGGGATAATAATACAGAATGAGGTTATCTAAGGGGGGAGGGGAATACAAGGGAAGAAGGTAGTGGATAGCTTGTGCACCAGACTGTCCAATGTGGATAAATCTGTAAAACCATGTCCCCTGTCACAGTATTGCAGGGAGGCTTCCACTCCAATTGAATCCCTCTCCACATAGTTCTGCATGTTTCTAATGCTGGGGACAGCATCTTTCACAAGAACTGGAGCCAGGCAGGCAGGGGTAGAGTCACCATTGAGTCAATGGGTTCAATGAACTGGGCCACCACCCTTCAGGGGCTGCACCTTGTGCCCCAGACACGCCCCCCGCAAACTCAGATGAGGAGTGTGTGATTTCATTCCCAAACAGGGCCGTGCGGCCCCATTTGTTAAATCAGCCAGTGCTGCATTCGCAGTGTGGCCAGAGTGACTCTCCCTGGCTTTTAAAGGCAGGGAGAGATGCCCCTGGCCACACTGTGAATGCAGCGCTGGCCAATTTAGCTCCCAAATGGGGTCATGGGAACCTGTTTGGGAGCGAAACCATGCCTCCATGCCTGAGGTCAGATGCAGAGGTCGTGGCTAAATGCCCCCCGCATCTGACATTAGACACAGGGTACGGAGCTGTGGGGCCACTGCAGCGGCAGAACCTGGGTTGCTGCTGGCCTCCTTCTGCGGCTGCATGCAGAGCTGTACAGGAAGCCATGCATGGCCAGACAGGAGGTTGGAAAGGCAAACAGGGCTGGCCAGGAAGGTGTCCAAAAGCAAGTAGGATACAGAGCTATCTCCATGGAGGATATAAGCCCTATAGTTACAGGGCATGTCCATTCTGTCCAGTAATGCCAAGAAAAGGGCACAACATGATTGATGTTGCTTCCAACCCTGATGCATTGAAGGATGGAACAATTGAGGGAAAGGCAGAAATGTGAAATTCCACAAACTGCAGCTGCCTTGTGGATAGCCACTTTCTTTGGGAACAGCTGGATCTGCAACCAAGATAAGACCACCACCCCATAATATTTGATACAATGATGATATAGATCTATCAAATAGATGTGTGTGTGTATATTTTATCATATTTATATACCATCTGATATATACACACCTCTCAGTGTTTTTTATTGGTATTGGTGACATTTTTCATTGGAATGTTTTCCCATTCCAATAGATAATTGGAAATGCCCCATTAGGGACTGTTGTGCAATGGATTTTATTATTGTACCAATTCATTGTACAGACTACTACATAATGGTTAATATGCAAGTACCAAACTAAGTCACTCACCAAAGTCTCCCCTTTGAATGTGGATGTATCTTCCCTTTTTCTCATTTGACTGTGGGTATCCAAAAGGCTTAAAATAGCAGATGGAAAATGTTTTAATTGTTCCTGCATGAGCTTTAAATGTGTTTAATTGTTCCCCTGCTAACTGAGCAAAGAGGCACCTTTTAACATGGTGATTCTCTTTATTTAGCAGGGGGAGAGCAACTGGCCCTTTTCATCCCCGGCACAACATCCCTGTTGTTGGTGTCTGTCTTATGTTTCTTTTTTGCATTGTGAACCCTTTGGGGACAGGGAGTCATTGTATGTATATCTTTATAAACTGCTTTGGAAACTTTTGTTGAAAAGTGGTATATAAATTTCCATTGTATTCGTTTTAAGGAGAACTGAAAAAACTATTGTTATCAGGTTTCCAAGTCCATTTTTGTCATGTTAGGAACATTTTCCAATAGCTTTCTTTACAGCCATGATGCTAATGTAAAGTGCTGTATTGTAATAGTCATCTTGACTGCCTATTCAAGTGCAGCATCACACATTTAAATCAAAACCACCACTGCATCAGCATCCCTACACAAAGAAATTACCTTACAGCTCAATGGAATGCTCCTACAAGCAAACGAGCTGTCTATCCATTAATATCCTACAAAGGAAATAAAATTCTTCCTTTAACATTTTAAATTTGATTAAGGCTCCTGCCTTCTAAGGCACATTTAGAAAAAAAGTAAACAACAAAGAGTCTTGTGGCTTTAAAAATTAATGAGTGCATTTGAGGATTAGATTGTGTGAACTACAGCCTATTTCATCAACGGTATGAAATACTATCCCAAGTTGGCAATATATTTGACAACCTGACCAGCTTGGGACCAGTGTTCCCTCTAACAGGGATTGCCAGATGTTGTTGACTACAACTCCCATAATCCCCAGACAAAGGCCACTGCATCTGGGGGTGCTGGGAGCTGTAGACAACAACATCTGGCAACCCCTGCCAGAGGGACCAGTGCTTGGGACCCTCTATGGTAACATCTTGTAGCCAACCAAATTATTCAGGCCAGCCAAACTAGTCTTGAAAGCCTTTATATAGAGGCTGTACTAAGGAGCCACCAAGTCCAGGTTTAACCAGCCTGGGATCCACGTGGCTCCTGATGGTGCTGCGGCACTAAACCCAGTGCCACAGCACAGCTGCTAGCTGAGGCTAAGAGTGCAAATGCACCATCAAATGCAATTCACACTGACACAGAGATGGGTGCCTAGAGCGCCCATCCCCTGGAGGAATCCCCCAGTGCACTGGGGGATTCACAAAGGCTGGGACAATGAGTCCTGGCCTCTGTTTACCAGCACTGTCGCAAGTAGCGCAGAGAGTCATCCGCACTGCTCCTGGCAGCGTTGATCATGTGTGGCTTGTGTGCCACAGGGGCTGCAAAGGACCGTCCAGCGACGTAGGGTTGCCAACATTGCGTTGGCTGAAATCGGGACAGGGACTCGAGGGGGTCGGGGGTGGGGCTGGGGGCATGGCGACCTAGGGATGTGGCTTGTATTTTGTTTTTACCTTCTAAAGCTTCAGAAGCCTGAAATCACCTGTCTTTCTCATTTGGAGGAAGGCAGGGCCAAGGAAGGGAGTCTTTTGCCCGCCCTCTCTCTGACTCCCTCCTCCGGCTCCTTCAGTCAGTGGTGGTGCTGCAGTGAGTGCTCGAGAGTGCTTTTCTTTTCTTAATTCTTTTAGCTGCCTGTCAGCGTACCCGCCCCAGCCAGCCCTGCCCCAGAGCAGCCATTCCCAGAGTTGGGAGGTGCTGGGAGAGCTCTTGCCACCCATCCTGCTCCACCGCCACTCAACAGTGGTGTGGCTTTAAAAGTTGCTTTTTAAAAATTCCAAGTTCAAAAAGCGCGAGAAATTGTGCCGCGAACAGGACAAGCATTTCCCCACTGAAAGTCAGGATGTCCCAGACAGTGAGGGACAGTTGGCAACCCTATGGGGAAGGTAGGTTGAACCCTGCCTGCGTGTCCATGTGCAAGCGCAGTCATGTGAATAGCCCCATAGTGTTTTGGCTTGATCTGCAAGCCGTTCTCTCCTTTGACAGGAGGCAGGTATACAGCTGGAAGCCCAGCCTGACCCCTGCTAGGTAGTCCTGATAGTCTGGTATCATTTTCCAAGAGAAGTCTAGCTATCCTCATCAGAAAATGCCTCATCCTGGGTAAGAATCAGTACTTTTAAACCTGTGCTGGAAGGATATGGGGGAAAAGTCTTGACAGGTCAGCCTTAATTTCAGGAATGTTGTACTGAGGATGAAGTCATAGAACTTGTCCTGCATGTGCCTAGACCAAGGCGGGGGGCACACATGGCCCTCCAGTAAATTGTGGCTGGGAATGATGGGAGTTGTAGTTCAACAACAGCTGGAGGGCTACGTTTACACACCTCTGGCCTAGACCAACATAGTAGCTGTAAATAAAATATACTAAAGACTGCATCCTAAGCATGAGAAAGGTAGCTAATATACTGAGAGAAGGCAAACATAGTTTATGTAGACATTGTTAAATCTAGGAGAATGAGTCCAAATTCTTCATTTACATGAATATGTATATGGGGCACAATAATGCTCACCTCACCACATGATCAGATATTATAGGCTGCAATCCACAATCAAAATCAGGGTAGGAGAAAAGTCCAGCTAAGCTTCAAGTAGAGAGCTGGTCTTGTGGTAGCAAGCATGACTTGGCCCCTTAGCTAAGCAGGGTCTGCCCTGGTTGCATATGAATGGGAGACTTGATGTGTGAACACTGTAAAATATTCCCCTCATAAGAACAGCTCTGCTGGATCAGGCCCAAGGCCCATCTAGTCCAACATCCAGTGGCCCACCAGATGCCGCTGGAAGCCCACAGGCAGGAGTTGAGGGCATACCTTCTCTCCTGCTGTTACTTCCCTGCAACCGGTACTCAGGAGGTGGATATGGCAGCTTCCTAGTGCTCCATGTAGCATGCCAACTGAAGGTGCTTAAATACAGAAGCTGAGAACCAAAAGCAGCAGATTAAGAAATTAATAGCAATAGCAAAAATATTGTGAACAACAGGAATGGGTCTAGACCAGGGGTTATTAACCTGTGGTACCCAGAGGTCACTAACAATACGTTATTGTGGGTGGGGATGATGGGAGTTGTATTTCAGCAAAATCTAGAGCACCACAGGTTGGGAACCCCCAGTTAGGGATGTGCCTGAACCACAGTCTGCACATGCACAGGCTCCGTGTGTGCTGACACTGCAAGGGGCTTTTTGGTACACACACGCCGTCCCAGCCGGAAGCTGGAAGGGCTGGAGAAGAGCACCTGCTCTCCTTTTCCTTCAAGTCTTCTTCCTAATTTCCTTAAAACTGCTCATGCTTCAAACCACAGTTTGGGCACATCCCAACCCCCAGTCTAGACAACCATTTGCAGGAGCATAGTCATTATTGATAAATGTATTATATAAACTCAGCATACCATTGTTAATTATATGGTATGGAGAGTCAATAATCTATAGGGCTGGTTCTCATGATCAAAATCATGGTAGGAGGAGTATCCAGTCAAGCTGCAAGCCCCACACATGCCCCTGAGAAATGGTCATAGGAGGGCAAACATTGAGGAAGGAAGAGGGAGAGGTGATCATTTGCTAGCCCTGATCTGGGTAGGATGATGTAGGGAGTGTTTTTCTTCCACCCTTGCCACAGTGCTGGTACATGAAGCGGATTGGCCACCAATGTCCTCTCCAAATCAGGGCTAGATGAGTATGACCTACCACTCCTACCACAATGTTTGCCAATAAACTATCATTTCTTTGGAGTGTGCACAGGATTTAGGAACATAAGAACATAGGAAGCTGCCATATAGTGAGTCAGACCATAGGTCTAGCTAGCTCAGTATTGTCTACACAGACTGGCAGCAGCTTCTCCAAGGTTGCAGGCAGGAATCTCTCTCAGCCCTATCTTGGAGAGGCCAGGGAGGGAACTTGGAAGCTTCTGCTCTTCCCAGAGCGGCTCCATCTCCTAAGGGGAATATCTTACAGTGCTCACACATCAAGTCTCCCCTTCATATGCAACCAGAGCAGACCCTGCTTAGTTAAGGGGACATGTCCTGCTTGCTACCACAAGACCAGCTCTCCTCTCCTAGACCAGCCTTCCATTGGTCTCCACTGAGGAAGGTATATTACACTGAACTATTTGTTTTGTTTTGTTTTAGCTTACATGTTTTGTGTAAAAATCTGTATTCTATTTTAATCTCTTTTATGCATTAAAGAGGTCATTTTAAGGTTTGTCTTTGGAGCAGTCTAATGCATATTTCATCACTGGTATGCCATCTTATTAATTTATTCTTAATTTCACATGTGTGCACTGTTGTGTTTGTTGTTCCTTACCCACTGGGAAAGACAAATGGGTAGAAAAATATTTATTATCTACACTGTCAGAGCAGCATTTCATATTAATGCCTAAGTAAGCAGTTTAGGTTCAGAAGTTTCCAATTTCAGAACTGGAAAATTAATTTTAGAAATGTATGTACTGTGTATTTGTTAAAAATCTTACATTTTATGCCCAACAAAGAACAATGAAAACTTCTTCATACTTACTACCATCTGTACAAGTTTTTGAAATAGAGTTTTCAGTATATAGTGACAAGCTACTCTCAGGCTTTAAAGAAAATTGCCATGAGGAAGACAAGAGTTATCAACAACAGGCTTGAAAGTATTCTTTGAGGGCTGCAAAAGTAGTTGATATCATCACTCACTCTTGAATTGTTCACACAGGAAAAGCGGACATTTGGGGAGGCCACAGTGCAAAGCACAGAAAATTTGGTGTAATATTGTCATGAAAAAAAAAAATCAAAGCTAGACGCTAGCATAAAGATTTGAGGGAAAACTGGCATATTATAGGAGGATGGGTGTGAGTGACAGGCTGTCTGGAAACAATACTATTGGTCTGCATGTATTTAAACATATAATGAAATTCTCATTAGATCATTCTTTTAATAGTGGCTGTGCTTATGAATAAACATGTAACACAAAACACACTGAGGCTATTCACACGATGGGGCAAAATCGGGCTAGTGGAGGCTAGCTCAATTTCCCCCTTTGTGTGAACCACCGGACTTGGCTGCGAGCCTGGTGGTTCCTAGCGGGTAACCCGCCTAAGTACCCCTCCCCTAAAACCAGGTTTGCAGAGTATCCACTGCACGGCTCCGCGGCGTGGCTACTCATGAGTAGACCCCCGGAGGGGAGGCAAAAAGCTGCCTCCCATCTCCAGGGGTCTCCCCAGTATTCCCTGTGCACTCGTCCATGGCATACTGGAGCTTCCGGGGGCCACACGCCCCCGAGCTCTCCAGCCCCCGCCAGCTCCGTCATGGAGCCGGCAATCATGTGGGTGGCCGATCCAGCCTCCCAGGGCTCCCTCCCTGCTCGTGTGCTTAGCCCACTCTCCCTGCACACCCTCCAAAACCACTATATTGTAATGGTTACAGAAGTTATTATGCTAACATGCTGAGCTGAGGAGGCCTCCTGCAGGAATCGACACAGCAAAGCACATTTCACCAAGTTTTTGCTGGGAGGTTGCTTTGTAGAACTGCTGCCATCTCAGATAAATTGGGTAAAGGGACACACTGCCATTTCCCCACTCTCCATTTTAAGTGGACAGTTATACTTCCTCTCCATTTTAAGCTGCTCTCTATTCTCCCCCTTTTCCCTAGCAGCCAGCACTTTACCCAAGACCTGTTCCTTCAGCTAGCCAGTCTCTGCCATCCCTTCTCAGAAAGCCTTCTCCACATGTAGTTAGGCAGGCAACCACCGTTATTTTTGTAGGTAACATTTTGATCATGAATCATCAAGTCCTGCTCCCATCATATGCTGCATTGTGGTGTCACAAGTTGGTTATCTTGGTTTAATGGAGACTTCAAAGGCTAATCTCTTGAAAGTACTGAAGACTTCCCCGCCCCCCCTCCGCCCCCCGAACAAAAAAAAAAATTCATTTCACTATGAACATGGGTGTATGGATATATTAAAAGGGCAAGGGGGGAAAAATAAGTTGGGTTACTCTTACAGGTTGCCAACAAATGGAACATAGGTCCATATGAAGTTTTCAAAAAAGATTTGAAAATAGGCTTTGAAGAGCGGAGATCAAAATTTGAAATAGTTATGTGAAAGTGATGTGAAACTAATTACTAAAATGTACAATCTGTTATGTGAAGAAACAAGAGTTGAAGTGGTAAAATCAACAATGATAAAGTGGGCACAAAATATCAGTCATAATATTAATTTAGAGGCCTGGGAGAAGCTATTGATGAAAGACCTTAAATTTACACCGTGTTATAATTTAAAAGAAAATTTTATTAAAATGATGTACAGGTGGTACTTAACACCTAATAAACTAGCTTTAATGTATAAAAATGTATCTAATAAGTGTTGGATATGTAAGGAAAGCGAGGGGTCCTTTTACCACACGTGGTGGTCCTGCAGGGAGGTAAAGAAGTTCTGGGATATGATTTATGATGAATTTTAAAAGATTTTTAAATGTGTATTCCACAAGAGACCTGAATCCTTTCTGTTGGGCATAATTAATGAAGAAATCTTGAAAGAAAATAGAAATTTATTTCTATATCTTATGCCGGTGGCTAGAATGGTTCTTGCTCAGAAATGGAGATCTGCAGAAATTCCAGCAAGAGAAGAATGGTTGATGAATATATGATATGAATATGTAGAAATGGAAAAACTTACTTTATTAGTAAGAGATAGTCATATAGAAAGTTTTGTAGAAGATTGGAAATCCTTGCTGCGGCATATGAAAAATAATGTGAATTTGGATTTATCCATGGGGGTTGAAATGTAAAAATAACAGTTGGGGAATTTGTTAGTAATGAAATTAAAAGATTACTATGGTGATGAAAATAAGGACTAGCACATAATAACTAGATATATAAATATGAAGAAAATATTTACATGAGAGCAAATATAGATGTTTTAGTATAACTATGTTGAAAGATGAACTGGAAGTCACATTGGTATATAGAAAACTAATAAAAATGAAGTAAAAAAAGAAAGAACATAGGACCATATGAAGCTGCCTTATAACAAGTCAGATCATCTAGCACTGTATTGTCTACACTGACTGGCAGCAGCTCTCCAAGGTTTGAGGCAGGAATCTTTCCCAGCCTTACATGGAGATGCCAGGGACTGAACCTGGGACCTTCGGCATGCAAAGGTCCTCTGAGCAACATCCCCAGTTTCTTGAGGGGGCACTTGGATTTGAATAATTTTCAAATCATCATCTTTCATTCTAGGGATGTGCACAAAACTGGTTTGAGTGGTTTGGTTCCAATTAAATCTGGACTTAAACCGGGTACCCAAGCTTGATTTCCAGTTTGGTTGAGTCTACTTGTGGTTCGGCTCAATCTCAAATCACCCTCCAGCCAGTTCTGATAGGTTTGCCATAGGAAATAAAGGGGACCCAAACCGGCCCCTATTCCCTATGGCAAGCACCTAGGGGCACTAAAATGGGTTGGGTGCCCATGGGTGCGAACTACCACCCAAGCCCCAAACCGATACAATTGGGCACTTGGGTGATTTTTAAGGGTATTCTTTTATTGGTTTTATGATTTCTGCCTTTGGGAATAATGGGGATTCAAAGCAGGACCATTATTCCCCATGGGTGGTGCCTAGGTGCTCCAAAGGGTGGCAGGGCCCAACTGCCACCTAGCCTGCAAGTGGGGCACTGTTGATTTTGTGGGGATTTTAAAGTATTTTAAATTCTTTGCTGTGTGTTATAACTTCTTTCTCATAAAGAATCTCTATGAAGAAGCCATGCAGCATCAAAGAGCCTAAACACAGTGTGGATTATTGGTTGCTACATAACTTCTGCATAGTAATACCCTATGATGGAGTTATGTTGCAACCAAGAATCCACATTGTCTATGAGATAAAAAGTTATGACACACCGAAGAATCTAAAATACAGGACAGGTTGAGGGTGGGGTGACCTGTTTGGAAGTGATGTTTTAGGCCAATGAGGAGGGTGACCATGGGCCACTTACTCACCCTCCATTCACTCACCCTTCACTCACCGAATGAGATGACATGCTGCCCAGAACTAGATGCGATCCATCCCAGGTCTTCCTCCACTGGCTCTTACAGGTACTGCAGAATGCTCTGCTCAGCACAGCTGCAGGGCTTGGTTGGCCAAGCCTTCTGCACCCCTGGCAAGGCACCCCTGCTTGAACCACTGGGTGGAACAAGCGGGTGGAACTGCTGGCTGCATTGGCGCCACTGCCTGGGATGCCGCACTGATGGACTGGGAAGAGGGGGAGAGGACCAACCCACACTGATGCTGGGTGTGGAATGCACTCTCAAAGTTGCCACCCAGAACCCTCCTCCTGGTCCCTGAGTCTCCTCTGCTCCTCCTCTCTAACTCACTCAATCAGGAAGTCCCTCCAACTAGGCAAGTTGTCCACACAGACATTGCCTTTCATAGTTGGGTCACAAAGACAGGCTAAAACATGCTTTGGTGACCCAAATTTTTGATGACCCTCTCAAGTACCCCAGTCCTCAGCCAACCTGCCAGTGCTCTACCATCCTTGGCAATAAGTGAGGTCTGGAGATCACCCATGAGCTCCTTGAGGGGAAGTGCAGTGGGCAAGGTCTGGCTCAGAAGTGTGGCCATGGCACACAAGCTTTTTCTGGCAAACAGAAAGGGCTCGAGTGCTGAGACCATCTCAGATATGAGCTTCCACTTCATGTTGGAGAGGTCACACATGCCCAAGAAAAAATTCTGAGCCAGGTCATTGAGGGCTACCTCTAGTTCTAGTTGTCATGCCCTCACCCATGGACAGTGAAGAGGAGAGGGAAGTTGGCAACCCTCCAGCAGAGGAAGAGGCACCTGAAGGCAAGAGTTCAGCAGGAGATAGCTGAGACAGGCTAAAATGAAGCTGCAGCTCCAGAGGGGCCATAGGAAGCAAAAGTGATGGGGAGTGAGCAGTCAGGTCCCGAGTTGGAAGCAGAACAATCATTTACACCTCAAGAATGAAGGCGTGCCAAATGCTGGCGGCAGCTCTAGCCATTAATACAAAGTCAGTATCTTATTAACAGATAAGAGAAATGCTGAAATCTCCAACAGCTGGCTGGGGGAGGAGAGTCATTAGCCGAGCACTATAAATTAGCCAGCAGAAAAGATCCAAGCTGCTGGAAAGTAACGCGTTGCTTGGGTTTGTTGCAGACCAGTCTTCAGCTGCTTGGATTTCCCAGCTCCTTGTCCGGACCCTTGACCCTGACTCCTGCTGCTTTAGACCTGGTTCCTGAGCCAGACATCGGGCTGCTTCACCTCGCCTTCAGACCTCCCTTGGTGAGGCAGTGGACTTTGGGCTCAGGACTCTTAGAAACTGGTGAGTGACCTCGGGTGAGGGAGACTGGTTGAACTTGATACATGCCAGTGATTTGTTTCTCTTATGCTTTGTTGCAGACTCAGGAGGATCCCAGAGCTACCGGCTTCATTGACAGTGACTTTGGACCAAGGCTCAGAAGGACGAGCTCGTGACAGTAGTAGGTGCAGGAGCAAGAAAAGTGTGGAGTTCCATCAGTTTTCAACATCCTCAGGGATGAGGTGTTGATCGAGGTCATGCTCATGCTGCCGCACATGGAGCATGCTCCTGTCCTTCTCAGTCTGATGGAAATAGGCTGTGATTTTATGGGACTTCTCCACATGGCAGCAGCACCGCCTGTTGGTGGGCAGCCAAGGGCATCTGACACAGTGAGGTGCAATGTGTGGGCCACACAGTGTATGGACACACACTCCATTCCTTCTACCACCTTGGTGACATTGGCTCCATGGTCCCTCACAATGAAGCCTGCATGAGATTTGAGAATCTGGCTGGCCATTCTTCAGCTTGGCGGCTGATGATGGCTGCCAGTTCCCCTGATGTGTGCATCAATTCCATCATCTCCACAGCCCCCCTTTCCGTACTGCATGGAGGGGCTAGATGTGGTGGCAGCATCACCAGAGTCCCCCTCTCTCTCCAGCCTTGAGCAGTGAGTGACAGCAAAACAGCCTGCATTCCACTGACACTGTTCCAAAATGCCATGCTGGTGCTGGGCTCTGCTGCCTGCAGTATGCCCAACATGAGCTCCCTGCATCATCTGTACATGGAGGTGGCCACAATCTGACTGAAGGTGATCCTTGAGGGGATTCTGTTTCTGTAATTGGGAGCTAGCACTTGGAGGAGCTGACGGAAGCTGGTGTTTCCCAGCATTTGGAATGGCTGGTCACCCATCATCTCACCTATGAGCCAGGTAACGAGATGTGGATCAGACTGACCACAACGCTTGCTGCCCAACACCTTTGTGCACTGCTTGACAGGCAGCATCCCCTGTTTCAGCGAAGAAACTGGTGCACACGCCTTGCCAGTGCTAGTCAAAGGCACAGTGCTAGGCACTCATGCGCTGACAGCAGCAGAAAGCATGGCGGGGTGACAGCACCACACGTATCACCACATCGAGGTCATCTCCAGATGCTTTACATCCTTCCCCCTGATGACCTGTGCCTTGCAGTGGATAAAGGAAGAGTGTGATTTGGGGCACTTTGAACAACATAAAAGTGCTTCTAAATCTCACTTGAAGTCTCTGACATTTTGGACGTCTTTGACTGCTTGTGGGATGAAGGCTGCCGCCACCCACCCCACTGCCCTCTGTCTGGGAAGTGCCAGGCTGAGGAGGCTCCTCCTACTGACTCAGCCCCAGAAGACACAGAAGCAGACTCAACGACATGGACAGGGGGCACTTCACTGAGTGGCAAGATGAGGGGGGGACATTAGGGGTGTGTACAAATCTGGGTTGCCCAGTTCTTAAAGTCTTAAAAGCAGCCTCCCGGCTCGGGGGTCTCTCCAGTATGCCCTGCGCACTCATGCAGGACATACTGGAGCTTCCAGGGGCCGCGCAGCCCCCACTCCCCCCAGCACCCACTGGATCCGTGATGGAGCCAGCAGTCGTCTGCTCATGTGCGGGGAGAGTGGGCTAAGCCCGCTCTCCCCGCTCACCCTACCCAGGTGGGTCTCTGTGATCATGAGACCCGCCTTGCTGACTTCTATCTGAAAGAGAGGGGCGGGAGAGTACCATTCAGTCTTTGCTATTCTGAACCTGGGGCACTGTGTAACATGGGAGATTCTGAACCACCCACACCACTGCAGGCATTTAAAACACACAATCAAGCTCAGGTTGGAGTGGGCCCTGAAAAAGTGAAGATGGACTCCTGTTCCTGCTCCAGCCCTGCAGTCTCCTTCAGAGAGGTGCAAAGGGGAGAACAAGCTTTCACCCAGTCGGCAGGCCCCTCTCCCTCAAGGACTCTGGGACATTTGCCCTGCCCCTCTTGTTCAATTGTGATTACATCCCTGACACAACTTACATTATTGCCAATGCATGTCACATCGCAATGTGTAACCATGCAATGATAAGCAGTAGCAGAAGCACACAACAACAGGGGCATATCTTTCCTCAGTGGTGTGGAAATTCAGAACCTCCCATGTGATATTGCAGGACATGTCAGCCAGTGAGTGCTTCCTGTTGTTTCAGGTTATGTTTGAATTCACAAACCACAGTTAGAACCATTGCTCCACCTTGGGAGGCTGCTGCACCATGGCAACTGGTGTGAAAGCCCTATGAAACTGAGTCCTGAGCAGATGCAACACAAAAACAAGTAGTTCTGAATCATAGTTGTCCTGTCATATGTCTGGAAGCTTAAACCATTGTTTGCATTCTTAGCTACAGTTATGACATGTAAATATTGTTGCCAAACAGCTCAATTGGGGGGTAGTCCAGAGAGCACCCCTCTAGCTATATTACTTTGGAGGGTTATATCGTCCGGACTACAGAATCGTAGTCCCCACGGTGAACTTTTCATCTGCCTGGGTTTGTGGGATATATCAATTACTGTGGCTTCCAAGAAACCATGTTTTATTGTTGGTTCCAGAGTCAGACATAACTCTAAATAAACCATGGTTTTGCATTTTGTCTGAACCCAGCTATACTTAATGTGGACAATAAGAAGCAGCCTTAGGTGATATATAATCAAGGGCAGTATCAGAGATACTGCGACTTTAGCCAGGAATTTCATGGTTGAGTCTGGACCCTTATTCTATAGGGTTCCATTCAAATCATGTTTTAGAGACTCCCTCAGATACAGAAGGAAAGGGAGGTGTGCAACATTGTCCAATCTACTTTGAAGGCAATATGAAGCCTCTGAATTGGACAAGCCTGGATTTCTACTAGTCAGTAGAACAATAACAGCTGCTTATTGCACTCTAGCCACTGAACTCAAGGTTCCTGAACTGAAAAATGCCTTCTAAGTCTAGATTCAAGTTCATCTACCCTTAGTTCCATCATAGCTCTGACAGATGGTAAGCTACGCATCATCTATATCAGATACAGCTATGACAGTAATGAAACAATATGAGTAAATCTTATTATGTTCATTAATTTTCACTCAATTTCCACCATACTGGGAAGATATTAGTTTGTTAATATTGTCTGTCTGAAGGAAATGCATCCCCTGAGCAAAACAACCAACCCCCCATTGATACCATGCTACCGTCAAATTTCTTTCTTTCATGACTTTCCAAGTGATAAAAAGTTAATATTGTGTTAATGCAGTTTTTAAATGCTTTATAATTGCTATCCTAGTGCAAATTATTTGTTTTTATTATTGCTGTTTACCCAGGCTCCTAGGCCTGTCAATTTGGGATCTTGTAAAGTGGTCTCCTGGGCTTTTTCCATGACACAGATTACTTGTAATAAGTGCAGCATGGAAATTAAAGTACATTTTATTAAATTAAATTTCATGTATCATCCTCATCCTCATCATCTTACATGAATATCTAGGAGGAATGTGCACAAAGGTTAAGATACATACTAGGCTCCTGGCTTGTAATGTTAGCTACTTCAGAAACATAATAATTAGTACTAGGTGAACTTCAGTTGACTCAATTCCAAATTGGCTCAGTTATTTGCAAGCTTTTTCAGTAAACCTAGGGGGAAAGTCACCATTTTCTGAGAGTTCTCTCTTACCCATAAACTGGGGCATGCATGTTGCTGCACCTTATTGCGTTTATTAATTTAAATACATTTATACCCCATATTTTGACTGTAAAAAGCCCACAAGAGGTTTTTAAACACTAGAATGTAAGCTAAAAACATATCAGTTTAGAACCAAGCATGAACAGTGCTAAAACAGTATTGGTGCTGCTGCTGAAACAGGATGAGAAGCATTACAAGACTTGTGAGTTAACATCTACTACCATGGTAGAGCTTTATATCTACCACCACCACAGTTGGGTGTGTGTGTGTGTGTGTGTGTGTGTGTGTGTATTTTAAGATGTTGAGTCCCTTGGGACAGGATTATAATATATAGGGGAAAATACACTACACTACCTGGGATCATAGGCAGAGTGGTATGCAAACTGAATGAATAAATTTAAATATTTAAATAACAAATATTTGAAAATTTTAAAAAGATGTTTATCTTGACAACTAAATGAAATAGGAGTTGGCACCCAAAAAGTAGTCTTTGTGGAGGGAATTCTACAGACAGAATATCAGATATCCTAACCTGTGGTTGTCACCTGCTTCACTTCTAAGCACTTGGACAATAAACTTGTACTATGACCTCAACGAGTGGGCTGGTCCTTCACTTATTCTGAAAACTTCCCAGTGGTTTTGTTTCCTCCCTTTTATACTCCTACCCTTTTATAGTTCTCTCAGTTCTCTCTCATATATATGAGACAGCTTGGGACCAGGTTATTCAAGAGATCGCCTCCTTTGTCATAAACCCTCCCGCCTTTTATGATTTTCTGGAGGGGTTGCAACCAGCTCATCTACTCAGGACCAGTCTTTCTCTGTGGCTGCCCCAGGGCTTTGAAATATGCTCCCTGCTGAAATAAGAGCATCTCCTTCTCTGTTTGTTTTCAGGAAGACCCTCAAGACTTTCCTGTTCTCTCAAGCTTTTAATTAGAATTTTGATAATTTTGATATTTTTTAAATATTGTTTTATTGTGTTTTATGTATTTTAACCTGTGATTTTAATGTTGGCATCTGTACACTGCCTAGAAATTTACATATCAGGCATATAAAATATGATAAATAAATAAATAAATACATATAGATATAGATATAGATATAGATATAGATATAGATATACGTATGAGAGACTTCCACTGAATTAAGACGCAACAGGAAAGCAGTGATAGTCCTGCACAAGTATGCATGGGGGGGGTGGAATTCAGGGGGAGATTTTTCCCTGTTACTCTGGGAGGGTAGGGGAGCATGGAGGCTTCCTAGGAGGGGCTATGTAGACGAGGATGCTGGGAGGGGGGGTCTGCCCCACCCTAACGTAAGATGATGTTGTGAGGGGTCACTCCAGCAATGCAGTCCATTCAGTCCTGACGAACATCCTTCTCAACAGGCAGCTTGCTGCTGGTGGGCTCACCCTCTCATGAGAGGGCCAATCCTCTGGGGAGAGCAATGCGGCTATGAGGGCACTGGTCAACCTAGACTGCAAACTCATGAGATGAGGTTGCGCACCTACCCACCCAAGGAGGCTTTGCTTTTGTGGGGCCCTCAACTCTCCATGGTAAAAGATAGAACAAAATTTCTGAAACCCGCCCCCCACCCAATTCCCTGTGAAGAGTTGCAAGCACCCAGAGGAGATCTAGATGCTCCATAGCAAAGCCGCATACTCAGACAGGAGAGGACACTCGGACAGACCTTTAAACCCATTCAGAATTCAAGGGCCTAGTCCAGCCACTGCCATATGCAGATCTGCCACCTCAGGAAATTGCAAGAGAGGGGACCCTCATTTTCCAGCAACCCCAGGACAGCAGGATTTCTGATTCGGGGCACAGGCAAGGGTGCACATGTCCACATGGGTGGTGGGGCTGGCAGTGGGAATGCTTTGACAGCAACTTGGCAACAGTTGCCAAGACAAGGAAAGCTGTCTCCAGGGACCCCTCCCCATGGCTTTCCTCAACACAGCAACCTGGCTTGATATAGAGCCCCAATGGCTTGTTGCTCTTGTGAAAGAGCAGTCCATGGGAGAGGGGGATGTTTTGCCATCAGGCATCAGTAGAATTTTTGCTTGGAAATTCTTTTGCCTCCACTCAGACAGTCCTTCTCATGAGTTGTAAAGGGGTGTCCCGACAGCCTGTCACTCTCGCAAGCTAGCAGACCATCCCAGATCAGACAAATCTGCCTTCACAGCACTTGTGCTCTTTCCTAAGATTAGAACAATATTGACCCTGGTGACTGGCCTTGCTCATGAGTATGCCTAGGGAGCATTGACCCCCAAAGGGGGGGATGTGCTGAGCCCCCTTCCCCAACCTTGCAGTGGAAAAAATAGAACTTAGCTGTTTCAGAATCCTGCTTGTGGCTGCCCTTAAAACTTGGCCAGGGGCAACCTCAAAACCATTTGCAACCCTCTCAGCAATGGGGATCTCTGCTCATGTTGGCTTTCCTTCAACTGAGTGGGTCAGTCTACTGGGGAGGAACAAGGAGCGTTTTCCCTAGGTCTGCCTCAGTAATGCATGCTGATAGGTCAAGCGAATCCCTCCAAAGGGTACTGATAACCCCCAAGGAAAGGGCTTGGGCCCCCGTTCCCCATTATTTTTGTGGGGGGGGGCAGAACTTGATTGCAACCACATGCACCTACCCCTTCCAAATCTTCCCCTCTTGATTCTGTGATGGAGTGCACTGCTCATGTTGCAATCTGGACTGTTTGCACTTGTGCACATACATCACTGTTGCTCCCTTCTCGGGAAGCAAAGCACTTCGTGCTCATCTATCATCCCATCCCCATCCCCTCCTGCTTGCCAGGCGGGGGGAGCAAGGGACAGAGTGGGAAGAGGGAATGCCCCTGAGTGACTGCGCAGCTTGACAGGCTGGCAACTCCAGGATGGGGTGTAATGGCGTCCCTGTTGCCAGGCAAATCCATAGCTGCATAGGTGACAGAAGGGCTGGGCTGGATCCAAAAGGTGGCCACTGAGAAGTGCCACTGGCATAGAGCTGCCACATCCCTGGGTGCCTGGGTGGGTCTGCGCCACCACCTCTATGACTGTCGCTTGAAAATTGGCATGAAACCGAGGTTATGGCAGCATCCATAGTAAGACTTAATGCTTCAGCAGCCAAACTGGAGGTCCTGGCAGAGAACGTTTGTGCAAACCAAAGGTTCAATTTGGAGTTTGGCAAGGAAAACCAGAGGCCACTTTTGCAAAAAAAACACTGTGGTTTCATGCATTGAGATATAATAGAGTTCCAACCTCTGCCCCATTTAACTCTGATTTGGCATTATGTGTGAACTGAGCCATTATCTCCTTTCGTGACTACTCACAGCAGAGTTAGCTACTCTCTGGCCACACCACCAGCCTGAACCAACTATTACACCCTGGGGGTGGTGGTGTTACATCAGGAAAGCTAAAGTTCGGAATGAACTAAGGTTGAGGAGGGGTACTAAGAGCAACAAAAAGGGCACTGGCAAGTATACCTTCAAAGTAAAAGAAAGTGGAAAGAAATGATAGAACTATGGAATGCTATCATGTGATTAATATATTGAAATCTATTGAGGTGGATAGCTGGTATTGGAGTAAGCATGAGTTCTCCCTTTGCTAAGCAGGGATAAACTTGGTTTGTAACTGGATGGGCAACATGTGAGCATAGTCTGCTGTAATATGCTCCCTTTAGGAGATGGGGCAGTAGTTCAGTGTTAGAGCCAGAAGGTCCCAGTTTCCATTTCTGGTGTCTCCCAGTAGGGCAAGGAAAGACTTCTTGGGGAGCTGTTGCCAGTCAGTGTTGGAAATAGTGAACAAGATGGACCCACTCAATATAAGGTGGCTTGTTATGCTCTATTATCTTTTCATTTGCTAATGTTTGGGTTAAACAATTTCTATAAAATCTTGGCTTTAGCTGAATACATTAATCAGGACATAATGCTCAGATTTCTTTTAGGTTAACCTAATTTTGATACCAGATGCCTATGTATGTCAAAATAATGCTCTTAAAGTATAGAGTACTTACTAACCTAATAGTTCAGTCTTGCATTTTATTAAATGAACTCTTTTTCTCCCCTCCTTTACCTTAGTATTTGTCAAAATAAATTCTAACAAAATTTTCTACATAGATTGTACTCTTATTCTGCCATTTCCTTGGAAGCATATAGTCGGTTTAATTTATTTCCTTACAGCTACCACCCTTCCTGATTTTTGGTCCATCTTCTAATATAGCTATAACTTAACTCTTTTTCCCCCAATTTTTTTTTTTACTCCTTTATTGAAACTATACTTTATTCCCTTTCCAAGAGAAGTACAAAAATATAGGCATGGAAAAATAAAACCAGAGGCCATGTTTACTCAGTTACTTCAGTCAAATAAATCCTTACTATGCTTTATTATACTGTTCTCACTGAGAGAAGGGGCAAAGTGAAGAGGAAAGATTATATGCTGTTCCACTTAAAGAGAAACACACCACTCTTCAGCAATGTGTACTTTGTTTGGACATTGACTTGGTAGGGATGGGCCCGGACCGGTCCGGAGGCCATTGAAAAAGCCTCTGGACCGGTCCGGACCTGGGCGGTTCAGTTCGGGTGGGGAGTAGCTTTAAGAGCGGCTTACCCCTCCCGCTGCTTTCCCGCTCTGGCACCATAATTCTAGCAGTAATTGGGGTGGCAGGATACCTCCCTGCCTCCCCTTCCCCGATGTTGCTGGAAACAACTCCCAGGAGTCCTTTGCATGCGCGCACGTCACAGAGATGTGAAGTGCTCGCACAATGTCTCTGTGACGTGCGCACACGCAAAGGACTCCTGGGAGTTTTTTCCAGCAACAGCGGGGAAGGGGTGGCAGGGATGTATCCTGCCGCCCCAATTACTCCTAGAATCACGGCGCCAGAGCAGGAAAGCGGCAGGAGGGGTAAGTAAACCCTCCCACCGCTCTTAAAGGTACCCCCCATCCCAGTGCCGGACCGCAGTTGGCGGTTCCGTGTACACCCCTATGACTTGGTCCATCCCTTCAGAGGATGCCTCTACATCAGAGGAGAAATTTGAAATATTCTGATATGAAATCACTGAATAGGATCCAGATTGCAGTGAGGATGTAAATGGCAATGCCTATAGACAGTTTGGATGCAATACATCTATGGAAGTAAGCGGAAAAATTCTCATTGACTATAATGGAGCAGGATTGCAGCCATTATGAGCAGTACAGGGGCAAAGCACACTCACCAGATTTAACATGTTTTTGACTGAATACAGCCTGTAGTCCTATTCAGACATTATTCTAAAGGCACTGTATAAGCATTGAAAACAGGGCCAGACGTCCAACCCCAGCCCACCATTCACCCCTGGCAGAACACTGCTCGCAATTACAGGAGCATTCATCTGAAGCAGAAATTGTTGCATCCGTGATAGCAGGTGTTTCCATGATCTGGCTGGAGCAATACTTTTGTGCAAGTGTTTTGTTATTCTGGATGTCAATCTCTGGCTACAATTGGTTTCCACCAATTAATCAACTAAAACCTTATTTGATTAGTCTACCAATTAAACTGACTGAGCCTGCAGCTCTAGTTAAGACAGACAAATAAACAATATAAAATATAAAGATAGAGAATAGGCTTGGTATAAATTTGTGTTGTTTCGTTTAAGTCAAGCCTCATAAAGCTGTAAAAACATCTGCCGCTGGAAAATAAAGCAAAATGCTGCATAAATTAAGGAAGAGAAGCCAAAAGGAAAGCATCATTAGTGTTGTGTCTCTGCAGTACAATGCTTGCTGCTCCATTTAGCACAATAGAAACCAGGATTCAAAGTGCCTGAGAGGGAATTTTGGACCCTGTGGTGCAGTTTTGCCCTCACTTACTTAGTCATATCTCTTATTTAACTTATTGGGAGGAATACCTCTGAAACAAAGGAAGAGCTGAGCCTACAAGACTAATTCTGAAAAAATTAGAAGCACACCCCAAAAGGGGAAAAAATGTAATTAATGCAAGTTCCAGAATCTTGTGGCCACACAGCAGATTTTAAGGAACATCATTTCTATGCATAACTTGTGAATTTGCAAAAATTACAAAATGCAGATGTTTTACCCAGCTGTCTAAGGTCTCCCTTTCTTTCCACAACCCCAAATACAAGTCATCTAACTATTTCTCAGTTTCAGGACAATTACTATAGTCCATGCATATTTCAGGACTATTTCAGGATTCAGGACTAAGTCCTGTTTCAGGACTCAGTTTCAGAACCATTACATAGAGTTCTGTTCATATGTTATGTTCAATGCACATATAATCTGTGGACAGTATACAAACATACAGATTTCTACATGCATATAGAGAACCAGCATAGCGTAGTAATTAGAATGTTGGACTAGGACTGGGAAGACATGAGTTTGAATCCCCATTCAACCATGAAACTTACTGGGTAGCTCTGGGCCAGTCATATATGTCTCAGCCTAACCTACCTCACAGGGTTATTGTGAGGATAAAATAAATAAATAACCATGTACACCACTCTGAGCTCCTTGGAGGAAAAGCGGGATATAAATGTAATAAATAATAATAAATAAATAAATAAACACATTATGTTCAATGTACATAGAGCAGTATTGTTATGACAAGTATTATTTGGCGGGGGACACAGACACATAGTTATGAGACTTTTAGACTAAGGGCTAAGTTATGCTTTGGAATTGGGTGATACCATGAAGGGAGATGAAACAGGCGTTTATAAAATAGTAGCCAACATTATTGGCAACAGCAGCTTTACCAATGGGCTAGTACTACTTCACGTATAAATGTCAGCCTCAAGGAGTTGTGCAAGAGCATTGCACAGTTGTAAAACAGTGCATGCACAGGTGAGCAACAGAACTTCCAGTGGCTGACATAACGCACAACGTTACATGAGCTTTGCAATGTTGCCTTCATGCATTTGTGCAAGAGCATGGCTGAGCTAAACCCCAAAATTGCACAAATTCAGTTGTGTGATCGATGGCTGTTATTTCCACTAATTGCCCAAGCACTCTTGCACCACTGTGTGAATATCACATTGCAAGGCATATGCAATATTGTGCAGTACATCAGCCACTGTTTATAGTCCTATGGCACTTGCAACAGAAGTAATATCAGCATTTTATAAGGAATATCATTAGCAGTTGGTTCTGCATTTACAGCTATGCATTCTTACAAAGTGATTGAAGTCCTTCAGACTTATAGTAGCATTACAGGGCAGAATGATATGCTATGCCTCCATAATGTCCATATCATGGTAACAGCAGGCTCATAGCTTTGCCTGTCTTCATTAAACATGATGCTAGAGTTCATTGCTGTGAGGGCTTAGCCACAAATGGCCTTCAGTCTAACCATCTACTGCCACCAAGAAGACTTTTAAACCTGTGTCTGCATAGGCTGGCAGTCACTGAACCCTCTGCCACTTAACCGCAAGACCAAAACTTAGAGTATGGTAGAAAGGGGAGGTAGGTATGAGATGAGACTAAAATAACTGATAGAGACACCGATAAAATATAGTAATAACAAGAACAGGTTTACTTGAGTTAAAAGGTTCCAATTTAAAAAAAAAATTACAGTAACCATAGCTGAAAGATTAGGTTGGCAAAAGTACAAAAAATACAAAATATGAACAACAAACTTGCTAGCCTTCTCTGCCAAGGCCTAACAGAGTAGAGTAGAATCAGATCCCTCACTGCTGCCTTCCCTAGCAGTTTCTTCCTGATCCACTAATACACTAGTAGTGTATTAGCCTTCTGGCTCTCACAACACTCAGCAGCAAATAGTCTAACAGAACTCTTCTTTCTCCCAGCTCTCTTCTCTCCCTCTAACGCAACCTCCCCCTTTGGCTGTTACACTCTCACTTATATTCGTTACCAAAGGGATGCATTAACTAAAGATAACGTTTCTTCCCTCTGGCAGCCAGAACCTTCTGTCTCCACTGGGAGACAACCATTGGCAACAAATCGCAACACTTTATAACTTTCTTTCCCAAACTCTGCAGCTGACAATATGTTTACCTCAGACAAGGCTGTAAGAGGTTATTACATTTAACCCTTGCAGAGCCTGGAGAGGACAAAGAACAAGGCAAGTACAAAACACAAATGACAATCCATAAAACAAAGTGGGAAGGGGTGCTTCCTTCACAATTGCCTATAAAACCTGAAAACTGAAGTTAGTGGCTTCTTTACAAGATGAGCCTTGCCATGGCTGGTTATGCTAAGAGAGATCAAGCTGTTGGTAAGCAGAGTTGCCACCAGTTCTGAACCGGAATTTTTTTAATCCCCACCACATTTCTCTGAGTGCCCTACTATCTGTTGCATATGCCTACCTGCCTTTTCTTGTTGCATGACAGGTTGACTGCATGGTAGACGTCTCCTCTTCCAAGATTCCCTGTTAGAAGGAGCACTGCCAGGGAGATCTTGGTTCAGATACCTGCTCAGCCACCTTACTAGATAACCTAGGCCCAGTTTCTGACTTTTATCTTAAACTACTTCACAGAGTTCTACTGAGGATAAAAGGAGGAGTGAAAACTACATAAGCTTCTCTGCACCCTGAAGGTTGCAGATTCCATACACAACAAAGAAGTCCCTCATTGTGAACTTTGAGTGTAAATTTGAGAAATCCGAAGATAAAGTTATGTAGTTTCTCTGGTAGCATATTAATGATTTTCAATGTCAAACCATGAATCCACTTTCATTTGCTACCAGAGAATCTACACTCAGAACACCTCAGAAACAACAAAACCCTCTACCCCATGGGTTAGAAACCCATGGGAGTCATTGGAACCCTCTGTGCACTGTGGAAGCACTCTCTCTGGGCCACCCAG
The DNA here is from genome assembly GCF_027244095.1 of Hemicordylus capensis. Lineage (NCBI taxonomy): Eukaryota > Metazoa > Chordata > Lepidosauria > Squamata > Cordylidae > Hemicordylus > Hemicordylus capensis. Next base: position 54,830,657 of record NC_069661.1, read on the forward strand.
ACACCCCCCAATTGGAGTTATGCAGCTGCTGAAACCTCCATTATTCCCTATGGAGAAAAACCTTAAAGATGCGTAAACTTCAAAAATCACTTAAAAATCAGCCCTTTGCCCAATTCCTCTGAAAAAATTGTGGTAGCTTTATTGCCCTCACTAGGCACTACAACCAACCACACTCTGCCCTGGTGTGAAGGGGGAAACCTTAAAGATGTGTGAAATTCAAAAAATCACCAAATATCAGCCCTTTACCCAATTCTTCCGAAATCTGGGTGGTAGCCTCCACCCATTAGGCATTAACAGCCCAGCCTACTCTTTTGGCCCTGGGACCCGGTTTTTTAATCTGAATAGATTTGGATTTGGATTCAGATTAATTTGGATCTGAATCGAATCTGGGGTGATTCAGATTGGTCAGATTTGGACCCAAAACAGAACTGAACTCTAAGTGTTCATGGTGTTTCAGTTCAGGTCCTAATCGAAATGGAGAAAATCCAAAAAGCACAGCCCTATGGCTGATAATCCTGTGCTCCATAAATTTGTCACTTTCCCCCACTTGAATCTGTTTTTCAATCAATCTGAGTTAGTGGCCATCACCAGATGTAAAGGTTGTTCACCCAACCCCTGTTGGCTAGGGAGGGCTGGGGGGAAGGCAGGTGTATGCCAACTTTCCCCCACACAACCAGGGTGATCCTTGCTCGGCACCACTTGGCCACGCACATGAACGCTGCTGTGGCAAGTGGCATGGTGTTCTGGAGCCCTGGGAAATGCAGTCTGGCCTCCAGAAATCCCACAATGCACCACATGATGCAGGAGCATTGTGGGGATTTCCCCACAGCTGGACCCTTTAGCTGCAGGCAGCTGGAGCAGACATGGGACCGGGGTGGAAGGGTGTGCTTGCACCCTTCTACCCTGACAATAGCCCAGGGGAAAACCTCAGGCTACCCAGTGGGGCAGCATGGTGATCAGATATGATCCCAGCACTCCACATGAGCAGCCCAATTGTAGGGCTGTGCAAGTCCAGGTAGGGCTACTTATGTGAACAATCTCGTAGTAAATTTCCTTTGCAAATCAGGTGTGCAGATTTACTTTCTTTGGTCTCTCCTGTATCTACTTGCCAATCAATTTCATTGGGTGACCCCAAGTTCTAATGCTATGAGAAATATTTTTTTCTCTGCTCTCTCCAGTGTATCCCTCTCCCATTAATAATAATGCCTAACAAAATTTCCTTATGTGAAGGGGGGGGGAGCAACCTTGGGAGGCTGATGGCTTCCAGCCTAAGCCTGCATGCAATTAACCATCTTTCCCCATTCTGCAGAGAGAAGGAAGCATCCAGACAAGCATGCCCACATGCAGCAGCATCTTTTTTCTAGACTTGACACTGGAACTTTAGGAAGGGAGTGCATTATTGGCAGGTTATACAAGAAACTGAATTTCTACTGAAGTGTAATGCAGAATATAGGCTAGCTATTCATTTCCATGGAGGACAGAGACAATCTTTACTTTCGCCTATTAGGGGTACACAGAACCAGTTCAGATCAAATTGGATTGGATTTGAACTGGCCCGATTTGACCGGTTCGAACTCAAACTGGACTGGCCTCAAAAAATGGTGGCCAGTACAAGTTTGAACTAGTCTGGTCCCGGTCCGATATGGACCAGTTCAACCTGGTTCGACCTGTTTCGAGAGCTATGCTTATAAAGGGGAATCCAGTTATAAGCAAAGGGGAACCCTGCCTTTAAAAGGGTTCTAAGGGTGGCAGGGTGGTGGTGAGAGGGCACCTTACTGGCTTTGGTGGCAGCACAGTGGCAGCTCTTCTAAACCCCACTGGTGCCCCCCACCATTAGTGTGGGCTGGTGGTGACCCAGTTCCAGCCTCCATGGATGTGCAGAGGCCAGAACTGGGACACTGCCAGCCTGCACTGCTGGGGTGGAAGTGCTGGCAGTGTTAAGAGGAGCTGCCGCTGCACCACTGCCACTGAAGCCACTAAGATGCCCTCTCGCCACCTACCCCCGCAAGCTGCCCTTAGAACCCCTTTAAAGACAGGATTTCTCTTTGCTTATAAAGGAATTATCACCAGATTCCCCTTTGCAAGCATAGCCCTTGAACTGGATCAAACCGGTTCAACCAAATGGACTGGATCTCCTACTGGTTCAACTGAACCAGCTTGTGGACCAGCAGTTCAATTTTAATTCAGTTCGAATTTTAACTGAACCACCAAATCCAGTTCTGTGCACACCCCTATCACCTATCCCTTCTCATAAGTGATTAGTCAGTTCCTTATTCTTCTGCCTGCTAGAAGGCGATATCTCATGTTCTTTGAATTTGTGAAGGAGTGCAAGAATAAGTGTACTCCTCCCAGTCTCTACGAATTCATCAGAAAATCAACCCCGCTAACTTGGCAAAGAGGCACCTTTTAATGTGGTGATTCTCTTTATTAAGCAGGGGGAGAGTAACTGGCCCTATCCACCCCCAGCACAGTACTTCCAGCGACAGTTGCTGGGGTCTATCTTATGTTTCGTTTAGATTGTGAGCCCTTTGGGGACAGGGTTCTATCTTATTTGTTTGTTATTTATCAGTGTAAACCAACCTGAGCCATTTTTGGAAGGGCGGTATAGAAATTGAATAAATAAATAAATAACAACAACAACATTATCTATGTGCATATTACTGTGCCCAGTTACATGAAGAATGCCTGATCTTTGTACATTTCTACAACAGGGCTCCCTCCATGTGATCATCAGTAGCAGTTGTATGTATGTAGCTCTGTTCTAAACATGAAATGGTAAAGAGTGGGAAAAGTGCTCATATGTGGAAACATATTTTCCCACTATGCGTTCAAAGAAGGAATATCATTTTTCTATAGCCAGACTGCAACAGGCTTCTCTTCTAAATGACACTTGTTTAATTCACTCTTTATTCTCAGTTTTAAATAGAGTACAGCCTGTTTATGGAAAATATATGAATACAAAGCAATTCTTGTGAGTTTCATGTATGACAAACAGGTCTGAGGCCACTGGCATTGCGTGGGAAGAGGACACAACAATTCATGTAGAGCTAGAAATCTATGTGGGTGGATCCTACAATATTTGACAAGTTCTCTTGCCAACACTGTGTTAAGAAAGCCTGCAAGTTGATTAGCAGAGATATATTACTGGCAAATTAGTCACAGATGCAAACTATTTAAAGGATAATTAGAAATACCACTTGAGCAAGCAGGCTGGTTATCCATTAAAGACCGGAGATGTTTGAAAACCAATCACATTCAAACTCATCTAACTATCACTCTATCTGGATATGTTTGAAAAGTTTATTTAATGTTCACTTGGTATGTCTGATGGGCTTGGTTCCAATTATGGTTTGTGCATATTGATGATGCCACATAGTTGAGGGTCATTTGGTGTGAATTATGAGTGTAGTGTAAGGGGGAAAAACCAGTCATTGAAATTGTAACAATGCAGTCAGAAGGCCTCAGAAACTTGGACATGTACAGTTTTAACCAGCTTTCAGCTACACCATCTGTCCCCTGCCCAAACAAAACCAGTTACAGATTTTGTATAGATTTTGGTAATAAAAAAAACCAAACAATAATATCTTGATAAATGTTGCTTTCTCTGGCTTTCACGCACATTGATTGGGCTCTTGAGTCACCGCTCATACATCCCAGAATAGGTAATCATGCAAACA